>NC_135539.1:54894184-55206336 GCF_045843805.1 Urocitellus parryii
TATAAAGCATGTAGTTTGATAAATTGTGACAAGTAAATACATCTGAGCAATGACCACCAAAATCAATGTACATTCCCCCAAAAGTTCAGGCATCATATCTGTCACTCTTCATTCCCTTTCATCCCTGGACTCCAAAACATGGTTTAACAAATAAGGTAAATGTAGTAATTTGGATATTTCTTTTTTCCTTTTTGTTTGATTAGTCTAGCAATTTTGTTGACCAGTTTAAAAAAAACCAACAACTTGTAATCTCATTTATTTTCTCTATTTTTTAAATTCTCTACTAATTTCTGCTCTAATCTTTATTATTATAAAAATAAATAATCTTTATTATTTCCTTCCTTTTGCTGTTTGGGGTTAGCTTGTGTTTTTTCTACAGTGTCTTTGGGTACAATATTAGGTTTTTGATTTGATTTACATAAATGCAAATCTTTTTTAATTTGGTGTCTACATTTATAACTTTTCCTTTAAGCACTGTTTTAGATACTTCTCATGAATTTTGGTAAGCTATGTCTTCATTTTCATTAATATCAAAGTATTTTTAAATTTTTTCTTGTTATAATTTTTTTCTTTGACTCATTAATTATTTGAGAATGTGATATTTTGTACTTATTTGTGAAAGTCCCTAATTTTTTTTGTCATTGATTTCTAATTTCACTTCATTTTGGCTGTATAATATACATATAGGTGCATCTTATTGTATGTTTAACATATTGTATGTCAATTAATTCAAAATGTTTATTCTAACAATTAAATGTGTCTGTGTATAATAAAGATCCTTAAAATAATTTTAATTAATAGAATAGAGCAACAAGAAATCCTCAAAATTATTTTAGGCTTTTCTTTTTTTTTTAAATTTTAATATTTATTTTTTGTTATTGGCAGACACAACATCTTTGTTTGTATGTGGTGCTGAGGATCGAACCCAGGCCGGACGCATGCCAGGCGAGCGCTCTACCGCTTGAGCCACATCCCCAGCCCTAGGCTTTTCTTTTCTTTTCTTTCTTTTTTTTTTAAGAGAGAGAATATTTATTTTAATATTTATTTTTTAGTTTTCAGTGGACACAACATCTTTATTTTTTTTTTTTTATGTGGTGCTGAGGATCGAATCCAGCGCCCTGCGCATGCCAAGTGAACACGCTACCGCTTGAGCCACATCCCCAGCCCCTCTTTTCTTTTTTTTTTTTTTAAATTTTATTAGTTATAGATAAAGGTTTATTTATTTGTTTATATATGGTGCTGAGAATCAAACCCACTGCCTTAGGCATATTAAGCAAGCACTTTACCACTGAGCCCCAACCCTAGTCCTTCTTTTCTTTCTTTTTTTTTTTGAAGCACTCAGTACTCCTATTTGAGCAAAATATAGTAGAACATATTTTTATAATCATGAGTGCTTTGATTCTTTAAAGGGATTCTAACTTTTGAGTTTGTTAAGAGTAACTCTTTGTAAGATTTAAATAGAAAACATCTTCTTTTGATTATTTTAAAATATTAATGTTTGTTTTATAACTTAGCCAAGGTCTGTACTGGATAAGAATTTCTATCTGTTGAGCAGAGTGTTCTAAACCAGTCTGTTGACTATACTTCATTCATTATATCATTGACATCTATGTTTCCTTGTCAGTATCTGTCTAGTTAATTCTATTATTGAAAATGCAGTAGTGGGGTTTCCAACTATCATGGTTGAATTGTCAGGTTCTTCTTTCAACTCTGTAAGTTTTTAATTCATGTATTTTGGGGGCTTTGTTTTTTAGATGCATACATAATTGTTGTATCTTCCTGCTAGATTGACCTTCTTATCATTATAAAATGTTTGTTTGTGATTTTATTGGTAAACATGTTATATTTCTAAATGCTATAAGCCCAACTGCATTTTATATATACATTGTTTATGTAGTTGCTTTTAAACTAAGTGAAGGGAAGAAAGTGTAGAAATATGTACATATATAGCCTTTTAAAATTACACAAATGCATGGGCTGGGGTATACAGCTCAGTGGTAGAGTATTTGCCTACTATGTACAAGGTCCTGGGTTTGTTTTCCAGCGCTGCAAAAAGGAAAAAAAGTAAAAAATAATATAATTATATAAATACCTTTTCTGTTGTTCTTTGTTTGTTTTTTACCTCCAGGGCTCAGCCTAGAAGAAGGTTCCTTAGTATCTTTTTAAATTTTTTTTAATTGTTGCTAGATCTTTATTTTATTTATTTACATGTGGTGCTGAGAATCGAACCCAGTGTTTCACACATGCCAGGCAAGTGTGCTACTGCTGAGCCACAACCCCAGTACCCTCAGAATGTCTTTATTTGACTTTCATTTTGAAAGATAGTTTTGCTAGACAGAAGGTTCATGGTTGCAATTGGTTTTCTTTCAGCACCTTATAAATAGCCTATCCCACTGCCCTCTGGTCCCATTATTTCCTATGAAATTCAGTTATTCATCTTATTAGGGTTTCCTTTTAAGTGGCATGTAATTTTTCTCTTGCTGTTTCCAAAGTTTTCTTCTTGTCTTGGTTATCAGCATTTTTTACTACAGTTTTTGCGAATGTGAATCTCTGTGAATCCTTTGAGTTTCTTGGATTGTAGATTAATGTTTTTAAAAACATCAAATGTGGTATGTTTTCAAGCTACCATATCATCCAATATTTTTTCTTTCCTTGTATCTTTTCCTCTGTGGTGCTTCCATTACATGTATATTGGTACACTTAATGTTATCCCACATCCCTCTAAGGCCTATCCACTATTCTTTGTTCTATTTCCTCTCTCCTCCTTAAATTTCATAATTTAACTTTAAAGTTCACTGATTCTTTCTGCAGCTATCTCAAACACTCTATTGAGTCCCTCTAGTAATTTTTCTTTATTGTGGTTATTAGACCTTTCCACACTGAATTTCCTTTTGTTCCTTTTTAAAAAAATAATTTCTATACCTTTATTGATATTCTCTATTTGATTCAGTACTGTCATCACAGTTTTCTTCTTTTTTCTTTCATTGTGATAAAATATATGTAAGAATTATCATTTTTATATGTATGATTCAGTGGCATTAAGTACATTACAGTGATGTATTACCATCACTGCTATTCATTTCCCAAACTTTTCACCATCACAAATAGAAACTCTACTTATTTATCAATAATTCTCCGTTTTACCCTATCACCCCAGCCCATGGTAACCTCTAATTTACTTCATGTCTTTATGCATTTGCCTATTCTAGATACCTCATATAAGTAGAATTATACAGTATTTGTCCCTCTTGAGTTTGACATATCTCATTTAGGTTCATCCATCTTGTAGCATGTATCAGAATTTCATTCCTTTTCAGGATAAATAATATTCTACTGTAGGAATATACCATATTTTTTCTTTTTTCATTTGTTCTAATTAGTTATGCATGACAGAAAAATGCATTTCGATTTGGTGTACACAAATGGAGCACAACTTTTCATTTCTCTGGTTGTACACAATGCAGAATCACACTATTTGTGCAATCATACACATACACTGGGTAATAATGTCTAATTCATTCTACCATCTTCCCTCATACCCCAATACCCACTCCCCTCCTTTCACTTCCCTCTGCCCAGTCCAAAGTTGCTCCATTCTTTCCTTGCCTTCAACCATTAAGGATCAGCATCTATTTATCAGAGAAAACATTTGGTCTTTGTTTTTTTGGGATTGGCTTACTTTGGCATGATATCCTCCAACTCCATCCCCCTAAACCAAATGCTGAATGTTTTCTCTGATATAAGGAGGCTAATTCATAATGGGGTTGGGACGGGGAGCACAGGAAGATTAGATGAACTCACTAGATAGGGGAAAGGGGAAGAAGGGGAGAAGGGAGGGATCAAAGGATGTAAAAAAAGATGGTGGAATGAGATGGACATCATTGCCCTAAGTTCATGTATGAAGACACGAATGGTGTGAATATACTTTGTATACAACCAGAGATATGAAAAATTGTGCTCTGTAGGTGTAATATGAATTTTAATGCATTATGCTGTCATATATAACAAATTAGAATAAAAAATAAAAAAACCCTGTTTTCAAAATGATCATAATATTTCACATTCCTACCATCAATATTTCAGTTATTGATTTCCAATTAAGTTGCACTTTGTCAGACAAATACTTGATGTGATTTCAATCCTGTCAAATTTATTGACACTAGTTTCAAGGCTCCGTGTAGAATGAATGTTACATTTGCACTGAAAGCCTTCTATAGTCTGCCACTACTGACTGGAGTGTTCTGTAAAATTCCACAGAACAACTAACTGTAGATCCAGTTAATTGAGAGTGTAGTTTAAGTCTTTCATATATGTAACAATTTATATCTACTATTTCTATCAATTATGGAGAGAGGCAGAATGAGATATTCAACTCTAATATGGATTTCTTTCTCCATTCTATTCTGTCAGGTTGCTTAATTTTATTATGGTTTTTGTAGTGCTGAGGATTGAACATGGGGCTTTATACATGCTTGGCAAGCATTCTGCCATTCTGCGTCTCCCAACACTATTCTATCAGGTTTTGCTTCAAGTATGTATTCTGAAGCTCTGTGATAACGTAGATTCACATTTAGTATTGTTATTTCTTCTTAGTTACTTGATATTTTATCATTATGAAACATCCCTCTTATTTATGATAATAACCCTTGTCATCATATGTACTTTAATGAATAGTCTAACCAGCTTTCTTCTGTTGTGTGTTTACATGTTCTATCTTTTTTCATCTTTTTGTCTTTGTTCTTCCTTTGTGTGCATATTCCCGATTTCTTTTTATAAAATATTTTTTAATTGTAGAGGGACATATACCTTTATTTTATTTTTATGTAGAGCTGAGGATCGAACCCAGTGCCTCACATATCTATGCAAGTGTTCTACCACTGAGCTACAATCCCAGACCCTAAGTTAGATTTCTTGTAGACAATATATAGTTAGGCCAATTGGACAATTTGAGTTTTAATTACAATTTTTTTGTCCATACTTGTTTAATATAATATTTAAATTCAAAACTATTAAATTTAAAACTATTTTTTTGTTATTTACTTTCTCTTTGCCCCAAATGCTATTCTTTTTTCTTCTATCCCTGCTTTTTTTGTTTAATTGAATATTTTTCAATATTTTATTTTACTTCCTATTATCAACTAGTAAAATTGTTTCTTTTTTAGATGGTCATTGTAAGATTTATGGTATGCATCTTCGATTTATTAGTGTGCCTCCAAATTATATCATGCCACTTCTCCAATAATTAATACTTTCACAATAGTATACTTCCAAGTTCTTTCTACTCTATCTAGTCACAACTTGAACATCTCAGAGATATCTGTACCGAATGGTGATTATTCACTTTACAGCGCCCTTGTAAATATTCTTTGCCTGGCCTCAGAGAGTTTCCACCCTTTAGAAGTTCCCAGAATGCATGAAAGCTCTCATGCAGGTTTCTGACTCTTGCTCTGTCTAGCTTACTCACCTCTGGTGCCTGCCCTGTGAATTCCAACTGCCTCTGCCTCCTCTATAACTCTGCCCTCTGTCTCTTCATCTCAGCAAGATTGTTGAGTTTTGCTTGAGTTCCCCCCTCCCTACATCACAATCTACATAGCAGCTTCAGGAAGAAAAAGAGGACCATCATGGGCCCCTCATTGTTTGTATCACTTCTCTAAGGGTTCACAGTTCTGCTTTGTTGTTCAATGTTAGAAAACAACTGATTCATATATCTTCTCTAGAATCCTGTTCTTCATTACAGTAGGGCAAGTCTAGTACTAGGTACTGATTCACAGCCAGAATTAGAGTCCTCTTTGGTTTTATTTATAGTTTTTATAACTTTATTTTTGCATTGCTCATATAACCTATTTTTCATTCATCATTACCATGCAATAGATTTCACTGAAATCTGTTTATTTTTTCTACTTAATGATTATTTCTCTCAGTGAGTCAAATGTGCTTGCAGACATGCTCCTTATAGCATTTTAAAAGTTTTCTTAGACTTTTATAGTACTGTCTATTACTTATTCAAGCTAATATTTTAGTATTCACTACACTGGTATTATTAATTAGTAGTGCATATGTAATTTTCAGTCATAAATAAATAAGAATATGACTAATAGAATAGAAAAAGCGGGCTGAGGTTATAGCTCAGTCTAGAGCACTTGCCTAGCATATATGAGGCACTAAGTTCCATCCTCAGCACCATATAAAAATAAATAAAAGAAACAAAGGTATTGTGTTCATCTATAACTAAAAACAAACAAAGAATAGAAAAAGCATACTCTCAGAGTAACTTAGGTATTGCAGAGAAGTTTTCCAATCTAGATTCCTATCATGAGAAAGTAGCAGACTCATGCTGTCTTTACAGTAAGCTAAGTCTTTCTTAAGAACTTATAATAATAACAGTAATAATAATAATAATAAATATAATCAATGCAGTGGTGCATGCCTGTAATCTCAGTTACTCAAGAGTCTGAGGCAGGAGGATCCCAAATTCAAGGCCAGCCTTAGCAACTGAGTGAGATCTTGACTCAAAAAAAAAAAAAAAAAAAAAGCTTAGATTTTGTTCAGTGGTAGAGTACTTGTTGATCATGTGTAAGGCCCTATATTCAGTTCAAAATGTGCACCCCTCCAAGGGAAAAATTTTAAAAAAAATAGAGCATGCTTCATTGTTATCTTCATAACTAGGAAATTCCAATATACATATCTAGCCTAAACTTGTTCCCTTGCAATTCAAGTTCACCTTCTCTTTTCCTATCTTTACTAGAAATCAAGACCAAAGGGACTTGTACCTGCCAAGGTTTCAAAACATTAGTAGAGCAATGGACGGTATTTATCATATACACCAAAAAACAACAAATACCCATTTGAGGGCTTAATATTGTTTTTATTTGGTTTGGTTTGTTTGTTTTTAGTACTGGGAATTGAATCCAAGGGATCTTTACTACTGAGCTTTATCCCCAGCCATTTTTATTTTTATTTTGAGACAGGGTTTCACTAAGTTGCCTAGGTTGGCCTTGAACTTGCCATCTTCCTTCCTCAGCCTCCTGAGTTGCTGGGATTAAAGGAGTGCAAGACTAGGCTTGGCAGGCTTAATATTTAAAAAATCTTTCTCAGGTACTGCTGGCAGGAATAAGACCCTATTTTTGTTGCTAAAGACCAGTTATAATTCTGTCTGGGTAGCTGACTCTTAATGGCTCCCCTTTTATTTTGTTGCATTTGTAACATTAGTGAATCCCCTTACCTATGAAATTAGAAATAATTACCATTTTGCTAAGAAGTGCTAAGAGACTGATAGATACATTAATGGAAAACAATAAGGCTAGAAATAGGCTCTTTTATATATGGGAATTTAGCATATGATAAAATTAGCATTTCAAATCAGTAAGGAAAAGAAGGAATTATTTAATAATCGGTATTAAGACAATTAGAGCACCAGTTAGGGGGAGAATTACAATATTTTTTAAACACTTACTTTTAAAAGATGGTATCTCACTGTTACCTAGACTGGACCCAAACTCCTTGGCTCAATTGATACTTCTGCCTCAGCCTCCTGAGCAGGTGGGACTACAGATGTGCACCACTGTGCGTGGCTGAGAATTATATTCTTATTTCATCATACATACCAAAATAAAGCCCAAGTAGATTAGACAATTAAACATGTAACTAAATTCTTAAAGATAAATGTGTTCAAAATTTTGGAGAAGAAACCAAAGCCTGAAACCTCAAAGAAAAAGATTAGCTTGTGTATATACGTGTGTGTAAATGAGCATGAGCATGGAAAGATCTACACCAAGCTCTGAATAGTGGTTATTTTTCAGGGTTAGGGTCAGAGGGGACTTTTTCCTTTCTTCTTTATTCATGTCTGTTTATTATGTTGTTGTTTGTAGTTACTATGTGAAGCAAATATAGTTAGGAAGATTTTTCATTCTGAAAGAAAGTAGATGATGGGTTCAAGCCCCAGCACCATACACACACACAGACACAGACACACACACACACACACACACACACACACACACACACAGTGGATACAGTTCATGTATAACATTATAAAATAACATTTGCTGAATGTTGATTATGTACCAGTTCAGTCTAAGAATTTTACATGGATTAATATAGAGCTCAGCATAACCCTATGACAGGTCTCATTATTATCTCTATTTAAGTGGGAGGAAAGATAGTTTAGAGAAGTCATACAGCTAGTAAATGGCAGGAACAGGATTTAGACTAAGACAAGCTGGAATCAGAGCTGAGATCTTAACCATGATACTACAGTAGCTTTCAAGGCAATTGTTTCGGGAATACAGGCTTAGTGTTTTTGTTTAACAGATATGTGGCCATGGGGCTGAGACATGTGTTTCACAGCAAATTGCCATATTTTGCAAATATTCTTGGCTGCACAGAGCTTTTATCCATAGAACTTCTCATTCCTTGACCACATGGGATATTTCACCAGAAAAAAGTCTTCATTGCTATCTTTCTATTGAAACAGCAGGTCAATATTTTGATGTGTTAATATTTAAAAACCAAGAGCAAAACTGCCAACCTAAGAGAAACAATTTACAGGAACCCAAGGGTATCTGGGATGAATAACTTATGGCTGACAAATTCAATCTATATCATAGCCATTGATAAAAATATTAATTTCTCAATTATCAGCAAGAGCAGAGATCATGTACGTGAAAAGACCATCAAGGCTGGGTAGAAATTGCATTTTGATAAATGCCAGATTAAAGACTTCTTGTAAATACTGCATACCCAGTATACAGCATAAGTAAATATTATTTATTGGGAATTATAATTACAAAGGGAACATGAAGAGGAAAACCATGTAGTTTATATTGTACTCTCCATATAACAAATGCACATTGAATTTACGAATTATTTTCTTTCTTCCTCGGGATTCTGAATCTAATTGATGTTAGTGACATAGGTTTGAATACATTGATTTAAATTCCTAAGGTGTTGGTTGATTTGCATTGTTCCTTCTTTAGCTCTTGCTGGCTATCCTACAACTCCATGAGCAGATTGTAGAAAGTCTCAGCACACAGTCATCTTTCTCCTGAGAAATGTGTGTTCAGTGACTGATGAATAGTTTTTATTTGCAAATGACAAGAGCATGATTTATATGGGAGACAAAGTTCCATTGCTCTCTTCACCACACTCATTAGAGTCAGTTTGGAATTAGAGCTACATTAGGAATGGAAAGATCATCCTTGACACCTACTGGGAACTAGCCAGTCTCATTTTCTCTGTATTATGCATCAGTAGGTGAGCTTCTGGAGGACACTGATCTCTTGTACTTCCTGTATGTGTGGTGCTGGGGATTTGAACTGAGGACCTCATGCATGCAAGGCAAGCACTCTACCACTGAGCTACAGCCCAGGCTGTATTTTTTTTTTTTTTTAAGACAGGGTATCACTAAGTTGCCCAAGCTGGCTTTGTACTTATGATCCTCCTGTCTCAGCCTCTGAGTCCCTGGGATTACAGGTGTGCGCCACTGCTCCTGTCTCTCTTACTCTTTTAGTATCTTTGCAGCTCTAGCACATGACAAAAACTCATCATATGTTTATTCAGTTCACGTAGAATGGAGCTTAGAAATAGATTGGGGAAGGTGTTGAAAGTAAAGCTCAGCAGATTGCTATTTGTAATCCAGTAAATAAGGAGCTAGTGAAGATATTAGAAGATATTTTTTCCTCCTTCTTCTTTTAATTATAAGTAATTTGGCTAAGTTGTATTAGCATTTCTCAACTAGTATTTGGTACTTGATAATTTTTCATTGAGTGGGATAGGGGGTAGGGGTAGGAAGGCTGTCCTGTGCATTGTGACATGTTTAGCAAAATCCCTGACCTACACACATTAGATTCCAGTAGCACCTGATTAAAGGCTGAGTAGAATATTCTTCAGATCAGATACAAAGAAACCAAAAAAAAAAAAAAAGGGTAGATGGAGGAGATATTAATTCAAACACAATTTGCTCTTAGGATAGTGACTCTTATTATTGTTGTACTAAAATTGCATGCAGTATTTTAGAGCCCAACATAGAAGTGCTGTGTGGTATTGAGTTAAAAATCAAAGGAACAATTCATGTGGTATTACTGTTTGTCTTCTCTGGAAAAATACAAAACTTGACATCACTTGGAGAAAACTATAGTCAGGGTTGTTAGGAAAAGGTTATGGGCAGTTTCCTGAATATATTTATCCTTTATATAACTGGAAAGTCCAAAAGTAAACATGCACCTTTTAATGAAAACTGTCATCTTGTTTTTATAAAGGTTTTGGTTTATGGTATATTCATTTTCCTAAGTTGATGCTCTAATTTTCCCCTGCTGTATTGTGTATCAAGGATTGTATTGTAAAAATCCACCCTTTGAAATGTGTAGCATTTCATTGCATCAGATCAGTTTTCAGACAGGCTTGAGGGAAGAGGACTAAGAAATATGTAACAGATGCAAACAATTTGGTTTTAGAAAAATATGCATATTTGTTTTTATTCCAATAGCATGAGTTAATAGTGTGTTCACTGTAACTTACTGATGTTGCAGCAGCATCCGGTGGCACATAACTGCTTTTTTGCCCAGTTAAATAAGGCAAAGATTAAGCAAGGTTTGGACTGCCTATGGTTTGTTGTCATGGCTTCATTTTTCTAATCCTCATTTTTTTTATTCCCTGCAAGAAATAAAGAATAGTCATACTGTCTGCCTATCTTTGAATATTGATGATTAGAGTTTGTGGACACTTCTAGAGGTCTATTTGTAGATGTTTATTTGGTATCCTTCATGCTGATGACAGTATGAAAAATTCCCTGACTGGAATCTGGTTCTTGATACACAATCCTTGCAGGTAAGGTCTCTTGGAACCACAGTGCCAGTCTGGCACTTTTATCACCTTTTACAAATATGCCTGATATCATTTAGTTTGTGTTTCATTTCTCATTAAAGTGGTTGATACATTTCTCATTAAAGTGGTTATGTGCCACCAGATGCTGCTGCAACATCAGTAAGTTACAGTGAACACACTATTAACTCATGCCATTGGAATAAACAACAAATGTGCATATTTTTCTAAAACCAAATTGATACAAAGTGAAGGGAATCCACTCATATTTTTCAAAGTTAGTTTCTAGTGTTGTAAAACATCCTGTGTAGTTTTGCACTTTAACATTTTACATGCCATCTTGAATTTGTCATCTGACACAGTGCAAAAGTCAGCAGAAAGTATTTTGCTTCCTCCTGCAATGTTTCAATCTTCCAGGATTGTTTCAGTTTAGGAGCAGCTTCCCTGATAAATGCTAGTTCCACTGGCCTCTGTCTTGGGTTTCCACTAGTATCTTCCCTAGCTTTCAATACATTCCAGTTTCTCAAATCAAAACTCCACCTCTGCTTAGGGCATCAAAAGGAGTAAGTGCAAACTAATATGTAAATAAAGGCTCTTGTCATTTGGAAAAAGGTGCCCATCATAGTGGAGGCTGAATGAGAAGATCTGACCTCCCTGGTGTTTCCTTTTTTTTTCTGTACATCGTACTCATTATTTTTCTCATATGCCCCTTCTCTCTCCCTTTTCTTTTTCTTTTTTCATTCACTTTTTACATGAGAAAATAGCCTTCAGTACCAAAAGCATTTGCTTAGTAGTAATCCTGGATTTTGTGTGTACTTCTGGTTCTTTTTCTTTTTCTTAAATGCTTTTTAAAGGAAGTTTAGTTTTCAGGATGCCAGGAGGGCAACAGTAATGCTCTCTCAAATAGCCTTAAAACAACACATCTGGGAGTGCAAGTTTCTGCTACAAGAGAACTTGTAGCTTTGAGAAGGTTGTACCAGCTAGGGAATCAATGAATGAATGCACTTATACTTACTTGAGTGAGTGTGACCCCATCCCCTGGGAAGTAGTCAACTGTTGTACAACCAGCTGTTGCGCCAGCCTGCCGGGTCTCAGATCTACTGCTCACTAATATTGTGCCCTTGGGTAATCTGCTAGCATCCTGGGTCTCTATGCACAAGGATAACAATGGTAAGCACATTCATCAAATTATTGAGAAGGTTAAATGATTTTATACATGTAAAGTGATGCTCCATAGTCCACAATCACCAAATGTTGGTTACAGGAATATCACTATTCTTATCCTCAAAGTCTTTGCAAAAGAGATGGAACAACACATATGAAAGAATTACAAAAAAAAGTGTTGTGCAATTGAAGAAATAAGAACTTTTTCAGTGTGTGAGCAGTCAGGCAATGTAAATAGAGGAGGGAAATAATGTTAGGGCTTATAGGTTGTTAAATCAACATATATTAAGCATTTATTACTCCTATTACTCACCCAATTTTGTGTTTACTGTATGACATTCATTCTCCTGATCATGTTTTGCTAATCCTAACGGGAGTTACAATTATGGGTAGGTACATGGGGCATGGCAGGGGAGAGGGGTAGGCTGAATCAGCTTTCAACATAATGTACCATTTAATTCTTTCAATGATCCTAGAAGTAGGTGTTAAACTTTCCATTTTACATAGGAAGAAATTGAGGTTCCAGAGTGGGTAGTTTGTCTAAGGTCAAAGCACTAACAAATGGAAGCTGAGAAGGGAGCACAGGTTTGAATGGCAGAGCAGGCAAAAGGAATGTGTAGGGTATTAAAGAGCAGAGATGGAGACTGAGAGGAGTGGAGGGCAGGGAATAAATGAAGCTGATATGCTAATGGGAGCAGAGCCAGCGATTGGGAGTCAGTGATAAACTGGGATTGCTATGAGGTTAGGAGATTCTGCTTAGTAAGGATGTCACAAGCCAAGTTAAGGTGTTGGGACCTGATCTGGTAACAATGGGAAGCTGGTACTAACCCCTGAACCTGGGAGTGCATAATGTGAGGAAATATACTCTTACCAAATTTAGTCTGCCTGGAGGATAGTGGGGTAGTGGCAGACTGGAAGGGTAAGTTTCAGCTTGAAGGAAGACAGCCAGGTAAAAGGAAGTAGGAGAGGTGCAGATGTAGGGTGGGGTGACAAAAAGACCAGAGAGAGGAAGCCATAAAATATGTAGGACTCCTTAAAGAAAATATGGAGGTCTCGGTGACAGCTTGAATGAGGACAATAAATGAGAGGGGAGATTGAACATGATCTGAGAGTTCTTTGCTCTTCCAGTCCTGAAAATAATAATGTCTCTGATAGAGAAGGGAAAATTTGGGAGACAAGTGGAAAAAGATGCATTTTGTTTAACATATACTGAGCTTGGGGCAAAAAGTAGAAATTCTGTAAACATTTGGACAAACAGACATTGGAGTATTTGTGAAAGATCAAGGCTGCAGAAAAAGTTTTGAGAATCAACCACGCAGAGAAAAAGGATACATCTCCACAGTGATGGTAATGTTCATGCTCGGGGCCCAAAATAACAGAAAGTGGGCACAAAGACAATAGGAATGATTGGTTTAGATGGTTACAAGAAAATTGGAAACATAAGTATTTCAAGAAACAGTGGTCTTCTGACCCAGGCATGGTGACACATGCCTGTAATCCCAGTGACTAAGTTGGCTGAGGTAAAAGGATTACAAGTTTGAGGTCAGTTTTAGTAATTTAGCAAAACCCTGTCTCAAAATAAAAAATAAAAAGATCTGGGGATGTGGCTCAGTAGTGGAACACCCATGGTTTCAATCCCTAGTATGACAACAGAAAAAAAATTGAGAGAGAGAGGTAGAAGAAATGACGGTCCTCTTAGGTTAGGTCAGGAGGCTATTACTTGGGCGCTTTGTGGAAGTAGACTTAAAGATCAGTAGACCATGAGGGTGGAGGTCAGTATGAAGTAGGTGGAGGAGGGATGAAGGTGATGGAGATTCTATCTGTGAGTCAACCAAAGAAGGGTCATCTTTGTTTCTTTTTAGAATTAAATGAAGTGGGCATGTTTGAAAGCAATGAATTATCTGTGGAGGGGCAGAATTTCACAAATCTAAGGTTATAAAGCAAATAGGCCTTACACTGAACTAATTGGTATAACAGATATCTTTTCCAAAAAATTTTACTATTTCTGGGCTTCTTTTGGATGGTTGTGAAATTGTGTTAGTTTTTTTGTTTGTTTTAAAGGCAATAGTGAATGCAATGAGGCATGAAAGCAGAAAATTAGCAAGACAGAGTACTACAATCACAACTGAATACTAGGATGAGTTAATAAAGCATTCTTTTTTTTAAAGAGAGAGAGAATTTTAATATTTATTTTTTAGTTTTCAGTGGACACAACATCTTTTATTTTTATTTATTTATTTATTTATTTATTTATTTATTTTTATGTGGTGCTGAGTATCGAACCCAGCGCCCGGAGCATGCCAGGCGAGCGCGTTACCACTTGAGCCACATCCTCAGCCCAATAAGTCATTCTTATAGGCAAGAATTCAATGACTAAGGTATTGGGAGAAGATATTTTAGATTATAATGTGTAAGAATCAATGAGATATGGCAGTGCTGCCTACAGTTCCAGATACTCCAGAGAATGAAGCAGAAGGATTGCTTGAACCCAGAAGTTGAAGACTACCCTGGGTAACATAATGAGACCATCTCAACAAAACAAATCACCTGGGCCAGGATCAACATTTAGAAGTAAGAATTTATTAAATATTAATAAAGGAAACTTGTGCTTTCAAACTTAGGCTCATTTCTGAAAACAGGACCAATTACCCAATCCTTCTGTAACAGATTATGAGGTGAATCCTAGGTTTTAGGGAAATAGCATCTTGATGTTTCAGTAGGATTTAATCTCTATGTCCTCTTTCCCTCCATCTATGATACTGGCTGCTAATAAAATTTGATTGACATCACAAGTCTAGCTTGCCAAGGTAATCTAGTATTTTAAAACTTGGTAACATTAGCAAAAACATTTTACATATTGTAGTATAATCTTTTCTCTATTCCCATATAATGGGATGAATTATACCCCCAATCCATATGTTGAGTGTATCAGAAAATGATCATATTAGGAGACAGAATCTTTAAAGAGGCAATTAAAATAAAATAAGGTAATATTGGTAGGCCTAATCCAGTATGACTGATGTCCTCATAAGAACAGAATAGGGCACTGACAGACATAAAGGGAAGATGGTGTGAAGATATAAGATGATGACAATTCTCAAGCAGGGAGAAAGGCCAACCCTGATGACACCTTGACCTTGGATGTCTAGGCTCCAGAACTGTGAGGAAATCAATTTCTGGGGCTCAAGCTCCCCAGTCTTCATTATGGCAGCCCCAGCAAACTGATGCACCACATTTTGTTAATAATCTGATTCTACCCCAGAAAGCATCCCATTAATATAGCTTTCACACCCGTTATGAAAGTACTTTCTAAATAAGTACTTTCTCCCCACATATATTTAACATATTATGATTCCTTGTTTCATGAATACTTCAAATGTAATTGCTAGCTGGTATAACTGTACCTTTCTAACATGATTTGAGAGATTAATATCAACAAAGTTATGAAAGGTTTCTAAAGTCCTCAAATAATGTTTTATACTTGCTTATATAATATGCAGGAAGAATATAAGATAGAATGTAGATAAATAAAACAAAGGCTGTTAGGTTATAAGAATTCAGAGAGGTGCTTGCTTGGCAGCACATATACTAAAATTGGAATGATACAGAGAAGATTAGCATGACCCCTGTGTAAGGATGACACACAAATTTGTGAAGCATTCCATATTTTAATGTGTGTGGAGAAGTTCTGTATGTGAGGAGGAAAAGAGAAAATAAAAGTGGATCTAAAAGTGAAAAAAAAAAGAATTCAGAGAGTAGGAGATGTCATTCTATTCAGTCAACAAACATTTTCTGTTCACATGCTATGCCCTAGGTCCTATTTCAGGAGTTGGGGAAATGGCAGCAAGCTCTGCCTGCAGAGGTCTTAGCTTTCAGGATAAAGAAGACAATAGCTATTTTTTTCTATTCCAGTCAACTTGCATTACCAAGCACCATGCGTTTAATCTGATTTCCTGTGGAGTCTTTTGGATTTAAACCAAAAATTAGACCAAGTTTTGAGTTAGAACCCAGAAAACTGTGAGTTGAATCTGGTATCCCAGATTCAACTGTCTTTGAATCTGGGAGACCAAGGCAGAACTGGATAAGGGCTGCGCCTGCCTTCTCAACACCTGGCACCTCTCAACATGGTAGCACCAGAGCATGTTTCAGTGAGAGCTTTGTTTCATAAGTCCTGGCTGGCTCAGCTGCTCATTGTGGAGGAAGGAGCACTATAGTCTCAGGTGTGCTGGCTCACAGAGAAAAGTGGAGTTGGGGAAAGGAAATGGTGAGGAGAGTCACTTTCTGTCTTCAAGTATCCCAGTCAGTGGATGGGTGAGCATGTTTGGAGGCAGTTGTTGCTCAAATTGGGCAAGACCCATCTAGGGAGATTTTCCCCTTGGAAGGATGGAGACTGGATGAGTACAAGGAAATTTGGGGGGGATGGAAATATTTTAAATATTGGTTGTAGTGATGATGGTTACATAAGAGTATTAATTTCACTAAACTCATCAAAATATATAGTTAAATGGCTAAATTTTATTTTATGTAAACTGTGCCTCATTAAAGTTGAGTTTTAAAAATGGGAAGGAAAAACAAGAGTGGAAGAGAGCACCTATAGAATGGGAGAAAAATCTTTGCTACCTGCACCTCAAATAGGATTTTAATTTCTAGTATATACAAAGAACTCCAAAAACTTAACATAAATAAACAAAAACAGAACAAATAACCCAACCAATGGGCAAAGGAACTGGACAGACACTTCTCAAAGGAGGAAATATGAATGGCCAACAAATATATGAAAAAATGTTCAACCTCTCCAGAAATTAGAGAAATGCAAATTAAAACTACACTGAGATTTCATATCATTCCAGTCATAATGGCAATTATGAAGAATATAAGTAACAATAAATGCTGGTGAGGATGTGGAGAAAAGGTAGATTCATACATTGCTGGAGAAACTGCAAATTGGAGCAACCACTCTGGAAAGTAGTATAAAGATTCTGCAAAAAACAAGGAATGAAAGCACCATTTGACCCAGCTATCCCTCTCCTTGGTATATATATCCAAAGGATTTAAAGTCAGCATACTATAGAGAAGCAGTCACATCAGTGTTTATAGCAACTCAATTCAAAGTAGCTAAGCTATGGAGCCAATCTAGGTGCCCTTCAACAGATGAATTTGGCATATATATACACAATGGATATTACTTAGCCATTAAGAATGACTTTATGACATTTGCCAGTTAATGCATGGATTTGGAGAATACCATGCTAGTAGAAATAAGGTAAATCCCAAAAAACAAAGGTCGAATGTTTTCTTGATAGTAGAAGTTTACCCACAATAAAGGAGGAGGGAGAGCAAGAACAGAAGTTTATTAGTTTAGACAAAGGGGAATGAGGGGAAGGGGAAGGGTGATAGGAAAAAGACAGTGGAATGAATCTGACATAATTTTCCTATGTACATATATGAATATAGTACAGTGAATCTCCCCAACATGTACGTCCATAAGAATGGGATCCTAATTAAAATAAGATATATTACATGCTTGTATAATTATGTCCAAATGGATTCTACTGTCATGTATAACTAAAAAGGACCAATTAAGAAAAGGAAAAAGGGAAAGAAGAGGCATTACCAATATAATAAAGTATACATTTTTAGTTCAAATTAAAATTTGGTTCTGCTTCTCTGAGACTGTGATGGTTATTCTAACTGAATTGGATTGCCAAAAAATGTCAATGCTGCATTTCCAAATAAAATTTTTGTAAGCAATTTATATTATTTACAAAGCTAGTGAATTCTTTACATTTTTTAGGATGTCGACATTTAAAATTCCAATCTTTTGGGTCTGGGTATGTAGCTCAGTGGCAGACATGTGCCTGGCATGTGCCAGGCCCTGTGTTTAATCCCTGCAACTAAAATAACTAAAAAAAAAATAATTGATCTGTCCCAGTGGTTATGTGAGTAGAACTGGGATGATGTGGATATTCTCATTGGAGACTTTGGAATGCTGACTATATACAAGTGTGCACATATAATATTATTCAAAGAATTAGAATTATACAAAATATTCTTTATGAAGATCACTGTTAAATATAATCTTTTTTTTATTCTTCAGATTCACCTTACAACCTTATAGAAAAAAGCTTCAGGCACAAAAACAGCATTTTAAGACAAAATTCCTTACTGATCTTTTGGATTTTTGTTTCTAAGTAAGTATGACTTTCCCATTAAGCTTCTTTAGATGACTAAAGCCCAAAGTGATGCTTCTTTTTCTTGGCCCTTGGAGAAATTATCAGGTGTACTATTTATTTGGCAATGTAACTCTTCCATGCATACAAACTATTCAATGGAGTCTTCAGTTCCTTCAGACCGTAGTAGATACCTAAGTAACTGTTCGTGTAATTCTGTTGTATTGATTTATTGAATTGAAGGGATTTATTCAAATAGTTTGTTTATACGCCTTTCACTACCAATTAAAATAAACTCTTATTTTTGGTAATTCTGTAGAAATATTGTAGGTATTCAGATTAATATTGTTTAATCATGCCATTTAATTTACAGAGCTCAGCTTTTTTGTCAAGAGTGGATGATGTAGAGGAACAGGCATTAGCTGAGCAGCTAGACACCTGGATTCCAGAGTGGGCAGTAACAGGACTGAATCTGGTTTTACAAAGCAGGTACTTGAAATCTCTTATCACCTCATTTAGGACAAGGTTCTGAACTATATGTGCCAGGGTCCTTTAAGTGGAGGTTTCTTAAAGGAATTGTTCCTAGTTTGCTGGGTTTGAAATTCTTCCTTTTCACTCTCCCTTTGTACACTAAATACTTAATTTTTGTTGTCTTTCAAGTTTAGATCTTTGGAAAATATTTTTCAATAAAAAACACTGTTTGCTTAGAGATGTTATCTTTTAAAATATTTTAGTAAGTAAAAGGCACAATCCAATTCCTTCACTTTCAACTCAAAGAGGACAGAATCACCCTCCAAAGGACAGAATCGAAGTGATTGGGTACAAGACAGCTTAGCTTAATTTGTAGCATAGCTAATACAATTTTATGGTTTAAGTTAAAAATGGAAGATAACATGATCAGTGCTCAAGGGCAAGAAATTGTACCAGTTGATGCTTTTTTAGTCTAAGATTTAGGATTCTGTACAGGATGTCAAAATCCAGGTTGCTCTTTTCCTGCATCAGAATTGCTGCTTCCATTTGTCTCCTGGTTTTACAGTCATGGATGAGGTGTCCTCCAGCTTGAATTTTGTTCTATCATGGGTGTGGATTTTACTCTACAATCCTGTTTTAGTAAACAACAATTGTTTAGATTATCAGAATGGAAGAACTTGAAATAAAAAGGATTTAGCTAGGCTTTTCTTTTTGGAGAGAGGAAATGCATTGTTGCTTTTAGAGAAGAAACAGATTTAAAGTAAAAAGTTAAAAAAAAAGGACAAAAGAAAACAAAATCAAATTAATTATGTATTTAAAAAAATATTTATTTTTATTTATTGGCGGACACAACATCTTTGTTTGTATGTGGTGCTGAGAATCGAACCCGGGCTACACGCACGCCAGACGGGCGCACTACCACTTGAGCCACATCCCCAGCCCCTTAATTATGTATTTTGAAGATAATCATTGTCAATAGTCTATTTGGGAATATTCCTACAATCATCTGTGTGTGTGTGTGCGTGCATGCGCATGCACGCATTCATAGCTTTGGTATGAGGGACAGAACCCAGGGGCACTCTTTGCTTTTCTATTTTTGAGACAGGGTCTTGCTAAGTTGTCCAGGCTGTCTTGGACTTGCAAACCTCTTGCTTCAGGCTCCCATGTAGCTCAGATTACAGTTGTGTGCTGGCATTGTCTGGTTGCACATATATTAATATGGAAATAGCTTTTCATAAACAGATCAAATGGTGCCTTCAGTTTTGTAATCTGTTTTGACTCTCAACAATATTTCATGGCTTTCTTTATAACAACAAATATGATGTACAACCTTATTTTTGCTATTTGAATACCATTGTATGTGGCAGAATTTACTTGACTACTCATCATCTGTGAGCATTTAGGTTGCTTCAGTTTTTCATTAAAAATTAGGTAACAATTTGAAGATACTTTTCCCAACTAATTTAACATCTATGCATATTAATGTTTTTTCAAGTTTATTTTTTCCTTTAAATTAGTATTATAGATTTGTGAGTGAAGAAAACTATTAGTAAAAGTGGAAGTATTTTTACTTCCTGAGAAGGCTTTTCCCTTTTCTACTCCATTCATAACATTATGATGCATATTTTAGGGTGACCCAAGTACTATTCCTTTTTTGTTTGGCACTGTGTACAAAGAAGCCAAGGCAAAGTTATTAACTATATATTAGGCAAAAGTCTGCCCTATGTGAATTTTACTGGTCTTACCTGGTTCCCTGGCTACTTGATCGCCCCTGTGTTGTCCTTGGAGTGCCCCAGACCCTCCATAGTGGCTCTGGGTCTGACTTCCCTCCCAGATAGGTCTTGTATTCTCAGTACTCCTTTCTCTAGCTCCTCAGAGCTTATTAGGTGAGGAAGTCAGGCTTAAAGATGCTTCCCTATGTTCTTCCATTCCTTCAGTGCCTTGCAATGTGAACCATCTGGCTAACCATTTGCTGGTACTGCACTACTACAGAACTGTGACAAGTAAATGTTTGAATACTCCCAATATCACTTAACAAAGAAAAGATTAGATTTTAAAGCCAGCCATAGTGGTGCATGTCTGGGATCTCAGCAACTCAGGAGGCTGGGGCAGGGGGATCCTCAAGTTCAAGGCCAACCTGGGCAACTTAGAAAGGACCCGGTCTCAGAATAAAAAATAAAAAAGGTCTTGGGATGTAGCCCAGTGACATAGCACCCCTGGGTCCAATTCTTAACACAGCAAAAACAAAACAAAACAAAATTGAAATGTTAAGGCCTTAAGTTTCCCAAAGATGGTTAACTGGGAATCTGGGGCACATTGTTAGGGAGTGAGGTTGTCATCACCAGGCAAAAAAGAGGGGGTCTTTGCATCCTCAGGAAACACCAAGTGAGCAGGGGTCTTCATATTTGGACCAACTTCTTTCCAGTTCCAGTACCATAGCAAGAAGAGCTATTCAATGCTAGGAAACGATCTCGTTTTCAGAAGGGAAGTAAGCCCCCAAATCCCTGGGGCTTATGCAAAAAGGCATACAAGTATAGCCCAGATGAAGATAGAATATAGGGATCCTCAATTCTTTCTTTGTATTATCCATTGTTTTTCGGGCATTTATAAATGTCTAGAATGTTGACTAGTCAGCATTTATTAAAACTTGGCATTGTATACTTTGTCAGGTAAAGTCCCTAGGAAAGGTAGAAGTCTGATAAATAAGAAACAGGAAGAAATCTCTATGAGGCAATTCTAATTCCTTTTATGGAAATAAGATAAAGATCATCTATAAAATATATACCTGATATATTTTTATATAAGTATAAAATGTATTTTTTAAGATACAAAAATACTCATCTCAAATGTTTTTATTTTGATGAAAAATAAACAAGTGAAAGTTCATTAATTGGGGAATGGTTAAATCAGTTATGGTAGATAAATATGACATTTTTCAGTCTATAGTTTTTAAAAATGTTAATTGGCATGGAAAAATATTTGTGATGCTATAGAAAACATGGAGGCTACCAAATTTTTACATGATATTATTATTATTATTTTTTTTTTAAAGAGAGAGTGAGAGAGGAGAGAGAGAGAGAGAGAGAGAGAATTTTTTTAATATTTATTTTTTAGTTCTCGGCGGACACAACATCTTTGTTGATATGTGGTGCTGAGGATCGAACCCGGGCCGCACGCATGCCAGGCGAGCGCGCTACCGCTTGAGCCACATCCCCAGCCCATGATATTATTATTATAAAAGAAAAATATGGAAAATGATCAAATGATCAACAGAAATCTCCCTTGCCTCATTAGAAAGGAAAAATAGGGCTGCGGTTGTAACTCAGTGCTAAAGTGCTTGCCTAGTATGGGCAAGTCCTTGGTTTCATCTCTAGTAACACAAGGGGGGGAAAAAGGAAAAAAAAATGTTAGAAAAATATTGAATGATGTGAAGGAAATATTATCTCTGACTTTAAACAGAATAAATCTAGTGTTTTCTATGCTTGCACATGATCTCAACAAAGTAAAGTTTCTTTGCCTTCTGAACTCTTAATGGATTTGTTCTCATTGAGTTTAAGGAAAAAATTTCTGTTATAGGCCTGCTTATCTAAACTAGGCAGATTTCCAGACTCACATCCATATTTCTAGAGTGATTTCAAAACAACTGGAACCAGAATGACTGTTTAAAAAGCGCTTCTGTAGGAAGTTAATTTTAAGAAGTGTTTTGAAATTAACAACCTTTGTTTTTTCTTTAGAAAATAAGTATTTTTCCCTTCAAACCGTTTTCAGTGGGAAGCTAAATGACAGAATGCATTCTTTATAGAATGTAGTTTGTTATTCTCTTTCAGATTTTAAAGTATTTGAATGTATGTTCTGATGGAAAGAATGAATATATGTGAAGTGAATAACTGCCAAATTTATTTGATCAGGGTAAATAACTCAATTTTTGCATTCCATCATTTTGGGTTGTATAGTTCTTTGTGGTATGGGCTGTTCTGTCCATAGGTTTGGTAGAATCACTGGCTTCTACCCACTAGATGCTAGCGGTATCCCCTCTCCAGTGATGACATAAAAATTTTTATGGCAAATTTTCCTAAGATTGAGAACCATTGATTTAGACAAATTGAAAAAATTTGACAACTAAAAAAAACTTATGGCTTATTAGTAGGTATGTACAGTGCATTCTTCTGGAAGATTTGTGTGCTTACAAGTTTAAGAAAACAGCTGAGGCTGTGAAATTCTGATTGCTCCCTTTAAGAAAGACAACTTAGTGAATTATATAACTCTATTTCATCAGAGCTATTTCCCTGGCTAATTAAAAGAGAAATCATAAAAGGCAATGAATGTATTGCTAACAGGTAACTATGAATCTCAAAAGCATCACATTGCAAATGATGGAAAATATTTTCTCAAAAACTTCACCTATAGTAAAAGGGGATTAATTACCAGTGGAAAAAAAATCTAGCTTTCTACAGTCAACACCTTCCCTGTCCCTAATTCATCCCTTGTCTTTCCTTTGCTGAGAAAGAAATGAAGGAAAGAAAAGTACCAGAATACTTAGACTGAGAGGAGATAGAAAAAAGGAGCCTATCTAGGCACTTCTCTAACCTCTTATTCACTTTCTAATCCTGGGTACCTCCTAGATGCCAGAGGGATCGAAGAAGTGTGTGTTCCTTTTGGAAGCTTATGGTAAGATAAAGCAATTCAATGCATACAAACAACAAAAGGAAGAGGAAAGTAACTTCTGAGAGTTTCCTGTAAAATCCATGAGAAATGAATCAAGCCCAGGCCTTGTATGTTAGGAAAGCACTCTGAGCTATACCCCAAGCTGGTCCATGAGAGTTTATGATCTCCAGTATGAGGGACAGAGAAAGAGCATTGCTAGTGTTAGATCTGGAAGATCAGCAGAATTTAAAACACAGGCAGCTGGGGCAGGGGAGGAAGAATGACTTGAGGGGGGTGAAGTTAGCTGAGTGAAGCGAGTCTAGAATGACAGGAACAAAAGTGAGTTGTGAGTAGTTCTGATTGGCTGGAGAGAAGGTGGACTTGAGTGCCCAGTGGGCTGAAACTCTAAAAACAACAAGTTATTGACAGGTTCTAAGCAGGGGAGTGATTGTACTGTCAGTCTGTAGGATCTACTTGGCTGCTCACAGAGGCCCCAGAGCTATTTTAATGTCAAATAATAGCAGCAATATATTTTGAGTTCCTTGAAGGTTACTAATGTGAGATAGAGGCAATACATTAGCACGTCATAAACTACTCTTGTTTTACTTTTAAATGCTGTCAGGTTTTATAGTGTTAGAAACCAGGGTCAGTTAATTTAAGATATGTGAAATGCCTATTGCATAGAAGGTGGCAGGTTCTTTAAAAACAAAACAAAGTAGGTGGGAGCCTCCACTTCTGGGAATATTGAAGGAGTGCTGTTTTAAAGTATAGGCTGAGTATCCCTTATCTGAAATGCTTGGGCCCAGAAGTGTTTCAGATTTGATTTTTTTTTTCAAATTTTGAAATATATGTGTAGACTTTATCTGTTGAGCACCCCTAATCTGGAAATGCAAAATCCAAAACTTTTTTTGAGAGAAAGAAAGAGAGAGAGAGAGAGAGAGAGAGAGAGAGAATATGAATCTTTTTTTTTTTTTTTTTTTAGATGGACACAGCACAATGCCTTTATTTTTATGTGGTGCTGAGGATCGAACCCGGGTCCTGCCCATGCTAGGCGAGCGCTCTACCACTGAGCCACAATCCCAGCCCCCAAAACTTTTTGAGCTCAAACATTTCAGGTTTTGAATTAGGGATGTTCAACTTCTAATAACCCAAACAAATTTTTTTTTTTTATTTCCTTGGGGATTAATCTGCTTTTTGGACAAACAATTTTCTTTTGTCCCCAAATTCTTCTTTAACTCCTCAGCTTGCCTATTGCCTGCTCCAATCCCATGCTGGACTCTGCTATGGTGAGCCAGGTACATATGACTATCCCAAGTTTTTGTGAAAATTGTCAATGTGAACATATAAAACTTTTTTTTTTTTTTTTTGGTACTGGGGATTGACCTAGGGGCACTTAACCACTGAGCCATATACCTAGCCCTTTTTTGTGTTTTATTTAGAGACAGTCTTGCTGAGTTGCTTAGGCCTTACTAAGTTGCTGAGGCTGGCTTTGAAATGATCCTCCTCCTTCAGCCTCCTGAGTTGTTGGGTTATAGACATCTGCCACTACACCCAGGTTTGAATATATAAAACTCTTATCAAAGAAAAATATTAAATCTTAGCCATATCAGGATAAGGTTTGGCTGCATATAACTTGGGAATTCAAAGTAGCACTGGTTTATACAACATAGTTTGTTTCTTATGTAAAAGCTTACAAGAACAGTATCTTAATGGCTTCCATCTTCAAGGTCACCTGGTATTCCAAAGTGGACCAGAATTCCAGCCATTATATCCACATTCCAAAAAAACAGAAGTGGAAGCCTTTTCAGAGTTTTCCTGAAAGCTTCCATTCACATCTCATTGGCTAGACCACACTTTGTCATAGGGCTCACTGTCTTCTTTGAGTGGGGCCAACTGCTATTGCTCACAAAATGGAAGGCCTTGTAACCAAGGGAGAGGGAAGAATGGACACTGGATGCGCATGCAGTAGGCTCCTCCACCCTGATTTATGCCTGACTCTACCTACTTTGCCTTATCAGAAGTATGCTAGCAGGCTGGGGCTGGGGCTCAGGGATGGACTGCTTGCCTCACATGTGTGAGGCACTGGGTTCGATTCTCAGCACCACATAAAAATAAATAAATAAAGGTATTGTTTTAATCTACAACTAAAAATGTTAAAAAAAAAAAAAAAGGTATACTAGCTCTTAGGGAGCACATATGCACTTACCATTCCCATTCTTGGTGAGCCCAGAAGGATGAAGGTAGATTCTATTCTGGCAAGAGAGAAACTGGGCTTCTTAAGGCCATTTAGCCTGGGGATAGATGGTGAATTCTCAATGGTGAGGTAGATTAACCAGTTTCCTTCTTCCAGATATCCAGAGGTGACTTCCTCCTGCTTCATCATGTATTCCATGGATAGAAACTGCGTGGCTTAAGTGCTATCTTCCCCCAACTTCATTCATGGGACCACTCTTCTCTGCTGAGCTGAAACAACCTCATACTCAACACAATGTTCCTGTTTCTGGCAGTTACTCTGGTTCAAAAGACTTGGAACTAGTACTTACATTTATCACCCATCCTTATTTTCTTGTGGGAATTTTCATTCTGATAGGGAATCTCTGGATATTTTGTTACTTCATGGGAATAAACCATCTCATAGTGAAATTTTAGATACATGCACAAGTGATAAATGTAGGTATTTATAAGTAGCAGGCTGGCATTTTCAGATTTTACCATTAACTGTCTATAAGCATCTTCATTGCAGGACACTTTCTAACCTTGTTCTTGTATTGTTTACCTCACTGGACTGTGAATTTCTCAAGGACAGGGACTATATCTTATCTACTTCTATCTCCAAGGTGCCTGGCTCAGTATATATATGAATTGCCTTGCACTGGTCAAGGTCAAGTAGCTATCAAAGTAAATACTTCCTCTATAACTGTTTCCCATCAAATATCAAAAGGATTCCTCATTAGAAAAGGTCATTGTAAAGTAAGAGTTATAGGAGAGCATCAGTTGTGCAACACACAAAGGGTCTTAGTTATTCTACAATTGCTTTAGAAATGTTTTAGTAATTGATACAGGAAACTGGCTACCAGGTGATATGAATAGGGCAGCTATACCCTTAGCAGTTTTTTTTTCCCCTTTCCTGACTCTGCATTTCCCTTTTGTTTTCTGTGTTCTAGGGATGGCTGGAATGTTACAGAGGAAGAAGGGGATCAGTGGGATAAAAAAAAAAAATCCCTGAATACCAATAGAACATCCTTTGGTAAGGGCATGTGGCTCCCCTGACCCCCAGTCACTCTACCCCACTTCCAGAATGCCCCTCTCAGTTAACACTGCCCAATAGAGAAGCATGTAGACAGCTATGCTGGCTTTTGAGCCCCCTTCTTTCTCTCCTCAAAGTCTTTAAACCTTAACTTATTATAAATATAAATTTCCTGATCAAATACACATGCCTGAATAGATACACACTTTATACATACAGGTCAATGCTGGGCTACTTACTCTCACACAATGCCCCAGATTACAAACCAGCAATCTAAACAGACAATATGGAAAACCCCTCTCCCAATTTTCAGCCACCTTACCCACCACACATTATGTCCTGAAAATGGGAATATACACATTCTCTGGGCCACAAGGTCGGGACAGGTAAAAACATTATTTTGTCTTGTTGCCATCTGCGCCTCCTTTGGCGGGCTGCAATTCTTTAGAACATCTCTTTTACATTTGTGGTCTCATCACTACTTTGCGGTCGTTTATTTCCCAAGGGCATCTGCCACTTATCCCAACAAATGCCAATACCACAGCTCGGAGCATGTGCTTTAAAAAAAAAAATTGACGAATAAATTTATAAAATTACTGTTTGATGGAGGTACAGGCAGATTTAAAAAAAAGACTAGATATGGAGAATTAAAAAAAAAATCTGTAAAACCTGAAAAGCTGTCTATAGCATTGCTGATGCTATGTAAACACCAACTCCCTTACTTCTCTTCTATTATTATTTTATTATTATAGTATTATTAACTATATCTGTGGAGGGTATTACACATCCCCCACATCAATGCCCTCTCATGATTCCTTCGCTATTTGGAAAAAGGGTGAGGTTGAAGGCAAGAAGCAATAGTCTCTACAATCCTTGGCACTGGGGACCGACTTTTACTGATATGCCTCCCAGGTGCCAGGAGCTTTCACAGACTTTTAGCTTAGTTAACTGGCCTTAGTTCAGACCGTTTCCAAAAACCGACGGCATTTAAAAAGTAAAAACAAGGGTCGACGAGATGTATTAACTTGTCTAATGAACCGCTAGGAACTCAACTTTGGGCCTAATTCTTCATTAAAATAGCTCTTGGGTCCCCAAGATTTATTTTGGGATTTAAAACAAGATCACTTTATCATGTCCTCAGAAAAAAGGTCTAAACAGAAGAGCCTAATTTCCATTAAGGCTTAACTTCTTTAAACGCTTTTAATAATATTGGTAATAATAAAAGCTTCTGCTTCTGCCGTTCCCGAGAGGCTGGAGCAGCCCCAGCGCTCTTGGGGCAGTGCTAGTGTCCCCCACAATGAACCGTGTCCCTCTGCGGTGCTCTCGCGGATTCTGACCTCTCCGCATATTCCCCAGGGTCCTGGAACCGGCCAGCCTTGGGGCCGCCAGACACTCCTCTTATGCCGGCGACCCGGGGGACGTGGAGGAAGCGAGACCAGCAGAGGAGGACGCATTTCCAGAGGCCGAGTTCCCGTCGCCCTAGCCTGCGACTCCCGGTAGTCGCTTAAGGCCCAGGCCGCGGGGCGACTCTGCACCTCCCTAAGCTGCGGATCTGCTTCCAGGGCAGAGGGAAGAGGCGGCGACGGGGCGGGGCAGGGGCTGCGGGGCGGGGCGGGGGCTGCGGCGGGGGCGGGCGCGCCGGCGGGGGCGGGCGCGAGCATCCTCCAGCCGCACCGCACCGTACCTAGCCGCGCCAGCGGAGGGCCGCGCCCACGTCCTCCCGGCTGCCTGGCGCGCACCCGCGTGTCCCTGGCCTGAACCGGAACCGCTTGCCGAGGCCGCCGCTGCCGCTGGGGCACCGGGCGCCGACAGCGAAGCTCGGGGGGTGGAGGCGGCCTGCGCGGCGCCGCCCGCCATGGCCGCGGCGGGGTGAGCTCCGCACCGCGGCCGCAGTCGCGCGCGGACCTGAGCGCTCCTCCGCCGCGGACAGGCCGGCCAGGCTCGGGCGGGCGCGCACTGAGGCCGAGGAGAGCCGGTGCCGCCGCCCGCTCGTCGCTGCCGCCGTCCGCTCGTCGCTGCCGCCGTCCGCTCGTCGCCGCCGCCGCCCATGGCGAGGCCCCGCCGCCGCCGCCGCTGCTAACCCGGCGGCCGGCCGCGGCTTCCGCCCCCTCCCGCGGCGGCGGCGGGCGGGCCTCCCTCCACGCCCCCGCGCCCCGCACGGGGGACCGGGAAGAAGGCGAAAGCAGCAGGAATCGGGGGGCAGCCGAAGATGGGGAACACTACCTCGTGCTGCGTGTCGTCCAGCCCCAAGCTCCGGAGGAATGCCCACTCCCGGCTGGAGTCCTACCGGCCCGACACGGACCTGAGCCGTGAGGACACGGGCTGCAACCTGCAGCACATCAGCGACCGGGAGAACATCGACGGTGAGCGCGGGCGGCGGCCCCGCGGAGCCCCCTTCCGCAGCCCCGCACCCCACCCGCTGTGCCTCCGCGCTCAGCTGCACAACCCGCGTCCGCGCGTCCGGGCTGCTTCGGCTCTCAGCCGGTCTCTGTCAACGGTGCTTGTCTGGCTCTTGGTCCGCGCCACCGGGCGTTCAGTTCCCGCAGCCTCCGAGCTGCCCCCAAGCTTTCCCTAGTGAGCGGCCAGGGAAACTTTGCGAGCCGTGGCTCTGAGTCCTCGCGGGGCCGAGCGTGGGGAATGCTTGTGTGCAGGTCGCGAGGTGACATGAACTACGTCCTTGTCCGGACCTGAGCGTCCAGGGCGGCGGCTGAGAGCCGGGGGGTTCCAAGCACTGACAGAATGTAGCCTGAGGCCAAGTTAGGCGCCACGGGGTAGAAGTGTGTTTTTTGAAAAGGGAAGGAATATAGATGAGCCTTGGCAAAACTGAGAAGTGAATTTCCATTTTGAAATTATGGACCTCAGTTGTCCGAGTCGGTATCCCTGTCACTTTTCAGTTGACTCCACTGGGCTGTCCCCTATCCCTAATGCCGTTAAAAATGAAAACATTGCAAGAAAAAAAATTATATCTATATTCAGGGGAAAAAAAGTATGACAGGAGTATGGTTGCAGTCAAATAACCTTACCCGAAATGCTTTTAAGAAGATTGTCGTAAGGCTTTGGGTTAAGTCTCCTAGTTTTTGCGTAGATTTGAGTTACAGTCCTATGAATTTGATTCATCTGGGTAATGTTTGCTTTGGCCTAGAATTTGTGTCAGAGGAAAAAAAAAAGTTAAAAGACTCATTACTGAGTCTGATAATATTTATCTTATGGTTGTGCAGTATCCTTGTTAGTACTGTTTTATCAGGAAGCTCTGTGGTCTATGAATAGCTACATAAAATACAGTTTACATAGTTTTCAACTTTAAAATATTTGAAATTAGATATTTTTATGAAAACTTGATTTTTCTTTTTTTTTTAACCCTCAAGTCCTCTTACAGTTAAAATCTAGTTGGATTAACCTGAAAAAGTTTCTTGTGAATGAATTGACAAAACTCTTTTAATTCTTTCTAGTTGATTAGATGGGACATTCTCTGTAATGTGGAAAGCCATGTTTAAATTACTAAGAAAGAAAGAATTTTCTCACTGTTTGGCTTCTGATAATTTCTTTTAAGTGGTAATTTCATCTTAGGATGGCAAGTTTATTAGATAAGTACCATACATAGACTAATAATACAACATTTGGTTTATAATAGGTTGTTAGTAAATTCTAGTTCCATGTCCTTTTTATTGTTGTTACTTTAGCTGTCCATTACCTTAGCTTATTCTTTAGATGTCTTTGAACTAACAGCATTCTTTATTTTGGCATTTATATGCGGTAAAGCATCTAGAAGGATATCAAGGCCAGAACTGCTATAGCCCCAAGCATTTAATAAACGTCTAACATTTAATAAAGTTTCAGTATTATATTTTAAAGGAAACAGGGAATGAATGAGTTTATTATAGGAAGTTGTTAACTAGTCCTGCACAATGTGGACAGGCAACAACATTTGGAAATATTTTTTTCTTTATGTTGTGCACTAATATTTGATGGATACCTTGTTTTAAACAGTAGATTTAAAAAAAAGAAAAATGAAAACAAAAGTTTTCACATTTCTAAGAGCTAAGCTGCATATTATTAATATGGACTATAGCAATGAAGGGGTGTGTGTGAGTGTAGCATGTAACTGTAACCAGCTATTTGGCACTATGCTAGAAGGATTTTGCCAGTGGACAATGCAGTACTATGATGTGTTTTTTCATTTGAAAGAAATCTAAGTTTCAGTCATTCAGCATATTTTTAGAGAAATTTTGGAAGATTACAACTTTTTTTGGGGGGGTGGTAGTAGTGGGGATAGAAACCAGGGTGCTTTTACCACTGAGATATATCCCTAGTCCTCTTTATTTTTTTATTTTGAGGGTCTCTCTAAGTTGGTTAGTTGCTGGGGCTGGCTTTGTATTTGGGTTCTTCCTTCCTCAGCCTCCTGGGATTATAGCTACCAACTGTTGTTTTACAGATTTGGGATTGTTTGAGAGTGCAAAGGGCAGGTTAAGATAGTTTCTAATTAGGTTTGTAGTATCATTTCATCTTGTGAGCTAATACTGGTTCATTTGATGATGCTAGTTTAAACTCCAATTTTAAGTTACCATTTAAATAATGTTCTGTCTCTCAGATTCAGATACTACTCCAGGACTTATCTGACTGGCATTTTCAACATAGATTTTATTACTTTTTAGTTTTTTCAGCATTGGTTTTCATTTGACCAGAAATCTAGGGCTGGACTTTAGTATTAATATGTTTATTTAAAGCTCTCCAAGAAATTCTAAGATGCATCTGGGCTTGAGAATCATTGATTGGAAGTTTTATCTGCTATTCAGAGGTATTTTAGTAGAAGTTCTTGTGATGTCAGAGACTGGGAGAAGAGGACAGATTTGTTTAGGTTAAGTAATTTATATATGTATGTATACTAATGTCAACATATACCTGTATTTGTCGATTTGTATTGGAGTTTCTGAGTTCCAGTTGGCCCCCTGTATCATTAGGTTGCATAATTGTGGGTTCATCCAACTGCAGATGAAATAGTCCAAAAAATTTTGTGTCTGTACTGAATACATATTAACTTTTTCATTATTTCCTGAATTTTTCATTATTCCCTGAATTGAGACTATTTGCATAGTACGGATATTGTATTCAGTATTATAGGGATGATTAAAGGTAAATGGGAAGATGTGTGTAGGTTATATGCAAATATTAGGCCTTTTATATAAGGGGCTTAAGTAATTTTGTTTCCTGCTGGGGTTCTGGAACCAGTGTTCTGCAGATATTGAGGGATGACTGTTTTTATTGACTGTTATATTACTAGTTAACATTGTAAACTACATCTCAAAAATTCTCAATTCCAGTATAATAAAAAACTGAAGTGGGACTAGGGATATAGCTCAGAGGTGGAGCACTTGCCAAGCATGCATAAGGAACTGCATTCAATCTCCAGTACCAAACAACCCCCCCCCCAGACAAACAAAAACAAAAGAAAAACAAAAAACTCTGAAGTGCTCAAGTATCTTATATTCTGGAAAACATCTCAAGCATCTACCAGTATTGAAAAGTTCAGAGTTTATGGGTCTTCTATGATAGTTCAGTTTCTTTAAATCACAGAGATACAACACATAATCTGTTTTCCTCACCTCACCCCCAGACACAAAAAGGAGTGATATGTGTCCCATAGAATTTCAGTGACTGTTTGGGTAGGTAGAGTTCTGTGATAATGCTGAGTCTTTGTACTCAGAATATGTTAGTGTTAGGTTATTTGTTTATGAAATTTTATTAGACTCATCTGTTTCCCAGCTGTTATTTTTTATAAAGTCATGCAGAGTTTTAGAAACAAGATGATAACTCAACAGTGACATTAATAACTGGAATATGCATGCATTTTATTCTCTGTTCTGGATGCTGCTCTTAAGTGCTTGGCTTCTGTTCAGGAGTTCACAATTACCCTATGGGTAATATTATTATTGTAAGACAAAGAAATGAGGCATGGAGAGCAGAAATGAGTTGCCCAAAGTCACATAGCTGAGAAATGGCAAGTGTTGCTTGACCAGCTGTTATACACTGTCTAGCCTGGGGTTGTCTTTTGGGATAGGGTGTTTCTTGTCAATGTATTTATACCCATAGTTTCTTTTTCTTTCTTTCTTTTTTTTTTCTGATAGTACCAGGGATTGAATCCAGGGACCTTAACTACTAGGCAATATTCCCAGCCCTTTTCCATATTTTATTTGAGACTAAGTTGGTTAGTTGCTGAGGCTGGCCTTGTATTTGGGTTCCTCCTCCCTCAGCCTCCTGGGATTACAGGTATGTGATACCAGCATCTCACTAAGTTGCTTAGGGCCTCACTAAGTGGCTGAGGCTATCTTTGAATTTGGAATCCTCCTGCCTCAGCCTCACGAGCTGCTGGGATTATAGACATGTACCTGTGTACCTGGTTTACCCATGGTTTCTTAAAGAAAAAAAATAATTATTTGTCTGCAACAGTTATTCAGTCTAGACTTCCATGATTAGATGGGAGGACATGAGGCATGAATAAAAGAGACTTTAAAATGTGATGAGGTCAAATAAATCAGGATTACTGGAACATCTGTGCCATAGTGTCTTTTTGGGGTTTTGCTTTGAAGTGATTGAAGGCAACTGCAACCTTTTATACCTTGCCTGCCATCCTTGACAACTGAATTTCTGCCTCATTCCCAGATCCAATCTGTTAGGAAAGCATGACTCTCTGCCTTCAGAATATATCTAGAATCTGATTGCTTCTTAAAACCTCTCCAGATCTAGGTTGTGTTCAATTCTGGCAGTCTCCCTAGAATCCCTGTTTGTACCCTTGCCCTCTGCAGTCTGCTCTTACCATATCAGCCTTTGAGTTTGAGATTTAATTGAAACTCAGACATACCATTACTCTGTCCAAAAAATTTCAGTGACTTTGTAGCTCAGTGGTGGAGCACTTGCTTCACATGTGTGAGGCACTGGGTTTGATTCTCAGCACCACATACATATAAAGAAAGGTATTGGGTCCATCTACAACTTAAAAAAAGTTTCAGCGACTTCTTAATATACACCAAGTATATATGCCCTGTGTGATCTTCCTGCCCTCTTTACTTACTTGCTGGCTCAATCCAGCCATACTAGCCTTCTTTTGTACATCTTTTTTTTTTTTTTTTTTTTTTTTTTGGACTAGGGATTGAAACCCAGGGCACTTAGCCACTGAGCCACATCTCCAGCCCTTTTCATGTTTTAGAAACAGTGTCTCACCTCATAAAGTTGTTGAGGCTGGTTTTGAATTTGCGATCCTCCTGCCTCAGCCTCCCAAGCCACTAGATTGCAGGCATGTGCCACCATGCCTGGCTCAACCTTTTCTGCACTGTTCTTGAACATACCAGACACTCCACCCATTCTGGGCCTTTGCACTATTCTTCTGACTGGACTGTTCACTGTGTTTACTCTTAGCTAAAGTCCTCATTGCCTTCAGTCTTGGTTCAAGTCTCACTTTTTAGCAAGGCTATCTGAGTTACTTCACTTAACGTCCCTCCTGCCACCCCACAGCAATCCTACTATGCATTTTCCACACTACTGTTTTCTGATTTACTGTATCAGCTTATGATATAACTGTTAAGTATGTGCATGTATAATAACAGCTTTTCTCACCGATTAGAATGGAAGTTCCAATAGTATTTTTGTTGTTGTTGTTCACTGGTATAATCCAAATGACTACAAAATGCCTGATTACTTGAATGAACTAGTGATATCTGAGTCAGCACAACATCATGTACGTTTATTAGGTGAGGGAGAAATGGTGGGTGGGGAAGTGGTAGTGAACAGGACTTTAATAATGAAACTAGGGTAGATATCAAACTTTTTGGTTTTGTTTCGATTTTAACCTGAGAGGTAGCAGAGAGGGTAAAGCTCTGAAAATGAAACTTAAGAAAGGTTTTAATGACTTCTTCCTACCCCCCAAACCCAAATCCAAACCATAACTGACAGGAAAGCATGGCTAACGGGAATATGTTTAATAATGTGAAATGTTGGTTTTTTTTTTTTCCCTTGTCTCTTCCAGTGAATGACTTTAGCTATAGTATTCTTATTTTGTCTTTTAGGACAAAGTGAGGCTCAGATTCTTAACCAAAACCAGTAGATGAACATATGCAATTATCAACATAGCCTTATCCTCATGTTGCTTTTCTAGTATTTAATATGAAGTATTGCAGAATATATAGTAAAATGGTACTTTATCTTTTATAGGGAAGCTGGAAACCTAAGGGACTCATTCTAAGAATTGGAAAGACAGTTGGAAAAAGTACATTTGCTTTTATAAGTTTAGGACATTTTTATATACATATATATTTGTAGTTGGACACAATACCTTTATTTTATGTGGTGCTGAGGATCAAACCCAGTGCCTTTCATGTGCTAGGCGAGCACTCTACCGCTGAGCCTCAGCCCCAGCCCATAAGGGTAGGACATTGAAGGAACAATTTTAAGTGTCTCTTATAGTATTAGCTTAAACATTGCTCTTGGTTTTTTGAATATCTGTATTAATCTCATGTTTTCAGTGTTCTTTTTGTTGAGTCTTGTCTTAAAACTAGTCCTGGTGGGTAAAACCATACCTATGGATTTTCATTGAAGGATATTAGCCTCACTGGATACAAGATGTGAGAGGAGATTTAGGACTCATTACATACTAGCAGTGTATAGACATATGTTTTAAAAATTTGCTCAGGGAGTTGTTCTTCATGACATTGGTGATGATTCCATGACCTCTCTGTTTCCATTTACTTATTTTTCTCTTTAATTTAGAAACAGGGAGTCATTTGCTCTACACCCTCATTCAGATAGTAAAACTGAGTCTCAGAGAGGTGTAGCAGTCTCTTGCTTAGGTCACATAGATCATGAGTTGAATTTGTGGTGGGTTAATTCTGAGTCAAGAACTAATTACTTGACCTATATTATCTTTTTTTATTCTTAATATTATTCTCCCCATTTTGCAACAGAAATTGAGCCTTAAGAGATTAAGATTAAGAAATTTGTTCAGGGTTCTACAATTTGTTAGTAGCAGTTAATCTGCCATCTTGTGTGAAAGCTCTATGCCTCAGCTGACTTGTGACAGCCAACTAGGAATGGATCCATGTCTAGAATCCAAACCTCCGGGTGTGTGGCCCTCTTATAGCTTTAAGAGGATCCCATCACAGCAAATTTGCTTTTGGCTAGCTATACTTTGTGGTTAGGATTTTTACTTTTCTTCCTAATTTTTGAGAGGAGTGGTGATTCTATAATTTTATGGATTGATAGATTTTCTTACCCTCTTCTACAAAACTGTCTCTATCATCTTAAATAGATGGATGTTGGGGTTTACCTAAGTACACTGACTACCTAATTTTAAATCTGGCTTCAATACTTGTCATACTTCAAAGTATGATTCCTTTCATTTTTCAACATTTAGGTAAGAAGGATCAGTCCACAGCATTATTAGTTGATGTAAACCCCCCTAGTACTTTCAGTATCATTTCCAGCTAGTAGCTGGAAGAAAGGCTAGAGTTCACTTTCCCTGAAGCATTTATCATCTTGACATGTTGAAGATTTTATTGCTAAGGGTCTTGGTGAGGAGACCATTTCTTCTCGGTGTTCTGAGACCCAACATTATTCTATTCTGTTGTTCCTGAGGAGCAGAGAAGAGGCCCAAGGAGGGTAAATTCAGAGAGGAGTCTCTTCAGGGGGTTTATAGTGCATGCACACAGCTCCATAAAGTGTGGCTGTAGGCAAAGGGCAAGAGCCTAATAATTGGAAGACTGGCATTCCAGATGGGGCTCCTCTTTTTTTTTTTTTTTTTTTTTTTTTAGGTGTAGATGGACACAACACAATGCCTTTATTTTTATGTGGTGCTGAGGATGGAACCCTGGTCTTGCCTGTGCTAGGCAAGCGCTCTACTGCTGAGCCACAATCCCAGCCCCTGGGGCTCCTCTTTTAATTGTACCTCCATCCTGATGAGCCTCACTCTCTTCTGCTTAACAAATGTGCTTAACTGCCTTGCCTTACATCCTAAAGTGGTATGCAAGAATCAAAATGAGGCCAAAAATGCTTAATAAACCAGAAAAACTAGATGAATGCATGTCATTATGAACATGGCATCTATACTGACTTTCTTGTGTTATTATTATTATTTTTTTTGTATTTTGTGAAGTATGTACCAAGATCTACAACCAATTGTTTTGAAATATCCATACCCAGAGAAGCTAGGAGCCCAAGGGACCTATCTTAACAAAGACATCAGCGTGGCATTGAAGGCAGTACTGAAGCATAAAGCTTGTTAAAGCTGGGAAGGGTGAGGTTATATAGAGCTGTATAACCTTTGAATGAGAATCTTACTGGCTGTATAATTTGGAATAGAAATACCTTTCTTTCTAGCACTTACTCCTCTTCTGAGTTGTACATTTCCAAAGTCAAAATGTGATACCACACAGTGATGAGTATGTGAGAAAGCTTTTTCCTGGCTCTTGGGGATGAGGAAGCATATCTGGGCAGTTTATTGACTATCAAAAGAGCCACATTCCTAGGAATGTCGGCATGCACCCTTAGATGGAAGGTGAAGCTGGAGCTTGCTTTTTTCCTTTATTTCCCAGTGCTGGGAGTTGAATCCAGGGTTTCCTGCATGCTACTCAAGCACTCTACCATTGAGCCACATCCCTAGTCCTGAAATTTTTTTTTTAAAGAAAAGTCTTCAAAGAATGGGATTTAGAGCTGTGCATAATTCTACCTTATGTGTGTAATATTTTATTATTATGTGTATGTAATAATAAATAACAATATTAATAACAATAATAAAATATCACACAATATTATACATAGTATTGCACATAATTTAAATGTAAATTTTGTTAAAATATTACTTTCAATAAAGGGGAGCTGATGGACTGAAAAAAATAAGCATAGTCTTGAGCAGGGCCAATCTGTGTTAATTTCTTTTATGAAACAGTCTATTTGTCTTAGATCCACAGTTGAAGAGACCACACACAAGACATCTAACTCAACTTTTCTTTCCCTTTTTTAGCTACTTAAGCCATTTATAGCTGTTGCTGTGGTTCCCTTACTTCTTCTAGGGACTTCTTTTGCTCTCTGCTTTCTTGGAGAAAGGGGGTCTCGCTGAAGCTAAAATTGAGTATTAGCACTCTGACAATGCTCATATTGGTATATCCCTGCATTCAGCAAGATTTTGCCTGAAAAGTCTCTTAGTGAGGTTGCTTTTTAAATACAGAATTGGAAAATCTTATAATCTTTTTTTTTTCACCTTTCACACAATTTTGACATGCTATACATTTGTTTTGACTTTGTAAAGAATTAAAAGTTTTGTAAAAAGTATGGTTAATAATTGGTTTGAAGAAATTCTATAAAGGGAGTTCTGAAATGTTTGGTCAATGCTAATGTCTCTAGGCTAAGTGTCTAGTCTTCCATGAATTTATTACTGTGGTTAAAAATGATTTCTGCTAACTGGGTGCAGTGGCACATGCCTGTAATCCCAGCATGTTTGGGAGTTTGGGAGTTTGGGAGTCTGAGGCTGGAGGATTGTGAGTTTGGGTCCAGCCTCAACAATTTAGTGAGGCCCTGAGCAACTCAGTGAGATCCTGTCTCTAAATAAAATACAGAAAAGGGATGGGGATGTGGCTCAGTGGTTAAGTGCCCCTGGGTTCAAGCCCTGGTTACCCCCCCCCAAAAAAAAAAAAAAAAGAAGAAAGATTTTTGCTCTGATGATATAGTTTAGTTGTAGAGTAGTTGACTAACATGTGAGGTTCTGGGTTTGATTTTCATTCCTGAGAAAAAGAGATTTCGAACCAGGTTTCATTGCTTTTAGACTTGTTACCTAGGATATATAATTTTAATTCCTGGGTAATTATTTTGCGATCTTTGTTCCTTTGTCAAGATGTGTAGTGGGGCTTCATTGGATGTGATAGACTTGAGTGTCATGTTCAGCAGAGATGTAACAGCGTCTTTAAGACATGACAGCTGGCTCCTGGTACTGAGAGAAATACAGCTGGGGTACACTAAAGATAATTGTTAGCAACTACAATTACATCTGTGCCAGTTTGCTTTGTAAGCCTTGTAGCAGTCTTAATTGGGTGGTGAAATGCAAGTCACTTCTGTTTTAGATATCTCTGATTATAGACCTCTGACTCTGAAGGATGAATAGGAAATACTCTGCATGGGAGTTCATGTGTATCATAGACATATGTGGCACAGCCATGAGTGTCGAGCTTAAAACATTTTTAAAAGCAAGTGTTTTACTTTGGATGAATGCTTCTGTTCTTGGTGGGCAAAAAGGGAAAAGAAAAATCATTAAAAAAATTCTTATTTATAATTGGTAAACTCCTTTCAAAATTTACCATTAATCTAGAATCAGTGCATTGATGAGTAGAGTAAGAGATCCTGTTTTTTTTGCCTTTCAAGAAAAGATTGCACTCCAAATTTAGTATTTTGCCCATTAATTATTATAGGAGTTCAGGATTTTTTTTTTTTTTTTTTGCGAGAGGGGAGAGAGAGAGAGAGAGAGAGAGAGAGAGAGAGAGAGAGAGAGAGAAAGAAAATATCTTTTTTTTTTTTTTTTTTTGTCGATGGACACAACACAATGCCTTTATTCTTTTTTGATGTGGTGCTGAGAATCGAACCTGTGTCCCACCCGTGCTAGGTGAGCGCTCTACCGCTGAGCCACAATCCCAGCCTAGGAGTTCAGGATTTTAATTGACTTTCAGGATTATGCTATTTCAGTAAGCATAATCACAGTTATCCTTTAAATTATCTGTGGTGGTAGTTATTATTTTTTTTTCTTTCTTTCTCCCCTCCGCACTAGTGATACTGGGGATTGAACCTAGGAGCATTCTGCCTCTGAACTACATCTGCAGTCATTTAAAAATTTTTATTTTGAGATAGGGTCTCACTAAGTTGCCCAGGCTGGCTTGGAATTTGCCATCCTTCTGCTTCAGCTTCACAAGCTGGGATTACAGGAATGTGCCTCCATGCTGATTCTTTGGTTCTTATAATAGGTTTTTTAAAAAAAGTTTTTTTTTTTTTTTTAGTTGGACACAATACCTTTATTTTATTTATCTATTTATTTTTATTGGTGCTAAGGATCAAACCTAGCACCTTGAACATTCTTGGTGAGTGCTCTACCATTGAGCCACAACCCCAGCCCATTTATAATAGGTTTTTATATGTGAATATAGACTATGTGTGATTCTTAAAGGTGCAGGTTTTGTTATTCCCAGTCTGTGTCCCTTTCCAAAGTTCAGGATGAGAAAGAAGTCGTGATGATGTCTATGTTTTAATATAGTTTCAAAAATTTCAAATTCACAAATTCACTTAAGAATTATTTTCACTTACAACATTACTTTTGTCAATTTATATCTGTGGGAAGACCTTATTTTTCCACGGCATTTTTTTTCTCAAGGCATGTGTAAATGATGACCGTTTTTGAATGTATAGTGCTTGTTGCTCTTTTGTTTGAAAAGTGTTAGTAAATGGTTTATGTAATATCAAGAGTTTGCCTTCAGTGTTCTGAAAGCCAGTTTTGTTATTGAAGAGCTACAAGTTGCTTATTCACTTTAATTTTAGCATGTGTTTGACTCTTTCATTTTTCTACGAGATTAGTTTGATGTCTAATTTTTCATTTCTTTTTTGTGGTAGGAAGTCTGGCGGAAGCCTAACAAAGTTGGTACGTTAACCTCCATATCTGTGGGTTTAAAAATTGTGTCTGGGGGCTGAGGATGTGGCTCAAGCGGTAGCGCGCTCACCTGGCATGCGTGCGGCCCGGGTTCGATCCTCAGCACCACATACCAACAAAGATGTTGTGTCCGCCAAAAATTAATAAATAAATAAATTAAAAAAAATTTATATAAAAAAAAATTGTGTCTGTAATGAACATGTACAGACTTGTTTTGTGTCATTATTCCCCAACCAGTATAGTGAAACAACTATTTAGATTGTAGTATGTATTGTAAATAACCTATAAGTGATTTAGAGTGTACAGGAGGATGAGTGTAGGTTATATGCAAATAATATGCCATTTTATATAAAGGACTTGAACATCTTGGATTTTAGTATCCCTGGGGATCCTGGAACCAAACCTTCTTAGAAACCAAAGGATGACTATATTCAGAAAAGGGTGCCTTGGGCATGGCTGGTGTCAGTTTAGGCCTGTAATCCCAGATATTTGGGATTCTGAGGCTGGAGGATCACAAATTCAAGGCCAGCCTTGGCAATTTAGCAAGATCCTATCTCAAAACAAAAAGGTCTGTTGATGTAGCTTGATGGCAAAGCTGCCACCTTGGTTCAGTCCTCAGTACCTGGGAGGTGTTGGGGGGAGATGACCTTGGGCATTTACCATATGGGCATAAATCCAGGGGACAGGAACATGTTCTTTCTTCACATATTCTTGGCTTCTGTGGAAGATTGTGTCTGACAGGCTACATATCTTAAGCACCCTGTGTACTCTGCAAGTACAGTTGGCTGTTTGTAGAGTTCTCTTCTGAGGCAGGAAAATAATACTGGGTAATTCATTTCATGAAACCAGGCAGGCTCTGGATGTTGGAAATAGAAGATGTGGACAAAGAGTATGAGGAGATGTGATGGCATTCCTGGGATGAGATGAGTCAGGGATGACCCAAATGTAAAACATGACACAACTGGGGAAACCCACAAAGCCCCCAGAGGGTGGAAGTAGGTGGTCAGTAGTGGGGTGGTGCTTTTATTCTTGGTGAGGTTTGTTTGCCAAGAATGACTTGAGCTGGATAGCAAGCATGGTGACAATTTTCAGAGTCAGTTAGATAGTCTTGCAGGTTCCTGGGAACCTCCGACATGAAACCAGGAAATCGGCTATTGGAACAAAAATTTTCTTTTCTTTCCTAAATTTTCTGAGAGGAACATTTGTTGGAGTGTAAACTGAGTGTTTTGAGAATGAAACTTATTCTTGTGTCCAGAATATTATAGGACAGCATAATGACAGGAATAAAAGGAAAGAATGGAGGGGTTTGCAAAAAGGAGAAGGTTGACCAAAGTGAGAATCAGAGAAAAGAGTACGTGTAGGTGAATGAGCTTGGTAAAGCAGCTTGTAGAATACAGTCTTTGGTCTGTTCATTGGTGCAGGATGGTTTAATGCAACCTTATTCTTCCAGCCAGTCTCCTGTGTCCTCATACTGTATCTGTGCCTTCACTTTGGATGTGGAAGGTTGATAGTAAAGGTACTGAATATGTGCTTTTCCACATGTCATTTATTTCTGGCTTTTATTTTAATTTTATCGTGGTTTGGAATGTGTTAAAGTACAACATGGATGTCCGCTGGAGGAAGATTCTCTGTAAATTGGCTATACACATTTTAGTGTTCTATTCCTGAAAGTAATTTTTTAAGTGGATTTCTGTCTTGATTAGTCATATTCACATGTAAAAGTCTATTTGCTGAGTATAGATTCTTCTTGTGAAATTCAGGGTCACTTTCAGTAAAGCAGGAGTATGATGATGAAGCTATAGCAGGGTTTCTCAACCTCAGCTCTATTGACTTTTTTTGGTGAGTTCTTTTTTTTTTTTGGTTGTTTGGGGCTGACTTGTCCACTGGAGGATGTTTAGCAACTTCCCACTTATAGCCCCAACCTCAGTCGAGACAATAAAAAATTTCCCTGGTGGGGATAAACTCCTCTAATCCTTTTGAGAATGAGTGACAAGCTCTAGGATTCAAGGTGAAGAAACTACTTCAGTAGAGTGACTTCCTAATGGTTCTTCTTTGCGTTTGTCACTCTCACATATTCAAGGTCTCAGGGAGGACTTCACAGACTCTGGGTTGCACTTTTTCAGGGCACCAGTAATTTCTGATTTTGATGGAAATGATGCCTACTTCAATTCTATAAAGGATTGCATTGTTTATTTCAACTCATTAGAACCAACATCAATATTCAAAGAAAATACATTGCCTTGCAGTTCTGACAGTGAATGATGGGGTAGTATTCTTTGTACATGCAAATTATGAATTTCTTTACTGAGATTCATAACTCACTTAAGTTCTCTTATACCTCTCATCCCCCACTTTTGGTGCAGTATATCATAGTGAAAGAGTGGTATATTTTTCTTCTTTAAGCCTGCAGTTTTATTTTTCATTTCAGTTTTAAAATTAGCTAGTTGTTTTTTTTTTTTTTAGTAGTACTCAGCAATGATTTTCCTTTTGAGAATCTGTTCTGATGAGGAACATAGAGAAGGAATGACTGAGAAGTCTGTGAAACTCTGATCTGACTACATTTTCTGGTAGTATCTTTGACTTGATTCAAGGGCTCAGTGCAATTTTATATTTTTGTGTACCTTTCAAAGTCTCTTCAACTGCAGTGCGGTAAACTGGCCTCCTGAGACTGGTGGTGAATAGAACTGATGTTTTTGATTCAGAGATCTGGTGTTTAAGGACATCTTTAGTAGAAAACTTTGTGGGAGGGGCTGGACAGCCCTAGTGTTATTCTCTGTTGCATCTTAAGGAAAAAAAATAGAGATGAGTCTATTTAAACAATTTCAAGAGTTAGTTTCTTTAAGCACATTGCTGCTGAGTTGAGGAAATGCTAATATGGATTTCTGGAGATTGAGATCTAGAAATTCAAATCTGGATTTGCAGCTTGCCGAGGTCAAAGGAGCTCTGAAAAATGTGGTAGCATAGTATTCTTGACAATTATGTATTGCCTCCAAGAATATTCAACAAAAATGTCAGTTCCTTAAAAGTGAACGTTTTATAAATTATACAATTGGAAACGATTTTTGAAGTTGGAGATGTTTTCCAAGGGCTGAGGTTTGAAAGTGTGTTATCAATTCATGCTTTGTCTATGTAGCACAAAACATTTGTTAGGAAAGTTATCATTATGGAAGCACAATGAGTCATTAAAAAGGTGGTTTTCAACATGCCTGTTACAGAGCACAGAGGAAACTGGGTGGCTTGGCCTTAGGCACTTGGATTAAAAACACCTGCAAGAAAGAGGGGGTAACCAAGTGATTGGCATTGTGACTTCTAGGGCAATTTTCCATGTGGGTAGAATCAGTTAGTAGCTTATTTGGAGTCATGACAATGAACAACTTCTTGTTCAGAGAGTTACTCCTGCAGAAGCAGCCTCACCTTGGTTATTTTCTGTCCTCTTTTTATTCCAAAATGACCTGGAATATTGTTTTTAGAGTGGATCTGACATTTAAATAAACCCAGTACAAGCCTGATTCCAAGTTTAAATGTGTTTTTTAGTTCTTTCATCTGTTTTTTCAGATGCAAATAATCTGGAAAGTGCACAAAATGAAAATGTAGCAGAACATTATATAGTACCATCACAGTGGTGCTTAGTAGTTTGTGGGGAGACCAGAGCTATACTCTGGAAATAGGGAAAATTATGATTATGGAACATTCAAAAAATTTCAATGCATAAAACCATTGGAACAATGTTAGCAGAAGTTGAACAGGTAATTAGTTAATCATTAGGTTATTATATGTAAGGGAGTATGAGATAACATTTTCTTAATAATGTTAATCAGTGCTCCTCTTGATGAATGTCTTCAAGCTAAACATCTAAGGAGCCATTCTTGTATACAATGTTGTGATTCTGTTAGCTGTTTAGCTGAGAATAGATCTAAGTCAGCTATATTGTTTTGTTTGCTTCTTCTTTTAAGATTATTGATGTATGATGTTTTGGCCTTCAGTTTACTTGTTTTATTCCATTTAAATTTTTATCCAGAGTATGTGTCTCATTACTTTTTTTTTAATGAGATTAATGCTGATGTTGAGGTCATTGTGTGGGCTAGCTGTGGCTGAAAAACTGATTGCAAAGCTGTATTTAAATTTTTTTGTCAGAGTTCAAAAACGGTGATAGTTTTTTCGTTTGGATGTCTTCCTATAAAGAAGTTACATAAGCAAAATGCTAGTACTTTAAGGAACTAGACAAGCTAAGAAGTTAGTAGATTTCCTTTCCTTTTAAACTATCATTTCTACCGAGTGGTTACATTTCTCATGTGGAAGTGTTTCTAGATTATATTCTCCTCAATCACAGAGAAGTTGTTGGAAATAGAGTTCAGTAGGTATGTGTTGCTGAGAGAGGATACCATTGCCTGTGATGACTAGGCTTAGAGCCAAGGCCAATGTAGGTGGTCCACAGATATGTGAACCCTGAGGAAGGGGACACTATTTAGAAATATCAGAATTTGATGCCCCCAGGTTCAGTTCTTTTGTAAGTCAACAAATTGTTTAGTACAAGTACTAAATTCCAGGCTCCCTGCTGGGTGCTGGGAACATAAAAATTAGTATTATTTGCGCCTTGTCCTTCAGGACCTAATGGTTTACCAGGGGAGACACATATGCAAATAAATGATTACAGTACTATGTACAGAGGTGAAGGATGCCAGAGTGACTACCTACCTGTCCCTGGGTGATGAAGGAATGTGTTCAATGAAAATTTGTAAGACAGCATGATGCACGAGGTCAAAAAAGTGGGTGGGGAAGAGGCATGTAAGTGCCACCAGGGGGATATTTGCTTCCGAAAGATTTTTTCCTTCTTTTCTGAGATGGGGGTCTCAGTATGTTGCCCAGCCTGGTCTCCAACTCCTAGGGTCACGTTAACCTCCTTTTTCAGACTCCTGACTAGCAGGAACTACAGGTTGGCACACCCATGCATGGCTTTATTAAATTTGTTTAGTGGCTTAGTTCCCAAACATGTTGTTTTGCAGTGAATTAGACTTATTTAATGATATAACCATTAAGATTATTTGTTGGAGAGTAGATTTCATGATGGATTTTCTTTTAATTTCCCATATATTCTGGATTCTGGAAACTGATCAAAGTTGTAGTATGGAACATAGAATTGATGTCTTTAGAATTGTAAAAAGCATTATTTTTGTGAGTTTTCTTAGAATCATAGAATGTTCATACCTCAAGGAACGTAGAAACCCCCATTTTACAGTTAAGACAACTGAGCTGCTAAGAAGAGTTGTTCCTCAGCATCACCCATCTAATTCATTGGCAGCTCTGGTCTGAGAGCAAGTCTCCTGACATTGGAATCAGAGCTCTTACTGTAATAGGCTCCACCTCTTTTTAAACTGATTTCTATAGCATGGTGAAATATCTTCAAGAAGAACTGGCCCATATTAATGTTATATGTGATGTTAATCCTAGGAAGAACTATGTTTTAGAGAAGTTATAGGCTGTGTAACAAATCACCCCAACACTTAGTAGCCTAAAACAATATTAATTATCTCTTAGTTTCTGTGGGTCAGGACTCCAGGCACAGCTTACTTGGGAGCCTCTGGCTCTGGTGTCTTTTGAGAATGCTGTCTTTTGAGCTGTCAGCTGGGGTGGTAATCATCTTAAAACTCAAGCAGGGGTGATTGTGCTTGCTTTCAAGCTTACTTACATGGCTGTTGTGGGTACCATGTGCACAGTGACTCTTGACTGGAGACATCATTTTTTTCCCCCTCCCCTCATTGGCCTTTCATAGACCAGCAAACAACAAGGCTTCAACCAGGCCATGTGATTCAAGAGAGAACAAGACACCTGCCTCCCTGCCCCAGTGAGGGAAGTCTTATAAGCCCAGAATTGACCTTCCACCACTGCTCTTTGTTAGAGTCAAATCACTAAAGTCCAGGCCACACTTCAAGGGGGATGGTATTATCTATAGAGTGTGAATACCAGGAGATGCATTGGAGGCCATCTTGAAGGCTGCCTATGAAAAGCACTAATTAAGATTCTGTTGGTCATATGTAATAGAAGCTCACTAAAACTGACTTGAGCACACAGGTGGGGAGCGGAGAGAGGAGGAGTTATGTATGAGGAATTTCTATGGAGACCAAGGGCAGGAAGCCTGAGTCTCATTAGGAGTTGGAGAAGGGAGTTGGACAGCCTGTAGAAACTGAGGCAGCTATCTCCTTTTTAGTATCTTAATTTTAAATTCTCTTATCAGTTTTAGTTGGTTTTATCTTTTTCTGTGTCTTGAGCTTACCTTTTTGTAATTCTTTATCAAATAGTTTTCTTTGCCTATACATGGTGGAAATGGCTCCCAACATCGTTAGTTCTAGGACCTCAAAAATTGACTGGAATCCCTGTGACCCAGTAGAGAGGATTGAGTTGACAGCCCAGTTAATGGGATGGCTCCTCTGTGAAAGGTGTCCAATTGGATGTGGACAGGGTGGAAGATGAGGTCAAGGGTATGCCTGGGAGTACAGGAACTTTACTTTTTGTTTGTTGTGGAGAATGGATGAGGGGGAGGAGGTTGATGAATGATCTGTAGAAGTAGACTTCAGAGAAGAAATCATTTGTAATGATTTTCTCATGTATTTATTTTTAAAACCATATTTTATTTTTCCTAAGGAATTGCAAAGTATAGTAGAGATAAGATGAAAAACAAGGTTATCTGTATTAAGAAATTAAAAAAAAATGTCTGTGAGGGATGGGGATGTGGCTTAGTGTTAGAGTGCTTGCCTAGCATGCATGAGACCCTGGATTTAATGCCCAATGCGCGGGGGTTGAGTCTCTGAGACTTTTGTTATCTTAAGCTGGAAACCATATTGGTTATTAAAGTTACTATTTTTCTTTCTCAAGTTGTCTTGTATAAATTCCATCTTTATTCACATTTTAAAAAATGTTTTTAAGTTGTGAACATCTGTCAGCTTTCCCATCTTAGATTTTTTATAACTTGAAATAAAATAAGCATTTCTGTTCTAAAACTGCCCATTTTGTGTCTTCATAGATTTTTTTCTTTTGGTTTTAATTGTCTTCAATGAATTATAGAGATGTAGAAAGGATTTTCATTGTCTTTTTGCATGCTGGTTTATTTTCATTTAAAAATGATGCGTACTCTGATTTAGCTGCAAGAATTTTTTTATTATAAAGATAGAAACCAAGACCCTTTCCTTAAAGGTGTATAGGTATATTTCTTTTTGCTTTGTAGATAAATTAGATTAATTTTGTGAAACCTATTTGTAAAGACAGTTCACAGATTGTATGGTTTTGTTCCTTGGAATTTGATTCGAGCAGTCCACTAATAGCATTGATGAACACAGGTTAGTATGTGGGAAATACTTAAGTTTGTACATCTTTTTTCTTTTTTTTTTTCCTTCAGTACTGGGGATAGAACCTACACACATACTAGGCAAGCGCTCTACCACTGAGCTGTATCCCTGGTTCAGACTTGTACATTTTTAATATCTTGTTTTGTTAAAATCAAGTTTTAAAAAGTGAAACTGGCATAGTGGTCTCTGGGAATTACCAAACAATGGAAAGTCCTGTTAGACAATCTGCAGGCTCCTGTGTTAGGGAAGCTGATAGTGTATGTTGTTGGAGAAAGCAGGGAAGGTGGCGTTAGGGAAGATAGATGTGGAGACCAGAAGAATGCTTCAGCAAAGTTTGCTGGGCAGTAGTTTTTGGGAAAAATCCATTCCCACTATTTAACCCAGTCACATATTATTTACCTTGTATTCCACTATTGTGGATTTTGTTTTGGCAGTAATGTTGCTGTTCACTGTTAGAACCAGGTAGAGCGAAAAAGACTGTGTATACTGAAGTCACAGGGATCTTTGCAAAGATGCAACAAGTTTCCCTGGCTTCTTGTTAATTGCTTCTTGAGCTGTTCTCTTTAATCTGTTCTTATAATTCTGTCTCTTTCCTTAAAGAATGTGGAGATGACCTTGTCACTGCCCTGTTTATAATCCCCACTGGCTCCAGTTGTGTTTAGAGCACTACACAAACTCCTTCCCAGGGTTCCCAGTCATTGGTGTTTGCCAGCTGCTGCCTGCCAGGTAAACCTTTCTCATATAGTGACTCAGTCTCTAGGGCCTTCTTGAGATCCTTTCTCAAGCTAACACATCTGACCTTTTCTCTGGGTATGCACATATTATTCCTTCTATTATGCACTCTCTTCTGAGAGATCATTACCTGACTGGCTCCTGGGCATCCTATGCCATCTACTTAGGGGTCTTTCCCTAAAATGTGATCCAGAAGCCTTTGCTCCAGTCTCATCATTCTTATTACTTTTTCTTTTTTAATGCAGTGTTTACGATAGTCTGGCATTATCTTATTATTATTTTTGCCTATTTCTTGTGTATTCCTTGGTCACCGCACTCTGATTATAAACTTAATCACAGTAGGGACTATGTTTGTCTTGCCTATCATGATATTCCCATTACCTAGAATTGTACCTGACTAATAGTAGGTACTCAGTAAAAGTTGAATGAAAAGAGGTACTACATTCACTTAGCATCTAACTTTTCTTCGTGTTTGTTTCTTGACCTTGGCATTTTCAAAGAGCACAGGCCAGTTATTTTGTAAAATATCCCTCAATTTGGATTTGTGTAATGTTTCCTCTTGATTCAATTCTAATTATGCATTTTATCAGGAATATTACAGTAGAGATGCATTATATCAAGAGATGCATGCTCCTTGTTTAATCCTGCACTGCTGATGTTTATTTTGAATCATGTGGTTAAGATGTAATATCTGCTAATGTCTTCAATGTGGTGTTGCTGTGTTTTCCTTTGTAATTAGAAAATAACTTGTGGGGATTTTGAGACTATGTAACTATGTCTACTTCTTATCAAATGTTCACTTTGATAACAGCCTGTTCCATATTTTTTAGTAGGCATTTGATAGTAAGGAAGAGCTGTTTCTTCTCATAGCTTATATATTCGTTAGTATGGATTTATGGATTCTTACTGCCTTCAACAAGTTGTAATCTGTTCTTTCTATCTTATTACGGCTCAGATTGTCCCAAATTTGGTTGGTGAAAGCCTCTTTATATTATTTTCTCTTCAAGCTGTTCCTATCTTTTCCTTGAGTACTTCCTTAGTTTCTGGGAGGATATTTGCTCTTTAGAAATTCTTTCTCTCTTGGTTTAGGAAAAAAAATGCCCCCCCCCCCACTAAGACATATGGATGCAATATTTTCCGTTTATACAACATCATAGTAACATAAAGTCAATCTTGGTGCCTGAAAATGTGACCTTAAGCAAGGCTTTCTAAATATTTATTTTTGCAATACTGGAGATTGACTCCATAAATGCTTTATCACTGAGCTACATCCCCAGCCCTGTCTTATTTTGAGAAAGGGTCTTTTAAATTGCCTAGAAGGGCCTTGAGATCCTTCTGTCTTAGCTCCCTGAGTTTCTGGGATTATAGATTTGTGCTATCACACCTGGCATATTTATTTTTTAAAACCTACATGGTTTTGCTTACTGTTTTTGTGAAGTCAAAAAGCAGCAGCATATTTATTTGCAGCTCAGAGACAAAATCATGTGAGAAATGGTCAACATTTATTGAGTACTTCAAGTGCATAAAGCATTGTTCTGTAGCTAGAAAGAATAACAAAGGAAAGTAGAAGAGAACATATATTTGCTCAAAGGGATGGTGGGATTTAGTGGAGGAAAACAAGACTGTATTGCAATAAGAACATTTCAAATGAAATTGAAAGTCTTCCTTAACCTGGTTACATGTAAAGATCACCACTTAAAGCTGGACATGGTGATACATGTCCATAATTTCAGCTACTTAGGAGTCTGAGGCAGGAGGATTAGTAGTTCAAGGCCAGCTTGGGCAATTTAGCAAGTTGGGTCTTGCTATGGGTCTTGCTAAAAGAAAAAATGGAGAGAGAGTGGATGGGTGCTGGGAATGTAGTTCAGTGGTAGAAGAATTTCTGGGTATGTGCAAGACCCCTGTGTTCAATCTCTAGTACCACACACAGAGAAAAGATTATCATTTGATTAGTAGCTGTAATCAGTCTTAAGAATTTGATGTGATTTTGGACTACTACTTCTCAGGCTCATACCAAAGACAAATCAAGGGAAGGCTTGAAGAAAGACACAACTTTCAGATTTGAATGGTTACTTATCACACACAGAAGAACAGGGCAAAGATACCAGCTTTCTGTAATCCCTGTTGAGCACACCAGATAGGGTAGTACTGAAATGAGAAGGTGATGACTGCATGAGTTATGGGATACTCTGCTACTGAGGAGCCCCAGCTAGTGTAGCAAGTGGGGTTTATTTTCTGGAGCTTGACTTGATGCAGAGTGAGGAGGGACCAAAGTCTGTCCTTTTCCAGAGCCTAGGAAACCATGAGGACCTGCTGCCTGACAGCCATTAGGGCGATAGGGAGGTGAATGGGATATGACCTTCTAGAAGTTTCTTGCCTATTGTGTTTCAGGGGCAACATACAGTGGTCCTCCAAAACAGAAAACTGTGATTCATGCCTTGCCTGCATATCTTATTTAGGTAAGTGCATGTTTACAGAGCCCTGTGGCAGAGCTAATCCCCTGTACTTTTCTGGATTTGCAGCATAACTAATGTCTTCACACAAAAATAGTCCTGTTGCCTCTGACTGCCACTCACCTACCTGTTATGCTGACCACTGTCCTGTTGCACCAGGCTGTAGGTCTGTTCTGTAATTAATGGTTGTTGCATCTGGGTCTTCAGACTTTTATTTCTGTCTACTTTCTTTCTTTTTTTTTTTTTTAATTTGCTTATTTGTTTCCCATTGCTGGGGATTGAACTTGAAACCAGGGTGTTGAGCACGCCAGGCAAATGTTCTACCACTGAGCTATCCCTCAGATCCCCTCCCATCGTTTAAAAATTTTTGAAAGAGGGTACTGCTAATTTGTCTAAGCTGGCCTCAAATTTAGGATCCTCCTTCCTCAGCCTCCCCAACAGCTGGGATTATAAGCACCACCACTCTTGCCCCTGTCCTTTATATTCACCCTAAACTAATGGATTCTCAAGTAAATTTGAGAATCTTAGGTCAGCCTTCTTTGTGTGTATCCAGAGCTGTTAGACTGTGTCCCAGTGTTTGCAGATGACTGTGTTTTTGTCTTTTGTTTGCTTTTGTTTTTAAAAACAAATTTTATGGCAAAATGTATGTAGAATAAAATTTATCATTTTAGTCGTTTTTAAGAGTATGGTTCAGTGGTGGTATTAATTACATGCACATTGTTGTGCAACCATCACCACCATCTATTTCCCAGACTTCCATACTAAATTATGAAATAATAATTATTCCTACATCTCTCCCAGCCCCTGGCAACCATCATTATTTTTTTTCCCTGAATTTGACTGTTGTACATCACTTATATAAATGGAATTTTAAAATATTTGTGTTTTTTGCAGTTGGCCAGTTTCACTCAGATTAATGTCTTCAAGGTTCATCCATGTTTTAGCATATATCAGAATTTCCTACCTTTTTAAGACTGAAAAATATTTCATTGTATCTGTATGCTACATTTTGTTTATTCATTCTTCTCTTGATGAACATTTAGGTTGCTTTTACCCTTTGGCTATTGGGAATAATTTTGCTATGAACAAGGGTGTGGAGTTCCTACATTTAATTCTTTTGGGTCTATACCAAGCAGTGGAATTGCTAGAATAGACTTCTGTGATTTGAAATCTTGATTTTTGGTGAATCTATTGTTATAACTTAAGTTAAATTTAATCTGAATAAAAGTGATGAGAAGCTGGATTACTATATTATGCATATCTTATGAAGCCAAAAATTTTTAAATTAGGATTTACTTTTAAGGCAGTATTTGTTATTTTTATTTTTGATTATGGAAACAGTATATTAATTGTGGAAACTTTGGAAAGATAAACAGAAAAAAAAATCACCTTTACTCTCACAAGCATGGAGAACAATGCTTGTTCTTAACATTTTAAACTAGTATTGTTATAGAATACCCTAATGGAATGTACAGTGTATAGCTTCAAAAGTTTGAAAATTTCTACCCATATCTATGGGTCAGAAAGAAAACTTATGTAATTTTTACCATGTGAATTTACTAGATAAAGGTATTTATTCATTCATTGATTCATCAATTCATTTTCTTTCTGATATTTATTTTATTATTATTTTTATTACTGGGGATTGAGCCAAGGGGCATGCTACCACTGAGCTATATCCTAGCCATTTTTATTTTTTGAGATAGGGTCTCACTAAGTTGCCCAAGCTGGCCTTGAACTTGTGATTTTCTTGCCTCAGTCTCCAAATAGCTGGGATTACAGGTGTGTGCGCCATCATGAACTGCTTGATATATGTATTTATGTGTATATAATTGGGACTGTGATGTAAATATGGTCCCAGTTATAGTTTTCTTTTTCTCTTATTGTAAAAGGAATAATTCTAAGTAATTTTCTAAAACATGATTATTGACTACTATTTGTGATATTTAAGATCAATTCCATAATTTATTTAATCACAATAGTACTAATTATGCTAGAATTTAAGTCCTTAGATTTTGGTCCTTTAGGTTTTTCTTTTTAAACTCTCATAATATTTTGTTTGCATGTCATTGAGGGATTTACCTAGGATGCTTTCTGAAAATCTGTTTTTTGCCTTTTGAAGAGGCAAGAATTTGAAGTATATTGAATGATAATTTTCAGGTTTGTGTGAATAACTTATACATTTGAGAATTGGCATTTTGCTTACAGGAGTCTTCATTATTTTTTTTAAAATGTATTGATCATCTACCGAAGATGATGGCATTTTATTTAAGTACATACAATAATTTAAGTACATATAAGATTTGTCCTTTGCTTTCTAGGTCTTTAAACTCTAATTGGGAAGATAAAAAGCACATATGTTATCATTTAAGGAAATGCGTGAAAAGAAATGTATTGGTTGTACGGAAGTAGGTGCTAAAATCAAACCAAAAAGAGAATATGTGATAAAATGTCAAAAGTGGAAGAGATGACTTTTAGCTTGGGTGATATGGAACAGTTTCATGGAAGAGATATAACATAGAGAACATTTCTGGCAGGGGTAAGTCAGTAGGAAAAGTCTAGATGTGAAAAAATACAGGATTTATTTGGGTCATGGTGAGTGTGAGCATTTTGCTGAAGAAGATTGGGGTGACTTATCCAGACAGTTTTTGGGTCTGTTACATTCTAGTGGGTCCATGAGGTGTAGGGCTATGAATGCCAGGCGAGGGAGTGCCAGGTTTGGGGTTGTAGGCTTATCTGATCCAAGTGGCCCCAGGAAGATTATATTGGAAATAGGAGAATCAGATGGGAATAGGAAAAGACTAGAGCTGATGAGGTAACTTGTACTGGTTCAATGAGTAATTCTGAGTGTAAGACAGGTGGGAAAGAAGTTTCAGAAGCAACCCTGCTGTTGTTACCCCCCCACCCACACACACCCTCCCAATACTTTGAATGTGCCAGGACTGTGTCAGAGCAGAAATTTTTAAAGATCTTTGTATTCCCTGCCTGCCTGACACTGAGTAGGAATGAAATCATAGTGAAAGAATGAGAGAAACAGCAATATAATTTTATGTCTAGAGGTATAGAGAAAAGGGGGATTCTCAGGGTTGACCTTGAGCGTTTTGGAGCCTGGGTGATTGGATGATGAATGCTGTTTCAGTGGATAGAAAAATTGGAGAAGTGAGGAAGAGGGATTGGCTTTGAGGAGGGAGACGGTAAAAAATATTGGGTTTGAACAGGTTTATGTAATCTTTCTCAATGTTACAGGATAATTAGTGTTTCCAAAATTCACTTTAACATATTACTGTTAAAAATGTAATTTCTCTTCTACTTCCAGTAATGCAAAAAGATCGGAATGTTCTGATTGTGAATTGTTGTCAAAGAGATGACGGAAGGACCCAGATTTATAGTCCACTTTGCTTGATGAGAATCTGTGTTTATAACAGCTCTTGTTAGTCTGGAGTCCTTTAATTCTCATGTGATTCTATTTTTTTTTTTTAAAGCAGGAAAACTCTAGTACTCAGATTAAACTGAAAAATTTCATTTGGATTATTTCTCAAATTTTCCAGACCAGCACTGATCTACATCAACACCACTAACAGAGTTGACTAAATTTTACATGCTGTTTGTCCCACATGTCAGATATGTTAGAAGGTTGCTTTCTGATCCACAGACATGTTTTAAAATTAATTAAAAATCACATTATGTAGTTAAGAATAGAGTTGTGATAAAGGGTATAAGTACCATTAGGATGCTTTTTGAATTCATACAGCAGTGTATTATATTGCCATCTTTGAGTTTGAATTCTTATGTGACATAAGCTTTAATAGGACCATTACTTAGATTAGTATGCTTTTTAGGCATTTCATGTCTGTGAATTGTGTTTTTATACTTTTTTTCCAGCTACCGATTTAGCGTTTTCTCAATAATTCAATTTCTTTATAAGTTAGCCTAGTAACTCTTTCTTAACATAAGACAGTTTATCTTTTACAAATTAGATCTTTACCAAAACAAAGGTGGTATAAATTAAATTTGGGGAGTGGTTCTAAGTGAGAATTGTCCTCTTGCTGAAATATGGAAATTCTCTATCTTGAATTTTCCTAGTGCTTACTTTGCTTACTTAAGACCAAGACTGACATGTATATACTTTTGAAGAAGCCAAATAGCATATGTTTAATTATCAGTAGACCTAAGTGTATTTTGCATCACTGTTGCACTTTGGACACTAGGACTTTGGAAGGTGGAAAATTCCAAATGCAAATGAGAGATTTCTATCACTGGGTTTTATATCTTAATAATAAGTCCTGTCTCAAATGTACCTGGTAATGTTTCTTGAGCTGGGAAGCTTATGGGGTATAAATAGATAGGTTATCTTTCCTGGAGAACATTAGTTATCTTTACTGCAGGACTTTTGAAATGGAGAGAAAGCAAGAGTAACATAAATCTGGTATTCAGCTAGAAAGGAAAATATATATATATATGCATATTTATGTTTTAACCTAGTACTCATGATGTAAAACTTGTTTTTAGTCTCTTTACAGTGGAATTTTTTTAATTGAAGCCTTAATATCTTATACAGAACCTAGATTAATTTCTTCTCTGCTTTATTTTTCAAATTAAAATTGAGAAGACATATCTGTGCTTCCTACTTGCCAAATAAAAAGAAGTTGAACATCAGAAATAAAAAACTGCAGAAGAAAAATAGAACTAAGAGTCTCCCTTATTTGTATGTTGTTATTGTCAAGATTATCCACTACTGAATTACGTATTGCAAATTGATATATTTTTGGTTAACTTCTGGGTTTTGAGATTATTATTTCTCTTTTACTTCTGCTAATCTTGTTATTTTAGAAGTTTCCAGTTAAATATAATATTAGGGGAAGAGAAAGTAATTAGAAGTGTAAATAAAATCTTTAACATAAATAGTATTATATGACTGTCAGTTTCTTAGTTTTGAAAATTGTATTATGGCTATATAAAGTGTAAACCTTAGAGGAGATTGAGTGAAGGGCATATGGGAACTCTGAACTATTTTTATAATTCTCCTGTAATCTGAAAATTATTTCAAAATAAGAATAATAATTGGGGCCTGGAGTTGTGGCTCAGTGGTAGAGTGCTTGCCTAGCACATGTAAGGCAGTGGGTTTGATTCTCAGTACCACCAAAAAAAAAAAAAAAAAAAAAACCAATTTGGCTGATTTATCAGCTGCAAAAATATTAGTGCATTATAAAACCGAAAAGGAGCGATTTCTGTGTTGTAAGGAGTAGCCAGAGATTCTTTTGTTTGTATGGTTGAATTCCTTGTTCACTTTTATTTACCTGAAAAATTGAGAGTTGATGCTTTGTCTCAGGATGAAGATACTGATATTAGAGTGTGTTTTGTAGCTTGGACCTGTTCTTTCTCTTTTTCCATGTTATGTATCATTATATGCATAAATACCTGAGCAGTATTATTTTGCACGCATACATGTACTTCTAAAATGAGTTTACTGACTTTCTAAAAATTTTATAGAATTTCATTTTAGCTTAAGTTTTAGCCAGCTTTTTTGCTACTGTAACCAAAGGACCTGACAAGACAGTTTTAGAGGAGGAAAAATTTAAGGCTCACAGTTTCAGAGATCTCAGTCCTTAGATGGCCAGCTTCATTGCTCTGGACCTAACATGAGGCAACACATCATGGTGGAAGAATGTGGTGGAGAAAAATGGCTCAGGATATAGCCACCATGAAGCATAGTGAAAGAGATAGACTTCCCCTCACTGTGGACAAAATATAAAATCCAAAGGCATGTCTGTCCCCATTGACCTATCTCCTCTAGTCACACTGTACCTGCCTATAATCACCACCTAGTAAATCCCTACCAGGGAATTATTGCACTGATTAGGTTAAGGTTCTCATAACCCAATCTAAACTTTCTTGCATTGTCTCACACATGAGCTTTTGGGGGAGACTTAATATTGAAATCATAACAGCTTGTTACACATTTGTTTTCTTGATGAGATGGTGCTAATCATTTGCCTTTTGAGAATAATATTATTTTATTTTGAAAATAGCATAGATTTGGGGCTTAATGTAAAAGTTGAGTAATCAGGTTTTTAAATACTTATTTATATCTAAACTTAAGAAATGATTTTAAAAAAATAAGTTGGCTCAATTTATTTATTTTTCTCTCTTCTTTTTCTTCCTTTTCTTTTTTTTTTTTTTTTTTTTGGTACTGGTGATTGATCCCAGGGTGCTTTAACTCTGACTTATATCCCCAACCCTTTTTAGTCAGCTCTTTATTTTGAGACAAAGGTCCACTAAGTTGCTGAGACTGACTCAAACTTGTGATTCTCCTGCCTCAGCCTCCCGAATCCCTGGGATTATAAGCGTGTGCTACTGTGCCCTTTGGCTCAGTTCATTTCTAAAGAATAGTACACATCTTTATTCAGTGGCCTCAACATTGGACTAAATCTAACATTTGTGAATTTTAACGTCAAAGGATATCATATGCATACTTAATCATTTATATTTGTGATTGTTGTTACCTCTATTAACAAAGAGATGAAAGAGTCCAAGGTTTTTCAGCAGTTGCTCTACTCAGGCCTGTGTTAAAGCTTAGTGTGGACACTAGCCTGGAAACTTGGGCTCTACTTCTATACTTTGTTATCTTCACACTTTTTCCTTTTGTTCTAAGGTAGCACTCTCTACTAGAGCTTTCTGTGAAGATGGAAATGTTCTCTGTCTATACTGTCCAGTGTGGTCGTGTCTTGTGTACAACATGTGGTTGTTAAGTACTTGAAATGTAGCTGGTGTGATTGAAGATCAAAATTTTATATTAAAAATTTTTTGGAGGCACTGGGGATTGAACCCACAGGTGCTCTACCACTGAGATGCATCCCCAATCCTATTTATTTATTTATTTATTTATTTTAAGGACAGGGTCTCATTAAGTTACCCACACTGGTGTGGAACTTGATCCTCTTGCCTCGGCCTCCTGAGTCATTGGGGTGACAGGCATGTGTCACCACACCTGGCAAATTTTATTTAATTATAAGAAATAGATTTATATGGTTATATGTGGTACTGGCTACTGTATTAGTAGCATAGATTGGGGGCTACTATTTATTGCTAGCTCCTTCAGTGGTCTTCCTTGAATGCCAGGGTATGTTGGAGAAGGAATTGGACACAGACTTTTATAGGGCAACTGAATTGCCTTTTGTTCTAACATAAAATTTCCATTAGGACTAGGAATGTAGCTCAGTAGTAGACTTCATGCCTGGTATACTTGAGGCCCTGAGTTTGATCCCCAGCATTACAAAGAAAAAACAAGAAACAACAATAACTAAAAATCCATTGAAAGAGTTTTAATAGACTTGTAGAAATATTGTCATGTTGACTTCTTGTATTTGGGGTACATTTTGTAAGAGATTCTTTTTGGGTGCCATTTTAAATTTAACTTTTTACAAACCCTTCCATGGCAGTAAATATATTATTTCCTGTGTTAGGGATCCAGCCCAAAGCCTTCTGCATGCTAGGTGAGCACTCTACCACTCAGCTATACCCAGCCGTATCTCATCATTTTTAGTGACTATGGGTAGTAGTTTATTTTTGAGTGTCTCATTGTTTATCTGAGTTCTTGTTTTAGAGTTTTTAATATTAGATAAAATTCTGAGAAGATTGATTATGCATATTTGTATTGGGGTTGCATTTCATCTTTGTCTTTTTGCTTAGGAAAAATTAGAATTGTCAAGTCAAGAGTTAGGTATATGTTTAGAGTTTTTATTGTTTAATGCATGATGCTATTATTAACCCCCCCCCCCATCCCACCCCAGGTTGTACCAGTTTACCCTCTGATATGTAATCTGAAGAACTGGCAGCTATAAGGTAGCATATATATACTTACACAGCTTTTGTTTGGTCTATTTCTGCTGTGCTCAGGGAAAAAACAAGTGTCCCTCAGTGTGGTGTATTTGACATTTGGCTTTTTGGGGTTGACTAGGGTTGAGGCTAATGTGGCAGGACTTTTGGAGTTCTTGCCACCATTCTGTCTGCCTGTGGTTTGTGCTGTGCTGCCTCTTGTGTTGCTCAGTAGAGAAACTCAGTTTCTGGGACTGCAAGTCCAGAGCCCTGTAGCTGTCCCTTCACCCACTGTGAACAGGGACTCTGCCCTGGTATCAGCATGTCTGCCTCTATAATCTGAAGTTCACCTCTAAGCATAGTGGTGTATTTTTCACGGTTCTGGGTTGATCTCCTGGATTTAGCCAATTGTCAGTGGTCTATGCTTCTAATTTGGCACTGAAAATAGGTGCTTATTTTAAATTTGGGACAAAAGGAGACCCTTTTCTCTTTCACACTTTTGTTAGAATTATGTTTTATTTTTATCAGAAAGAAATGATCAATGTTTGAGGAACTAGACATGTTTAACTTGATTTAAACATTGTATATGTATATCTATTGAAACAACAATGTTACCCCATTAGTGTGTTTTTTTAACATAACCAGTTAAAATTTAAAAAATAAAAGAATGATGTCTTAATTTTTAAGGAAGGTCTCAAATTCAAAGCCTTCTTGAAAGAAAGTGGCCTGCAGTTTTTAAACAGTCATTTTAAAATTGTGATGGAATGGGCCTGTACTAAAATATTAATCAGCAGTGCTTTAGAGACAATGGATAGAGTTTTTCCTCTCAACAAGTACTGGACATGTGCAGAATGCAGGATAGCATAAGGATAGAAATAACAGTACTCGGGGCTGGGGATGTGGCTCAAGCGGTAGCGCTCTCGCCTGGCATGCGTGCGGCCCGGGTTCGATTCTCAGCACCACATACCAACAAAGATGTTGTGTCCGCCAAAAACTAAAAAATGAATATTAAAAAATTCTCTCTCTCTCTCTCTCTCTCTCACTCTATCTTTTAAAAAAAAGAAATAACAGTACTCACCAAGGAATAGAAAGTTTATGTGAGAAATAAGAAAGAAATGATCACTGTTTGAGGAACTAGACATGAAAAGTCACAAAACAAGAAATCTTTATTAGATAAGAAGGTGCAAGAAACGAGTGAATTAGTATTTATTGAGCACCGTTGAGTGCCTGGCACTCTCGAGGTGTATAGTCCTGCCAGTGCTACAGTGCTACCAGCTATAGGACCTATGTCAGAGGAGGAGGAAAAGCCTGGGTGGAAATGGCATGAGGGCTTAAGTTGAGCGTTGGACCCTAGTGGCATTTTGATGAAGAGGAGAAGATGAGTGTTCCAGGCATGGAGAGGTTACCAACAAGGATTATTTCTAGGTTCTGTGAAGGCAGAAGCCAGATCAGTCATATTTACCACATAGTGCTGGTGCTAGCGGATGTTCAATGGATGGTAATGGAGTAGGTACAGTAGGTGGTCAGTTATTACTTCTTAAATAAACGAGTGTTTCAGACAATAATTCTGGCTGCTATAAAGGTTCATGTAGAGGTGAAAAGAAAAGAATGCAGAAATTGGTTGAAGCCACATGGAAGAAGGGAATTTGAGCTGTATTCTCAAAGCAGTGAGGAAGATTTTTCAGCAGGCAGTGATGTGATTAAGTTGGAGTTTTAAGGTGATTCATTAGGAATTAATGAGTAGGGATATATTGGAGGAAAAGGTTAAAAGCAAGGACACCAGAACTCCAGAGAAGGAACTCCAGAGACTGCAGAGAGGGAAGTAAATACTTCCCAGTGCCATTGGCTGTCCTTGCTCTTGAAGTTACAACTGAAAGGCAGGAAGATTTAGGGGCCCTGGAAAAACTGAGGATCTAAATTTTAGTCTATCTGTAGGTTTGAATCCTTGCTTTACTAGATGCCACTCATTTGAACCTGGGCCTGCTAATTAACTCCCTTCTTACAAAATGGGGATAATAAAAATATCTACTTCATAAAATTAGGGATAAAATGAAACAATAAGATAAAGTGATTCTTACAAAGTAAGTGCTCAGTAAATATTAGTTATTAATAATATTGCTAGGTAAAGAACATTTCTTCTTGTGAGATTACATGAGTACAGATGTCATGGATTTTATCAAACATTAAAAATAGGGGCTATTTAGACATCTCTGGAATACAGTTCTGAAAGAAACTGGCTTCCTAGAGGTGGCCTTCTGGATATCACCAGAGCACATGTCTCCGCTCCTACCTTGGAGCCAAGGCATCTGAGCGTGACAGGACTATCAGGTATGGTGAGGTCAGTGTCTTGGAAAGCTTCACAGGTCTGCAGTTGGACAATAGAATTTCTAAACCAGAGAAAGGTGTCTGAGTTAACAGAAGTAAAAGATTTCATTTACCCAAACCTGCTCTCAAGGGACCTGTAATTTTGTACATTCTCCTAAGTATCAAGGAACAAAAAACAGTCACAGACTTACTGTTCCTCTTCCACACCCTTAAAAATTTTTTGATTATGCCGGTTTAAACACCTGGCTAATAATTGGAAGGGTATTAGAAGCAGGTTAAAATGGTCAGAAGATGATGTACATGCCAAGGAAACTTGAGAGCAAGCAAGGCTAGAATTGGGAATTGATTACTGATGATGGTGTGGAGTCCTCTTGCCTGGAGGTTAATACAATGAAGATGAAAAAATGCTTATTTGAGGAGTCACATAACTAGAAATCTGGAGACCTGTTTCAACGTTTACTCAGTCTTAGGCTGTGTGGCCTTGGGTGAGTCTTGTACATTTTCTAGGCTTCAAGTTCCATCTTCATCTCTAGCATTTATTTATAAACTCTCTCAGTATTTCTCTCTTCAGAAACTGTTCTGCCACTAAAATGGAATAATCAATCTTCTTTAGTTTGAAAAAAAAACTTTTCAATTGAATTGATAACTTTTCTGTTTTTTCAGTTTTTATTGTATACAATTATCTTAAACTTTTTTTGTCATTTTTTTATTTGCTACGAGGTGTTTATATGTGTTCTTGTTACTTTTCACAGACATGATTGGTGGTGGTCATTTTATACTCTGTTCAGATGTCATGGGTACATCTCTGCTAGTGAAACTGATTCTAGTTTGTGGCGGAACTGTCTGCATCCCCCTTTCATGGTATTTTCAGAATGTTCTCCAGAGATCATGACTAATGGAATAATTAGACATGAGGGACTCCCTTGGACTCTTGTCTGCTCCACTGCTGGGCCCTGAGGGTCAGGCCGGCCCTTCTGTGCCTGAGCAGTATGGCACAGGAATGCCTTATAATTTGGGATTAAAGTAGAAGCTTTAATCTAATTTGGGATTAAAGTAAAGGTCAGATCCTCCAAGGGAGTCAGGTCATCCTCCTCGTTTGACCCTCCTTCATCAGGATTCGAATTATTTGAGATCAGGAGTGTGCAAGAGACTCAGCAGGGCTGAGTAAACAGGGCTTTCGGCTCCAGTCTGGTGTATTTCCGCTTCTGAATTCTGAGATCTTATCACCACTGGTCTTAAGAAATGGCCAGCTTTCTTCACTTTTTTGGTGTACAGGAAAGAGCAGCAGTGAACTGTTACCTTGAGGAACTTCTTGCTGATGTGACATCATGGAAATCTGCCTACCTTACTTTGTGGAAGTAGTTCAGTGTCAACATATAAAAAAGAGTCTGGATTAACAAATAAAATATTAAACAGAAATAGCTTTGCAGAGCACTGTGGACAAGATTGGCAAGAGTATATGAGTTTCTGGTGACTTTCAGTACTGATTTTCACACAGGTGCATCAGTGTGTCTGAGGGACAGAGCAGGACATGTGAGTCTTGAGACTTTACCTGTGACCTTAGACTCATTAGCCAGAAGCATCAGCTGAACTGCTAAGAGTTTGAGCATTGTTTGATTTTACAGGTAGATTTGATGTCATCAAATCAGCTGAAGCTGAGAATAAAAGGTTTAGCACAACTTAGGGAAGTTATAGTCTTATAAGGGAATCTTGTGGATAAGATTTAAACAGAATTGTTTGGTCTCCGAAAACTTGGATTTTGCTTTCAGAAAAGAAAAGATTCTAAAAATTGAATAAACTTTATATGAAAGAGTCAGGAAAATATAAATTAAGAGAATTAGTGCTTGGCTTAGTATACCCTTTTGTGAAAACTATTCCTTTGGGGCTTTCCCCAATTAAGTTTATCTTGACTGAGATTTTTATTGGACTTAAGTGCTGAACCAACCACTTAAGTGAGCTGAAGATACATAAAAATCTGTTACTGAAATGTGTTTCTGAGATTAAGCCTACTAATGTGTAACTTGTTTTTCTCCTTCAGAGCATTATCTAAGTGTGTGTGTGTGTGTGTGTGTGTGTGTGTGAGTGTGTGTGTAAAATCTTAATGTATATGAGGCCAATTCACTGGACCTCCTGAAAACTCATTTCTAGTCAATATTCTTTTATATTAGAGGTGACCAAATGCCTTAATAAGTATGTTTGAATGCAGACCTTTGGAACTCTAAAATTTTTAGACTTTTCAAGAACATTAATAAATGTGACCTGTACACTTATTGCATCAGAATTTCCCAGGTAGTGAGGATGGAGGCTCTAGGACAGGACTTGAAGTCTCATGATTTGGAGGCAAATAAAGAAATAAAACATAGAAAGAGTGGTCAGAGAGGACAGGAACCTGGACAAGCAGTCAGAAAGTGAAAGAAGGATGGTTAGTAATGTTGAGTATTTAGGCAAGTTGATGAAGACTGAGAAAATCCCTATTTGTATTTAGAAAACAAGAGATTTCTAAATCAGAATTTGCAGAGACAGGATTGGAGAACTGCATTTTTAGTAAATTGCCCAGATAATTTGCTCAAAAGTTTGAAAATCACTGAATGCTTTATTAGTTTATAGAGACTTCATAACAATCAGAGTTTTGCTAGTGAGGGCATGTGCTCAAAGAAGATAAGTATTTTGTTATATTGATTCATGTATCCCTTACCCATACTCACAGTGTTCATGTACTTTGTGGTATGCTCGAATCAGGCTAGATGCAAGGCCTAAATTAAATATTAGCTAATTATAGGCCTGGGATGATAATGATTTTGAATCTTTTCTGACTTTGTATTTCTGTGCAGTTACTCCAGAGGCTTAACCAGGTAATGGGAAGTGCCTTATATTTTCCCTATTATTATTTTTCTTTGTTGCACCAACTAATCTCAGAAACTCTCAAACCTTGTGAATTGTTGTCTATTAGGTTGCTTGTTTTACTTGCTGTTCTATAAGGTTTTAACAAAGAAGCTGGATTTCTTTGCCTGTCTCCCCCCCGCCCCCACCCTTAGCTTGTGTACTTTCAAAGCAGGGATTGTTCATGGATAATGTTGGTAATACCTCTGTTCAGCCCAGTTCTTGGACATGGGAGGAATGTGATACTTGCATGTGATGACTGATGGATGAGATGTGATCTGAACATTTATATTAGCAATGCTCCTCGTTTCTCTAACTTGGACTCTGAGAAAACCTCCTTCCTTCCTTTTTCCATGGATTCCATACTAGTTTTTGTCTTTATTTACTAAATATGTATGTAGTGGTCTTCTTGCTTTAGTTTCTTTCTTTTAGATTTATTGTTTATAATCTTGCCAGGCTCATTTTATGCAAACACTACTTTGAACAATTCACTGTCCTTCAAAGTGGCCTTCAGTGACACTCCTTGGCATTCGAAGCCCTGCATAATCTTGCCTTTCCCTGCCTTCCTAAATGTCTCATCCTGTCCTTTTTGTACCCACTGATGACAGGTGTTTGTCATTTTCCTCACAGTTTTAAATGTGGCATTTGAGCTTAGAAGGAGGATGGGGACAGGGCAGGAATGCTGTGTTTCTAAGGCACTGACAGTTGAGCCAGAATGGAAGCTCTTTCACAGTCTCATGATTTGGAGGCAAATAACAAGGTAAAACATATAAAGAATGGGCAGAGAGCACAGGAACCTAGACAGGCAGTCAAAAAGTGAAAGAAGGAAAGAACTTCAAGATGAAGAAGGATGGTCAGTAACGTTGAATATTTAGGCAAGTTGATGAAGACTGAGAAAATCACTATTTTAGGAGTTATTGATGACAATTTGGTGTGTTGCTTGAAATTTCCAATTCTGTCTTCTTATACTCTGAACATTCCCTGGCTCCTGGTTAGTCTTTGCTCACTGTGGCTCAGGCTTTTCCGGGGAATTAACCTTCCCGGCTCCATTTGTCTCTTTTGTGTCCCATTATATTTGTTAATTCTGTGTCTCAAATAGAGAATTGAAACATAGCTTAAAATGTCCCCCCCCCCATGCTAGATTGTGAACAGAAAGGATTTTAGAACCCAGGAATAAATTAAATTGTAATAAGCAAACTTAAGTGTCAGAAGACAGCCTAAGACATACTTGACTTTGAATTTTGTCCCTATTTCATTCTGGTTGTGGTTTTGGATGTTTACATCCTGCCACCTTATTCCCTTAATTTACCATGTGGGAATAATGAAACCTACTTTATAGGGATGTTGGAAGATTAAATGAGACAAGACAAGAAAAGCAAAGTGCTTCATAGACTCCCACTATAGTTGTTACTGTTAGATTCCTTGCTTTCCAGCAGTGTTTGGTTGAACATCCAGATGGATGCTGAATAGAAGCAGAGAGAGGATTAGTGTGTTTCCACATCCTCTTTGCTGAGGGCAAGGTTGGTGTATTCCACTTTGAATTTCAGGTCTGTGTATAAAGTAAAGAGGAACTGAATGCCTTTTTATGACAATATTAATTTGTTTTCTAAAGTGTTCTATGCAAATGACTTTAAAAAATGGTTGCATAGACGGAAGTATTCTGGGAAAAGTTTATGTATGGATGGCAGTATCATTTTTTTACAGTTTAAAAAAAATTGTAACTAATTGGAAATAGCACAAAATTAAATGCTCATATAGCATTTATAGCAAGGGGTACAGCATATAAAATTCTGAGTTAAAGTCTGTTTTTGTCCACAGAACTCTGGGCATTATTGGATGATTTGTTTTTGGTGTTCTCCTTTTCAGAACAATGGTAGGGCCTAGAGCTTTAGTAGGACATTTATATGAAGTGTACATATTATATGGCTTATGAAATCATAGATGGAATATTCCCATGGAGTTAATTTTTTATTAATATTTTTTAAAGGTATTTAACATTGTTCCTGGTTAGCTCATTCTACCATTTCCTCGGAAGGAACACAAGTATCTCCTCATAGCAACAGGAAGAGTAAAAGTTGGCTATGGGAGAACTTGACAATCAATATAAAAGTTTTAACAGAGTGTTCTATTGAACTCCATGGTCAGTCATTAGGATTTTATCTCTTACCAATCTCTGTGATAAATGATTGCATTTTAATTTTTAGTGATGTTAAATAATGACAAATGACATTTTCATCTAACAGATTGTACTGAGATACTTAAAAATTGCAAGGGGTGCTATTTCCTAATTGAGCCAATTGAAAGTATTCCACTGAATGGTGATACAGATTTGATCTATATTTCTTTTTTTTAAATATTTATTTTTTTTAGAAGTAGTTGGACACAATACCTTTATTTTATTTATTTTCATGTGGTTCTGAGGATCGAATCCAGCGCCTTGCAAATGCTAGGTGAGTGCTCTACCGCTGAGCCACAACCCCAGCCGGAAGATCTATATTTCTTGGTCTCTCAGGTATGCATTCTGGATCAATTGATGTTCAGAGCATACTGTAAGACCTAAGGCATGTGTCCCTGAAAAATAGGTAATATGCCAAATGTAGTGATGAAAAAGTGGAATCATTGACCATGGGAGAAATTTTGGATTGTTAAAACAAGGATACAGAGGAGACAAGAACATACTGACCACACTTGTTATAAATGAGTACTCTGATGTTTGTCATTTGACAGAAAAAAGAGCTCAAGAATAATGGTTCAGAGTCAGAAGCCTGCAGAGGAGGAAGAAAGCCGAGCGAGGCAGACACATGAGGACATAGTGACGCCGCCACAGCTGGAACATACTTATTCAAACTCCCCTAGGATCATATCGGTGGATTTTAAAACTTACATAGGTCAGGCATGTAGAGCTACTGAGGAATTTGTCAATATTTACTATGAGACAATGGACAAAAGAAGAAGGACACTTACCAGGCTGTATGTGGACAAGGCCACTTTAATATGGAATGGAAATGTTGTTACAGGGCTGGATGCCCTAAGTAATTTTTTCAAGATGTTGCCTTCTAGTGAGTTCCAGATCAATATGTTAGATTGCCAACCAGACCATGTGCAAGCTACCCAGTCCCAGACTATAGTTCTTGTTGTAACCAGTGGAACTGTGAAGTTTGATGGAAACAAACAACATTTCTTCAACCAGAACTTCCTGCTGACTGCTCCATCCGCTCCTAATAGCACCCTGTGGAAGATTGCTGGTTATTGCTTCTATTTCCAAGATTGGGCTAGTAGTTGAAGGGGTAAAAATCTATTTTTTTTTTTTTTTGGCTAGTTCCTGAAGCAGAGGTCTTTGTGAATTAATTCATTTAATTAGAAAAACACTGTAAACCGGTTTGTGCTAAATTTCTTCAATTTTTTTTTTTTTTTTTTTTTTTAATTCCTAGCAACACCTTTTCTAGCAGCTGCCAGTTTGGATTGTTGCCCTTCAGAGCTTTAATGCTAGTTTTTTACATGCCTTATATATATATATTCCACTAATGATATTCTTAAAGTAATGTTAAACACATGATCTTGGTACTAACATACTCACTGTGAACCCAGCCTATTGCAAAATTGGAATCCTTTTGTAATACTATCTGTGGAGTATCAGCACAATATAACTCTTTGGGAGTAAGTGGAATTTTTTTTTTTTTTGGTTAATAGGTTAAATTTTTAGTTAACCACATGCCTATTTTCAGTTAACACTGGTAATACAGTTGCAATATATAGTACAGTTTATCAGTTCAAAACTACTATGACACATGAGAATTGTAAATGGAATATTTAATAGACGTTTTCATGTTAAGTTTTCTTATTTTGAGTAGAATTAATAACTAAATAAGTAAAAAAATGTTTTAAATTGACACCTGATTATTGGGTGCATTTGGTGGATTAAAACTTCTTAAAAACAAATATATTGGCAGCTCCAGGTCTAGAAATTTTGGTAATGAGTGCTAGAAAAACTAATAGCTTTAATGGGAGAATGGGGAATGAGAAACGTTCCAAGGTTGAAGCCAAAAGTGAGGGGAGTGACCAAATGGTAAAATTTTTGTACTCATTTACTACCTCCTAAAAATGTAACCTGTTTTTAGGATTTAAATCACTAAGTTAATATGCATCCTTGCCAAATATCATGAAGGTCACACTTGTTCTAAGAATGATTTTTAAGGTCTTTATACTTCATCTTATACTTGTCAGCATCATTTATCTGTTTATTCAAGAACTTATGGGGGTAGAATGTCAGCAATAAGTCTAACCTTGTAACAGGGTATAAAAGGAAAGTTGGAAACAAAGCCATTGCTATCTTTTTGTGATACCCTTAACTTCTAAGTCTTCCAATGAATTTTAGGCCCAAAGATTCCCATGTATTACCCACCCCCATGTTTTGTTCTGTCAACTGCATTAACTATTATTTATTTATTTATTTATTTTTTTATTGTTGGTTGTTCAAAATATTACATAGTTCTTGACATATCATATTTCACAGTTTGATTCAAGTGGGTTATGAACTCCCATTTTTACCCCATACACAGATTGCAGAATCACATCAGTTACACTTCCATTGATTTACATATTGCCATACTAGTGTCTGTTGTATTCTGCTGCCTTTCCTATCCTCTACTATCCCCCCTCCCCTCCCCACCCCTCCCCTCTTCTCTCTCTACCCCCTCTACTTTAATTCATTTCTCCCCCTTGTATTATTTTTCCCTTTTCCCTCACTTCCTCTTGTATGTAATTTTGTATAACCCTGAGGGTCTCCTTCCATTTCCATGCAATTTCCCTTCTCTCTCCCTTTCCCTCCCACCTCTCATCCCTGTTTAATGTTAATCTTCTTCTCATGCTCTACGTCCCTACTCTGTTCTTAAATTAACTATTATTTAAAAGTTAAAATTATTTGGTTTGTGATTCATTCTTCCATATTACATTGGGTACAATTATTTTAAAATATGTTCTTGTTAATATGACTATTTAATTGTCTTTTTTGAGAGAAAAATAGAGAACAACAAATCTTCATGATAAACTTAAAAGAAAAATGGTTTAAACCTCAAGATAAGGGTTCAGACTATAAGAAGGGAGATTGAAAAGCTCAGGAAGAAGAATATGGGTAGTTTAGTGCTTCTATCTTATGAAATGGGGAAGCAACTGAGGGAAGGGAGAATGGGAGGCAGAATTCTTAAAAATATAATTTCTTGGAAAGAAAAAGGATTAGATTTTTTTTTCATTGCTGACATAAAAGATTACTACAAGTTACTGACTTAAAACAACACACACTTTAAAAATTTTTTAGTAGTCTATATTGGGGGCCTGACACAGGTCTCACGGGCAAAAATCAAGCTGTCAATAGGCAGTGCTCCTTTTTGTAGACTCTACAAAAAGGGAATTGTAACTGTGTTGATAGGTGAAGCCGGTTCTTAGAATTAGGAAGGGACAAAAGGTGAAGATGTGAAGACTTATGACAGGTGCACGGAATGGAGCCTAATAAGTGCAAAAAGTGAAGTGCTCAGTTTGCCTGTTTATGTTTGTGACAGATAGTTTTGTGGGAAGCTAAGAAGCATAGTGAGGCAACAGGAGAAAAAGACAGTAATGAAGAAAATAAAAGAGGGATAAGAAGAGAGAGTCAGGGAGGGGGACAACAATGTCTCCAGAGCCCTATAGGCACTAGTGACAGAACGGAAGTTGAAAGAACTTTTGCATAATTGGGTGGGGACAGGAAAGCTATTCTTGTATTGTATCCCAAAAACTCTTGGGGTGGTTTTTAAATCTAAATATGAGTTCCTGTAGTACATTCTGACCTCAATGAAGAAAGGGACTGTCTGTTAGCTCAGTATCCCCTCAACTAGCATAGCAGTTCTCAAACTTTTTGTTCTCAGGACGGACCTCATTTATAGTGTTAAAAATTATAGAAAAACTCATAGGAACATTAAATGCTACTCAGCACTATGGGAGGTAGTTTGGTGGGCTTCTCAAATATTCAGTATATGCTGTAGAGAATTGAGAACATGTTCATAGCAACATTATTTATAACAGTCAAATGTAGACTAACCCAAATGTCTGGGTTGAATGAACAAACAAAATGTGTACCTGTCCGTAGAATATTATTTTGTCATAGAAAGAAGGGAAGTACTAATACCTTCTACAACATGGATGAACCCTAAAAACTTCATGCCAAGTGAAAAAAGTCAGCCACAAAAGGCCATATATAGATGAATCCATTTATATGAAATGTTCAGAGTAGAAAAATTCAGAGACAAAGTAGGTTAGTGATCACCAGTGGATGGGGGAGAGGAGGATGGAAGTGATGGGGAGGATGGGGATTTGGCTTCTGTTTAAAGTGATGAAATGTTTTGGAATGAATTAGTGGTGATGATTGTACAGCCTTGTGAATATACTAAAAACTATTAAATTGTTCACTTTAAAAAAAACAATTTTAGTTATAGATGGGCAATGATACCTTTATTTATTAATTTATTTTTATGTGGTGCTGAGGATCAAATCCAGTGCCTCGTATGTGCGAGGCAAGCACCTCAGCTCCAAATTGTTCACTTTTAAATGGTGAATTTTGTGGTGTGCGTGAATTATATCTCAGTTAAACATTCTTGACACAATGGAGCTTTACTCGGTCACAAAGAAGAATAAAATTCTATCATTTGTTGGTAAATGGGTGGAACTGGAGAACATCATTTTGAGTGAAATAAATCAGATGCAGAGCTGGGCATGGTGGCACACATCTCTAATCCCAGTGGCTTGAGAGGCTGAGACAGGAGGATTGCAAGTTCAAAACCAGCTTCGGCAAAAACAAGGCACTGAGCAACTCAGTGAGACCCTGTCTCTATAAATACAAAGCAGGGCTGGGAATGTGGAGTTCAATCACTGGCTCCCCCCCCCCCCCCCAATCAGACACAGAAAGTCTAGAGTTGCCTGTTTTCTCTTATACTTAGAAGTTAGTGAGTGTTAAGGAATTAAAAAAAAAAAAATAGAAGGGAGAATAGTGGAATAGAGGAAAGAAAATGGTGGGGCTTGGGGGAGGGATAGCAAAGGGTAGGAACAGCAGAATGAAATGAACCAAGCTATATCATGTGCATGTATGTACATATTACAGTGAATTCCACTTATCTGTATAAGTATAGTGTACCAATTAAAAATTCTTGAGCACCCCAAGGAGTTTTTATGTCTAGATATTTATCATAGTATAAAATTGAGAATTTGAAATATTAAATTTAAAAAATAGCATTATAACATACCCAGTGTATATTAATATGGCATTTTTAAAATAAAAAAAACTGATACTGCCAAAATAAAAAATATAATGAGAGTTTTTTTATGTCTTTATTATCTGGTTAATAAAAGATAGTGAGAATCTCATTTATGTTTTAGTAGTGAGTCTTTTGTGATATATTGCTTTGGTTAAAATATATGATATAAATCCAACTTTATACAGATGTGGTTGGAAAAGGAAAGAGGATTGCGTTATAGCCTTTTTAGATAATGTGGATATTCTTTGATACATCAAAACTTGACAAATGCTAGTTTATTAAAGCTAGTTGCAGTTTGAACAAAATCATTTAATAATATATTTATCTAGCTTGTACTTTGAGTGATCTTTTATCCCTGCAATATTTTATAATTATCATGCTTCCTCATTTGGAAAAGTGCTGGTTCACTGAGTTATGCAGATCTTTTAAATATTGACACATTTCATTAGTTGTCTAGCTACCTAAAAATCACATTTGTTAATATCATCACTGATCCCATCAGAAAACTTTGGGAAGCATTCAGTGAGCTCATGGTGGTAGATAGAGAGTTTTCAGTTATTTTAACTTCTGTGTGATAAATGTGATTGGCTTTTGTGGATGTGATCTTGAATGTTTTATAATATAATATAATAGAAATAAAGGATTTTGAGGGCAAAATTTTGTCTGGTGTTAACCTGTTTATATAGGTAACTTCCTAGTAGGGGTTGACTTTGTCCTGCTTTATGTTGCTTCTTTATGCGAGAGTAGAGTATATGTGTATTGAGAAAAGTGAGGTGGATGGGTTTGTTTTAGTGAACTAGTAACTTCAGTACAAAGAGGAAGGGGGAGTTAGGAGGAGAATGGAAGAGCAAAGTTGAGTGTTTCGGGGGAGGGAAACGGGCCTCCTGTCCCAGGGAATCTGTCTAGGTACTTCCAGATCTTGCTCATTTTGATCCTTACCTTGAATCCTACCAGTTAGACTGGGAGAGTATATTAATTATTACATTTGTTTTATAGATGAAAAAAAGCAAGACTCAGAAATGTCAGTTGAATTATCTAAAATCTTATGGTTGGCTAGTTAGAATGTGCACCAGTCCTTAGACCTGTCTCCTGATATGTGCTGATGTGTTTGTAACTATAAAGGGCTTGTTTTATTAGAAGACAAAATGGAGGCTTCTCATGGATAGAGCCAAAGGAATCTTTGGGGAAGTTGATGCATCATATTGCTACCTTGGATCAGGTGAAGGTCTAATGGCATATGCAGGATCTTTCACTTGGGGACTGTTGGACTCTGCCCAACAGTTGTTCATAATTCAAAGACTAATGAGATCACACAGTGCATGAGGAGATCTGGAAAGGCTTATTCCATGTAATAGAGGCTTTCTGGGGGAGAGCAGGGCAGGCCCTAGACTATGTACAAAAGTATCTTGAGAGAGGGAAGAAACTGTCTTGGCTGTATTCTGATGGGGTGATGGTGGTAGGGCCGGACTGCTGAAGGCTTCTTCCAGAGCTTCCTACCTAGACTTAGATGTTTTGAACTTTCTCCATCTGCCTAAGGAAGGGGGTCCTAAGTCTTTTTATCACCTTTCCCAGAAGGGGAAGATAGGGGAGTGGTAGGGATTGAAAGCTGTCAGCATTCAGACATTAGAAATAGAGCCAGACTTTGTCTTGTAGCAGGAGATGTCTATTCTTAATAACTAGAAGTTTGATTCTAAGTTAGTGCTTAGATAGAGGAGCAAGGGGAGTGATGAAGTAGGTTACTGGCAGGACTTGTTGACTTAGCTACAGTTATAATTCTGCATGATTTCAACCCTGCACATGTTATAACTTCACTTTAGCTGAGTGAGATTGTTAGATGTTGGGGAAAAAAGGGAAGCATGTGGGGGAAAAAGATAAAGTAGTGCAGAAAAGGCCATAAATATAGTGACACTGCTTCTTTTGATGAGAAATCTCTTGCAGATCTCTGTCCTCTGTCTCCCCAGCTGTTTCACCCTGAGATTAAGTAGGAAGAAAATTAGTCTTGCCTGTCAGTTGATTGATTTGAATCCTGTCCACCATAGAAAAGGGGAATCAAAACCTTCCCCTTTAGGAATTTAATGCTTATAAGGTGTCCCTAAAGGAGTTCATATAGCTTGGTGAAGAAATGTGAACAAATCAATGGATTGTATGGAAGATTGCTTTGTGATAGAGGGTTTAAACATGGAAAATTGTCTAAGTTATTTGTTAGGGGTTACTTGGAAGATGATTTTTGGAAGCAGGACATGAATTCTAACAGATCACCATTTTGCTTTGTTTCTTCTTGTTTTCTTTTGGGGGAATTTCAACCCAGAGACTCATACTTCCTAGGCAGTCGCTAAGCTATACTCCCAGCTCTGCTTAGGTGTTTTTAATATTAAGGCCACTGGCCGCTCAGGCACTGGTTCCAGGTCACTGAAAACTTAGATCTTAGTGCTGGTCCTATTTTGGTTTTGATTTTGTTATGAATACCTGGAATCAGTTCGACTTCCAATTATTGAAGCTTTTATGTACAGGGTATTGAGTATTTAATACTCTAGGATATGAAAGGTGGCAAAGCATATTTCTGAAATGTCCTTCCCTTACTCTTTCACTCCTTATTATGCCTGGAAATTGAGCTCTCTTTCTAATCCTGGATATATATAATAGGTTCTAGAAAAGATGAAGGCGGCCTTAGAGATCATTATTTCTCCTGTGTCTTAAGTGTAAGGAACCTAAACAACTAGCTTCAAACATTTATTTTGAAAATTTCAAAAAAAATTCCCTGGGGAAGAGAAAAGGCATAAGACTGGCCTGGAGCCATCTCAGTGCATGAGTGTAGACCCAGATGGAATCAATGCATGTTGAACTCCTCTGTGAGTCATGACACATACCAACCCCACCCCACCACTGCAGGGTCACTCCCATCTGCTTATCTTCTGGAGCAGTGCAAAGCTGAGTAACTATTCTGCTAAAATACTAACAGGAAAACTGTCCCATCCTTTAACTAGAATTTGTAGGAAGGGAATTGTTGTAATTGATTGTTTCAGAGTACCTTATCTACTGAACATCAAATTGCTACTGTTTAAATAAAAGAGGATAGTAAAATAAGTTTGGGAAACAGCACTTAACTATATTTTTACTCCAACTCCCCATAATGCATGATGTAACTTACCACATTAAAGCCTCATTAAAGTGTTAAAAGAAACCAGCTTTACTCTAAGCTAGGAATTCCTGGAGTTATTCATTAAGAAGGAATCATTTAAGCAAAGAAAGGTGGCACAGCCCTAGAGAGTCACAGCTTTTCATAAGGCTGAGGGTGAGAGAATCACTTGAGTCCAGGAGTTCAAGGCCAGCCTGAGAAATGTAAAGAGATGCCATCTGTAGGGCATGATGTAAAGTGGGACATGTTGCATCAGAAAAGAGGAAACTTAACTTGCTGGCTGCTACCCGCTTCCCAGTCCTGGGGCCACAAGTGGTTCAGAGAGCATCTAGTGATTAGCCAGAGGGCATTGCGGTGGGTTGTGATGAAGAATTGGACCACCTCTAGGATAGGCTTAGAACCCTTCTGCCCTCATGGAGGATGGGTGCAGATGTAAATTCTCCCCACCCTGTTGACCTTTATCCGATTGGCTTCTGTACATTATATTAGCTGTGTATGTTTTCTTATTAAATGAGATCCTGCTTTGACAGTTTTCCCTGGCAAGTCTGATTGTCCTCCAGGGAGGGAGGGCTGGGTGTGGGCGGCCAGTTGACCTTTACCTTTCTTGGCCTGTCCTGGTCTGGACATGCTCCCCCAATCTCTCCCACAGGTCAGGAGGGAATGGGGGGCTAAAACCCCCGACATCCATCTTGGGGATGGGGAAAGGGATACTTTTAAAACCTAAAAGAACTGTTTCCCATACTTGCTTGGTCTTAAGAATCACCTAGGAATACTATTAAAATTGAGGATTCCCTGACATAGTAAAAATCTCCAAGAGGTTATATGGTCTAATTAGCCCAGCAGGGACTTGTGATAGTTTAGAAAACTTGTTTCAGAGTACCTAGGACCACTGGTACTTATTTTTAAGCAATTAAAAAATTTACTTTTACTGTTATATTTCTAAAAGATAAAAAAAATTTTAGAATTCAGTTGTGTTTTGTAATGTGCATTATCAAAAACATTTAGTGTTGGATATTGGGGTTGTTTGGTAAAGGAGAAAATTATTATTATTATTTTTTTCTGAGAATGAGATTTTTAGTTACTTGGATTGAGAATGTCAGTGCCCTTTGCTGAGCACTTGAAAGAGAAAACATCAGCCTTATATTGTCGATTCCAATGAACTTGAAGACACAATTTATTGGGAATACATGTGAATCCTAACATCATTACATTTCTGTGTTGGTGTTTCGTGTGATTTAAGTGTCTTGTTTCTTTCCCAGCATTCTGAAGTGAGAATTAGAAGGGTAGAAATTGGTTGTGCTTTAGGGCCTCTGGATGTATAATTCAAATTAGATTTAGGTGAAAATCTGTGTCATGTTCCTGTGAAAGAAGAGAGCTGGTGACCTGGGATGCTTAACTTCTTATAGGCTGGTTGAGAAGTCATCTATTACCCTCTGTGAATTTTTCCTTCTTAAAAATCTTTGTATTATGAGAGTCTGGAGCCTGTTATCCTTAGCTGCTATTAACCTGATGTGAGAAAAAAGGCAGATCAGAGTAGAATGGTATCATCAGTACAGAATGATAGTATTTTTGGCTTGTAGGTCTCCCCCAGGAGAACTACAAGTGTCATGGTTCTTAGAAAATGGCAGGTAAACGGTGGGCCTCTGGTGCTCAACTTAGACTTATAGTTCTTACTTGATAGTGACAGTCTAGGTAGTATTTGTATTTTGGAGCTTTAAAAGTTAATTATATATTGCGGTATCCTTTTATGCCAGCTTCCATCATGAATATGGTACTTAATTTTTTACTTTTACTGTATGGGAATGCAGGTTTAGCTAACTGGATGGCTGGAGAGTGCACAGGGTGATGACTTTGGTGAGTATTTTTGCATTGTGTGGCCTTCCAGTATTGTCAGATTTGAAGGGAATTCTAGTGGATTCCTGGGAACTCATCTTAATATGATATAGTTACTTTGGTAGGATTGATTCTGTATGGACAGTTCATTCTGTAGATAATGTCAAATCCTTTAATTGATTTTTAATAATTTAGGCTAGTGAAACCTGTGCTTTTGTTGTATGTGTTTGCATGGGGTTGGGGTAGGGATAGTTCTCTGAAAGCATCAAAATGAAAAGCTGGCAGTTACCTAAAGTGCAGTATTGCTTTTGTTTATGTTCATGTTTCCTAAATAAAAGTCTTTGGCCCCTTCAGTTGTTTCCTGCTATTGACTTGGATACATACTCAGGAGTGGGATTGCTGGATCATATGGTAGTTGTATTTTTTATTTTTTGAAGAACTTCCATACTGTTTTACATAATGACTATATTAATTTTTCATTCCTACCAGCAGTTTAAGGATTCCCTCTTCTCTGCATCTTCCCCAATATTTGTAATTTTTTGTCTTTTTGATAATAGGCATTCTAACAGTAGTAGGATGATGTCTCATTGTGGTTTTAATTTACATTTCCCTGATGATTAGTGATGTTAAACATTTGGCAATTTGTGTATGTTCTTTTGAAAAATGTATATTCAATTTCTTTGCCCACTTTTAAATTGGATTGTTTTCTTGCTTTTTGATTACATTTAAGAAATTACAACTCCACTAGAAAACTTCTAGAACTCATAAATGAATTCAACAAAGTAACAGATATAAAATTAACACCCATAAGTCAATTGTGTTTCTATACATTAGTGATGAATCAACTAAAAGAAAAAATAGGAAAACTATCCCATTCACAATAGCCTAAAAAAGAAAATTGGGAATCAATCTAACAAAAGAGATGAAAGACTTCTACAATAAAAACTATAGAACACTAAGTGAAGAAATTGAAGAAGACCATAGAAGATGGAAAGATCTCCCATGTTATTGGATAGGCAGAATTAATATTGTCAAAATGGCCCTATCTACCAAAAGTGCTATACAGATTTAATGCAATTCCTATTAAATTTCCAATGATGTTCTTCACAGAAATAGAAAAAGCAGTCATGAAATTCATTTGGAAAAATAAGAGGCCCAGAATAGCCAAAGCAATTTTCCTTATCAAGAAAAGTGAAATAGGAGGCATCACAATACCGGATCTTAAATTATTCTAACGAGCTATAGAAACAAAAATGACATGGTATTGGTATCAAAACAGACATGAAGACCAACGGAACAGAATAGAAGACACACAGGAAAAACCCACATAAATACTGTTATTCATACTAGATAAAGGAGCCATAAACATTCATTGGAGAAAACATAGCCCTTTCAAGAAGTGGTGCTGGGAAAACTGGAAATTCATATGTGGCAGAATGAAATTGAACTCCTCTCTTTCACCCTACACAAAACTTAACTGAAAGTGGATCAAGGACCTAGACCTTAGACAGAGACTCTGTGCCCGTGAGAAGAAAATGTAGGCCCAACTTTCCATCACATAGGTGTAGGAACTGACATCCTCAACAAGACTCCTAAAGCACAAGAAGTAAAACCTAGAATCAATATATTATAGAGCTTAATTCACAATAGCTAAACTATGGAATCAAACTAAAAAGCTGCTTCACAGCAAAGGAAACAGTCAAGAATGTGAAAAGAGAGCCTACAGAATAGGAGAAAATCTTTGCCACCTGTACCTCAGAGCATTAACCTCCAAGATATAAAAAGAACTCTAAAAATTTAACATACACACGCACAAAAAAAAAAAAATAAACCAATCAATAAATAGGCAAAGGAACTGAACAGACACTTCACAGAAGAAGAAATATCGTCAGTCAACAAATATAAGAAAAAAATATCAACATCTCTGGCAATTAGAGAAATGAAGCTTAAAACTACACTGAGGTTTCATCTTATTCCAGTCAGAGTGTCAGTTATCAAGAATACAAGTAATAATAAATGTTGGTGAGGATGTGGGGAAAAAGGTGTACACATAGATTGCTGGTGGGACTGCAAATTGGTACAGCCATTCTGGAAAGCAGTATGGAGATTCCTCAGAAAACTTGGAATGGAACCACCTTTTTGACCTAGTTATTCCACTCCTTGGTATATAGTCAAAAGGACTTAAAATCAGTATAATATAGTGATGTGGCCACATCAGTGTTTTATAGAGCTTAATTCACAATAGCTAAACTATGGAATCAACCTAGGTACCCTTCAGTGGATGAATGCATGAAGAAAATGTGATATATATACACAACAGAATATTATTCAGCCATAAAGAAGAATAAAATCATGGCATTTGCTGGTAAATGGACGGAACTGGAGACTGTCATTCTCAATGAAATAAGCAAATCTCCAAAATCAAAGGCCAGATGTTATCTCTGATATGTGGATGCTAGCATACAATAAGTGGGGGTGGGGTGAAGAATAGAAGTACTTTGGATGAGACAAAGGGGAATGAGGGGGAAGGGAGGAGGGATGGGAATAGAAAAGACAGTAGAATGAATCAGACATATCTTTCCTATGTACATATATGAATATATGACCGGTGTAACTCCACATCATATACAACCACAAAAATGGGGAGTTATACTCCATGTATGTGTAATATGTCACAATAATTCTTTTATGTGTAACTAAAAATAACAAATAAATAATAAAAAACAAGATAATATGGCAAGTGATATTTTTTCTCAGGATGTTGACTTCTTTTCCCCTTTATTGTCCTGAAGAGCTGAGGAGCTCTCAAAAGAAAACATAAGGTTAGAATGATGGTTCTTGGGCCCATGGAGGATAGAAATGAAGAGGTTACTCTACACTTACGGTAACCAAGAAACCCAAGAAACCCTAGGCTGAATTAAGACTTTTTATTCTGTTTGGTGCAGAGGTAGGACAGGGATGGGGAGAAGGCTTTCATACAGTCCATTTATTCCATATGAAAAATAGGATGTCAAGTGATAATCCTAACAAAGGGTGAGTAAAGAGATTAAGAAGAGGGAGGAGGGAATATACATGTACACCTTTTCTTAAAAGTGATTATATACATACAGTTTCCTTGTTTGTTAAAACTTATTGTGGCCAGTTTTTCAGAGTTTTTTTCAAAAAAGCAAGATTAAATCTTTGGAGTTTATATAAATAAATTTAGTAGTTAATGCACAGCACGTAGAGTTAAACATTTTCCTCCTGAATATTCTGGTTGCCAGGATCCACAAGATAGTATTTAAAAGCCACAGATGGTTGATGGATTCTGAATGTAGTGGTAGAATTTCACAGTGGAGTGCAGCTTTCATGAAACTAATCAAATCAGGTGTGGCCCTTGCTCATTTGGCCTCAGACCTGTCCAGGTTTTGCTCCTCTGAGTCATCTCAAGTAAGCAAACAAATATAGGACTTATACCCTGAGGGAAGCAACCCCTTTGTGTTTGTTCATGGTCTCTAATATTTCAGAATGTGGCCTTACAGATAACTGTGGGGCTCTTTTGACTCCTCATGAGAGCATTTCCAGAGGATCACACTCTGGCTTCAGAGGAGTCTGCAGTTTTTCCTGGTATCACATTGAATGTTACATTCTATCTGTATTTATAGAGTATCTCAGAGTAGACATTTCAGAAGGCCTGCAGAAGCATTTGCATATGTGGCACTTAAGTCAGCAGTGTGGTAATACTGGCCATTTTGGTATGAATAGGCATGACCTTGTATTGGCGAGTAGTTTGTCTCCCAAATCACAGCTCTTTTGACTGGTCAGTTTGTGAAGGATGTTTACAAGCAGGCACTGGAGACTTAATCTAACATGGTGAATGTGTATTATTTAGTTTGTTTATGCATCAAGCTGTAGGTTGATGTCCTTGATCTCCTTGTGAAGTATGGCTGATGAAATAATTGTAAGAAAGAGTGTTCTCTTTTGACATACAAATGATAGCATTTGCTTACTAAAGGACTGTGTATTTTCTACTGCAGACTTAGTGGCTTAAAACAATACAGATATATTGTGGTTCTATAGTTTAGAAATCTGACATGGGGTTGTCACTAGGCTAAAATCAAGAGGTAGACAGTACTGCATTCTTCTATGGAAGCTTTAGGGGAGAATCTGTTTCCTTACCTTCCTCAGCTGCTAGAGCCTGCCTATATTCCTTGGCTGCTGGTCCCCTCCAATCTTCAAAGCTAGTAACCTAGCATCTAGTCTGTTTCTGTCATCACATCTCTTTCTTCTTTTGCTGCCTTCTTCCATTTTTAAGTGGATTTCATTGGACCCACCTAGATTATCCAGGATAATCTATTTTAAAGTCAGTTGATTAGAAACTTTAATGCTATTTGAATTCTTAATCCCCTTTTGTCGTTTTGTAAGGTAATATATAGTTTTCCAGGGATTAGGACATGGTCATCTTTGGAGCCATTATTTTGCTTTCTGTAAGCTTTTTTGTTTTTCCATAGTACCCTGATGTGTACCAAGTTATATAGAAGTGGCCTATTTACATGTATATCACTCCTACTAGATTTCATAAACTCCAGGCCAGCACTATGTTTCATCTTTGAATTCCCAGCATTACTACAGTACCTACTGCTCAGTGTTTGCCATTGGGGAATTTCAACCTCCTGATTTTATTTATGAGCAAACTGAGAGCTAGAGAATTGTAACTTTTATAACAAAGTAGTAAGAATTCAAAAATCCTTTTTTATCTTGACTTTATAAAACCAGTAAGTGTCAGACTTGGCTCTTCTGTGCTTAGAATGAAACCTATGTGTACAATAAGAATGCATTATTATTGCCTGCTTTCATAAAGGCAGCATTTGATATTGGTCATGGGTGTAAAATAAAATAAACAAAATGAATCTATGCTGTGTATCTGAAAACTGTTCTCCTCTAAACAGAGAATATCACTTATAATAGTATTTAGTAAATGGAAAATGAGGAAAATCTTACACCATTTATTGGTTTGCTTTTAAGAATTATAATTTCTGAAAGTGAGAACTATCAGATTTTGTTTGTACAAAATATAGCATATAAATAAGCATGGAAGCATAACTTGATCTTGCTTTTATCATATATATTTGTATCTGAGTATAGATAAGTTCTCATCAATTAATTTTCACTTTTTCTACATTTCCTTTTTGATGGCTTCAAAGATTAATAAGTAGGAGACAAACCTAGGCTGGAGAAACACCTTGAAACAGTTGCCCAGTATGCCTGCAGCACCAGCAGACAGTGTCCTCACCCCAGGAATAGGAATGCTGAGAAAACCCAACTTAAGATTGGCATACTTTGAGATGATTTTAAAATAGAGTTGCATTTTTGTTGTATTAGTTTTGATGTTGAAATTTATTATATCAAAGCTAGCTGTAAGAAAATAATAGGCTTTTTCAAGTTTTAATTTAAATGCTGGCTGCTTTGAAGATATATCTGCAGATTTGGTTTTGGTTTAAGCCAATAGCAGGCAGTAATCAACCAATAAGAGGGCTTCCATAGCTTAGAGCCTCTGGAACTTTCTGGGCCCTCATATTTCAGTCTCATTTCCCGTTGTTTCCCAGCAGATGCTCAGGGCAGGACTCTACTTCCTTCAGTATTCTGCAGCTCAGCATACCTACCAAATATATCTTGAGTCCCTTAGGGCCTTTGTGGTTGGCAATATGGCATAAGGCAATGGTTTTCAAATTGTTTTAGTTTTGGAAGTACTGGAATTCTTGTATTTAAAAAAAATAGTATCTTATGCAAATACTCAAGATATGTTAAATGGATTAAAAGTAAGACTGCTCAAGTTGAAGCTAAGTGGGAACCTAGAGCCTTCCCTGCTGAGAGATGGAGCCTGAGGCCAAGCATCTAAGGATCCCTGTTAGAAACACAGAACCCAGGCCAAAAATTCTAGCAGAGTAAAAAGAGTGTACTCCATACCACTTAACCACTACAAAATTTAGCATATAAAATAGCACAGAAGCATAACTTGATCTTGCTTTTATCACATGTATTTGTGGCCTACTAGATGGGCGGGATGTGACTTTGGGCAAGTTACTCTAGTTTTCAGTTTTCTCATCTGTAATGGGAATTATAATATATACCTTACTGAGTAGTTGAGAAATTAGATAAGATGATGTTTGTAGAGAGCCTGGTGTCTAGCAGATTCTCAATAAATGGTAGTTGCAATTATTGATTGCTTGTCTGCCCCTTCCTCTCTCTCGTTGTTGTTCTACTTCTCTTACACTTCCCCTTTTCCTCCTTCCTGTTTTTATTTGCCTAAATAGTACTGGCTACTTCTCCTATGACCACCTGATGCTAGATATATGATTCTCAGTCTTTTCTAAATTTCTATAATACTTATTATTTATTTTGTGAAAATGTCTTCAGAATGGCATTTTCTGTATTATAAAAGAAATATTATGTTTATTGCAGAAAAAATACCTAAACCTGTGTGTTAGTCAGCTTTATATCCTTGTGGCAGAATACCTGAGAAAAACCAAGGAAAAATTTATTTTAACTCATGGTTTCAGATATTTTAATCTATTGTCAGGTGGCTTCATTGTTTCTGGGCCTGTGGTGAGACAGTACATTATGGTAGAAGGCATTGTGGAGCATAGCTACTTATTTCATGACAGCTGGGAAACAGAGAAGCAGGGGTTGGGGGGAAGAAAGGGCTTGGAAACAAGATGTAGTTTCCAAGGTTATGTCCCTAAGTATACTCCCTTCAACTAGGTTCCACCTTCTGCAGTTTCTACCACTCCCCTGTAGTTTATTTAGCTGTGAATCCATCAGTGGATTAACCCACTGATGAGAACAGAGAAGAGCCCTTACGATCCAGTCATTTCCCAAAGGCCTCACCTCTGAACCTTGTCCATTGGGAACCAAGCCCTCCACAAATGAGCCTTGAGGAGTCATTCCACATCCAAATTGTAACAGTCTAAAAGAAAATAACTACAGGATCTTTAAAGACAGTATCTCTCATTCACTTTGTTATAGATCTTGATTGACTTTTATTTGTAATTTAATTTAGTTTATGATCTAATTGGCTTTCATTTGTGATTTTAGAATTGGGTAACACCTCATTTCTATAAAATAGAATGAGTGTTCCCAGGAACTCTCTTTTTATTGATTTTTCCTTTCATCACCATGTATAGTAGGAATAACTCACTTCATGCTTAATGATATTTATCATAGAGAAAACCTATTCATTCTATGAGCATTTAAAAAAATTAGCTAATTTGAAAGAAATTTTGATTTTTTTTTGGGGGGGCAAACAAGGAAAAAGTGTCTCCCATGAAGTTGTGTACATAAAGACCATGGAAAAGCACTGTTCTAGGTATTGTGAGAGATACAAGTGGCCCTGGAAAGGATTCCTTTCTTTAAGGAGTTTACAGTTCATATGTGACTGAGTGCTTTAAAAAGCAATATAGTTGGTGATTAGGTACAATACCTTGTGTAGATGAGGAGGTAGGTCCAGCAGAGGGTGTGGGAAGACTTTCAAGGCACTGGGATTAAAATCTGTTCTTAAAGTGAGTAAGAATTTTCTATAGATGTCACAAGGACACAGAGAACATTCTGGTGATGGGGAGATGGGTAGGGGAAAGGTGAGGGTGTAGGAAAGTATAAGACATGTTTGGGTTACTCTTTTTTTTTACTGAAAGGAAAGGGAGCATTCTTTTCCTTGGTAGAAGAGCAGGGGAGAAGGGGAGAAAGGTAGGAGAGCCCTGCCTAGAGTCTTAGGTTAATTCTGCAGAATGAGAGTGGAGAAATGAGATGACCAGGTAATAGGGCAGCCAGAGAGGCTTGGGACATAGAAGCCAAGAAGACTTTGTGTGGCCTTATCCCAGGTCACATTCTTTCCCTGACCAAACTTTAGTCAGGCTCCTCTGAGCCCTGTTTTTAGGTAAGCCTCTTTCTTGAGCCTGTCTAGCCTACCTAGTTTTACTAGGAATATTGCTAAGTCAGTTTAGGGAGATTCCTGCCTCATCTGAACACTCTGTCCTGCATTCAGTACATTTAGTAAGACTCCTTGCTAGGGATTGAACTGATCAGGGCTTCATGCATGCTAGACAGTTGCTATACCACTGAGCTATACTCCCAACCCTTGGTAAGCATGTTGTTAAATTGTTTTAACAAAAATCTTCCTACCCTTCATATGTCTCTCCTTTTTGTGATTTTCTATCCATTGGTCCCTCTTTCTACTAACTGTTTATAAATCCCCAGTTGTCTTTGTATGTTCTTAATTGAGCTGGATCTTTCTTCTATATTAATGGTAGTCTAGATATCTACAACAACAGTCTGGTTAGAGTCATCTTTACCATTTTAATGAGTCTCAGAATAATTTTTTTTTTCTTTAACATATATCTAGTAGAGGGATGCTCTAATAAATACATGGTAAATAGAGTTGACTTGCGTTAGGAAAAGGAAATGATCAAATACAAGTGTTTTCTTCCTAGTTGACCTAGGCTTTTTATTGACATTGTCCTTAGTGGTATCCTGTGCTATTATTTATTCAGAGAGAAATTGTGGCCTACTTGCTTATCTGTGAGTCAAGTGTGAATTGTGCTATTTAGTACATCTCTTCCCTTCCTTTCCTTTTATCCCTTGTCTTTCCACCTTCCACTTTTTCTGTACCCGTGTCTTAGGAACACTTGTCTTACTCATAGGATGTTTTCTGGAGAATTTATGTAAAGACTAGTATTGATCTGTAGGCCCCATGCAGCTAGTTTTCATCTCCCTTACTTTTTCTCACATTTTCTCTCTTCTCTGGTTCTCATCCATTCTCAATGTCAAGAGGCAGCTGACCAGCGAGCTGTACCTGTGAAACCAGAGACAAGAACTTCTCATCCAGTGACAATGGAAATGAAATCTGGCTAAAGAGTACCATACACAGGCAAGACTTTAATTGGGTAGAGGAAAAAGGTGAGGGGGCTCACCTCCAGGAGAAGGAGACCAGCTGGCCACAAACAAAGGAAGGGGGCTAGCTTTTTATTGAGTAGTTAAGGTAGGGACAAATTCTTGGAGGCATCTTGATGACATCATCCTGTACCTGTACCCAGAGGGGAAAAGGCACAATCCATACACTACTGAAAGAATGGGTAGGATAGGGAAAGATTTTAGTGAGTAACAAACAATTTTATGGACTAGGCCTTAGAACCTATGTGTTTTGGTCATGGCTATCTCAGCTTTAGCTCCTGCTTGCATTTTTTATTTTATTTTATTTTTTAAAATGGTAGTGAAGGCTTTATTTGGTAAGTAGTCAGGAGGAGAAGGCAGTGGAGATGTCTGCTGACATTTAAGAAAACAGTTGTATTGAGGCAGGGGTATGACTCTGGGTGACTGGGATGAGTTGACCCTTTCTTTGAAAGTCTGGTTCGGTGAACCTGTTCTTTGTTTTTGGGTGCCATTCTTTTAATCAGAGCTGGGAAATGGACTCCTTGCACACAGTGCCTTACCTCCTGCCTTCTTCCAGACATTTGAGTCTGAGGCTCATTAGTGCTGTGATCTCCCCACTTCTCCTCTTAGAACCATCTGGATGTTTTCAGATTTCTAACTACCAAAGTTCTTCCACTTTTAGAAGCCTAATGGGGACAATTTATAGGAATGGGTTAAAGGAGAGAATGCTGAAAGGAACTGCCCAAACTGCCCTGATTAAGTTAACATTTGCATTTTGGGCTGTCTTTAAAAGAATTTCACAGGGTCATTTGCATTTTCAGCTGTCTTTAAGAATTTCACACTGTGAAAAGCCTAATAATTGTGATTTAAATTGTTTGACAAAACCATTCATTTGACTGCAGACTTCAAGAGTTGCAATTGTTAAAAAAAAAAAAAAAAGACATCATAGGGAAAGGGGCAATTGGTTGATGGCTGAGAATCAAATTTCAAATTGAAATATGTGGGTCACATTGGTACATGGCCCTGTGCAGTGTTTGGGCCAGTCAGGGGTGCTGGGTATGGCTCTGTGATGCCCACATCGCAGTTGGTTCTCAGCCAGACTAGTCTTTTTGATGTTTTCTCATGCAGACCTGGACCCTTGTTAATATTTAAAGTATCTGTGACTACTCACACCTTTTAGTCCAGGAATTTTGTTTCATTTTTAGAGCAAGTTTCTCATTTCTGACTTAGCCTTACTTAGTGACCACCATGGTCTCTATAAAATGACATGGCCAGTATATCCAGTAGAATATATTCTACTGGAGGACTCTGTATTAAAATAACAAATTCTGACTTTTGACTTGGGAGGCTGAGGCAGAAGGAGGATTGCAAGTTTGAGGTCAGCCTCAGCAATTTACCAAGGCTCTGTCTCAAAATTAAAAGGATGAGGGATATTGCTTAGTGGTTAAGGCACCCCTGGGTTCAACAACAATAACAACAACAACAAAAAAAAAAAAAAAGGAAAAAAAAAGCTGGACAGAAGTTAGATGGTAGAAACAGATTTTATTTAGGAAAACGATTGCAATAGGGAACAGGCATCCCAATATTAGAACAGGGCTCAATTCTGAATATAGCATAGGCAAGTGGGAATTTATAGCTAAGGAGCAGGTGCAGGGATGGGGGATATGGTCAGTAGATGGAAAATTACTAAGAGAAAACTTCAGGGTAATGGGAATTCTAGCTAAACTTACCTAGTAGGATTCTTGCTAAAGATAGGATGAGGTGATCAGACATCATCTGGGAGATGGTGGAGAATGAAGAACCTCACTAGGTATCAAGGGTGATGAGATATCAAGAGGGGGGATTTTGGTTATACTTCCTTAGCAGGATTCTTGTGAAAGCTGGATGGTGGAGAGGACACAGAAGTCCAAAAGTCTTGAAGCTTAGTTGGGGAGAGGGTTCAGAGGATCCTGACTAGAATTTGGTCAAGGAGCAATTCATCAGTGTCTGACTGTGTGTTATTTTTAGTTTCTTTGGGCTCTTTATTTTTTTGTCTTGAAAGCTTTACCTTTGGCTGCCCTGGGTGCTTTTCAAAGGCTTGGTTTAGGTTTGGGGAATTGGTGACTGCTTATCCATGGAGCAAGAGAACTCATTTTCTGCAGGGGGAAGTTTAAAGATGCCCTCAGCTGGTCCAGTGTGTGGGTATGTGAGTGGGTCTGTAGGGCTGGAGAGGCACCCAAGAAAGGATTTTGCTCTCAGCATGTAAATTGCTGTATAGCATTGCAGTTATCTTTTTCTGTGTTCCCCTTTTGCAAGCTGTTTTCCAGAGGACTAGGATCTTGGTAAGATCTTTTATATCTCTTAAATATAGTGGTCTGCACATAGCAATTAACCAGTAAATACTGTATTAGTCAGCTTTTGTCACCACAACAAGGTGCCTGAGACAGCTAACTTCAGAAAGAAAAAGGTGTATTTAGCTCACAGTTTTGCAGGCTTAAAGTCCAAATAGTATACATATTATAGACCCTAGTGAAGGCCTTATGGTGTAAGGTGAAAAATGTAGGAGGAAGGGATTATGTGGCAAGACAGGAACCAAAGAGAGCCCGGTGGGGCCAGGCTTATGCTTTTATAACAGCTTTCTTGCAAGAACTCAGGGGTCTCATTAGAGCTACCTTAATACTGACCTAAGAACCTGTTAGTAGGTCCCACCTCTTAGAGGCTCAACTCCTCTCCCTAGTACCTCCCTGGAGACAACGCCTCTAATCACATAAACCTGGTGAGACATAGTTAAACTACATTCAAACTATAGTAGTGCATGAAGCAATACCTGCTGGTTTTTGGAAATTAGACTTATCTCTTTAAAATCCATGGTAATGCCATCAGGGATCATGGAATACAGAAAACAGTAGATAGAGCTTGAGATACAGAAAAGACTTTCTTGACAAATAGTTTAATTCTCACTTCTTCCCTAGCTACTTGCCAGACTAGCTGGTGTTTCACCTGCCTCATTTGTGCTCATCCTTCCTAGTTGAAGAATGAGAAAGGGCAGGCTGCCAAGAGGAGAAGGAATCTTGAGGCCTGGATAATCCTTGGATTCTGTAATTAGCTCTTTTCAGCTCTAAGCTGTTGAATGATATGCAGTCTTATATGGTACCATCAGTGGGCCAGGTACTTTGGTGTTTCCACCAGCTCCCCAAAGAAATTATTTCCTCCCTTCTGGGTTCTCTGTTCTATTGGGTTGGGTAGGAAAAAGAACTCTAGCTTTGCTCTGTGGGGTTTGTGAGATGCTCAAGGCAGTTTCACATGGGCTGCAGGGACATTTAGAATGAGAGAAGAGCATTCCTTCCTGGAGGAGGATGGGCACATGCAGCTGTGGGAGTGGTTGCTGGCAGATATCTGATGTTGCTGGGGATGGTGTGGCATCATCTCTGAAGTTCTCTGCTTGCTCTCCCCCAGGAAGCTCTCCAGGTAGTATTCACGTCCTTTAGTAGAGGATGTACATATGGAACATTCTTTTTCTTGTGGGTAAATGGCTTTTGTAAGTTTCCTGTAAGCTCTGTGTTTCTTACCATCTCTAGTCATAAAGGATTATAAAGTCATAGAGGGTTGTGATCCCATTGCTACTTGGGTGGGGGAAATATGAAGCTCATGAGTCAGATCACTTTTTTTGCTTTCTGAAATTCTGGTGTCAAGCTTCCAGGTGTAGATTTGAAGTAACGCATATGTGGAAGCTCCAGGTACCCACTTGGCCCCTACACTTTATAATATTCCTGTCTTTTCCTTCCCAAGACTGGAGTCCTTTCATCAGTGCTAAGTGGACTCTTGTGCAGAACATACAAGATAAACTTGGAGCCAGCAGGAAATATTTGTATTCTGAAGAAGAAAAACTGTGACAAAACTCAGATGTTCAGAGGAGTTTTGGGGCTAAGCCTGTGTGCAGGCTGCAGTGATGTCTCTGATAGCTTCCTTGCTTCACATTTGCCTATGGACATAGATAGCTTTATCTTTGTTGTCTGAAGTCCTGCCAACTAAATGCAGTAGGTTTTGTTATTATTTAGAAGCAAAGATTGGCCCTTGGGAATCCTAAGGAGCTATCACCTTTTTCCTTTTTGCCATAGTTCAGGGATGTTGCTTTGAACCGACTGCCTAGTTGAGATGGACCAAACTAAAGAAAGAAAAGTTGTGATTATGTACGAGATACCAGACACCATTTCGGTGCGTGGGAACTGTGTTCTCTTCCACTTGGCCTGTGTGCATGTCCTTTCCCTTCCACTTTCCTTCAGCATCTCTCTCTCCCCCTCTCCCCGCCGCTGTTTTGGTGATACTGGTGATTGAACCCAGAGATGCTCTATCACTGAGCCACATCCCTAGCTCTTTTTATTTTTTATTTTGAGAACAGGGCCTAGCTAAGTTGCTGAGGCTGGCCTTGAATTTGGCAATCCTCCTGCCTCAGCCTTCCGAGTTGCTGGGATTATGGGCTTGAGACACTTTGTTCATCAGGCATCTCATTTTGATTCCTGTGTGGATTGAAGAGAGGATCTTAAAATGCCAATTTTCACTTTGGGTTAAGATTCTCAGAGGGAATTATGACCTAAAATATAAGGAGTGACTCCCTCTGGTTGCATGCTTGGTTTCAGGACTAGAGGGAAAGGAAAAAGTGTGATACTATAATCTGTTCTCCGAGTACTGGGGAAGGAGAAACATTCTAATCCACATATGGAGCTGGTGTTGGTGATGGTAGCCTGAGAGTAATATCTGGGCTTTCCTGGGTACTGTGGAACTGAAAGTAGAGTCAGGTGATCAAGGAGTGTGACCATAGGCCAGTAGGAGGTCTCTCTCTGCCATGTGCTACTTTGGAGCCTGGGCTCTGGTTGGGAGCTGTTGCCTGTTTTGTAGTGAGTGAGGAGACTGCTATGATCCTCATACCAGCCCTTCCCCCCAGCACTGCTCCTGCCTTTTCTTTTCTTTTTTTTTTTTTTTTTTTTTTTTTGAGATGGAGTTTCACTGTGTTGCTCAAACTGGCCTTGAACTTCTGGGCTCAAGTGATCCTCTTGCCTCAATCTCTGGAGTAGCTGGGACTACAGGCATGCCCTACTACTGCGTCCAGCTTTGATTCTGATACTCTAAATTGTAAGATTGAACAAATGTCAGAGAGACAGAAGTGGCTCATCAGTCAGCAGGGTCCTGAGTAAACATCATCTAGATACAAGTTGCTTTCCTCAGGAATTATCAACTTTTGTCTCCTGTATAAAGAATTTCTGCTCTTTCCTCTAAGCAGGTAATTTTGTTATCGTTATAGAGCCCTGTCCAGTTGACTTGTAGCAACTGGGACCAACAGTTTTGTGTGATTAGGGTATTGTCAAATTCCCAATGGTTAAAATCATTTGCCATCCAGTTCTGTATATGTCAGTCTGTAATTCATACTCCTCTGACTATAGTTTTGCTAACTGCTCTTGCAGTGGGTCTCCTTGTATTTTATAAAATGCACATAAATTTTTGTCTCTGAACCATCTTGAAGTGGGTAGTTAATTTGTAGGTGAAATTCGTCAGTCCATGTTTTTTTCTTTAAAAACCACTAAACATGTATTTAGTTTCCATTTTATAGTTTAACCAAAGCTCATTTGTAGAGTAAGGTTTCACCAAGCTGTTCTGGAAGGGTGTTTAGCCTGAAAACCATGGCAGGTATGGTTTTCAGGCTAAACATAGTTATGAGGGCCTGGTTGGCCTGACAAAGCTGCCTTACATGGAGGTAGACACATGAAACACTGGGGTCCCATGATCCTTTAGTTCTATCTGTATGTCCATCATTTTACTACTATTACTTTTAAGAATCCTGAGAAAGCTTTCTTCTGTAGACTAGGGACATTCTGGCTAAACAGGATTGACCTCCAGATTCGTGTTTGCTTTTATTTTCAGAATAAGGCTCATGTCTAATACAAATAAAATTAAATTGAAATGAAAGGCCAGGCATATTGGTTAATATGGGAACACAAAAATATGTGGAGTAGGAGTCTCAGTGAAGCCTCTAGGATATGTATGCCACATGTATCCCCTGACAACTCTCCACTTCCCAACCCAAATTCCTCTTGCCTGATTTAAGCTACGTAGATAGCTTTTCTTTGTATTTGTTTTCCTTCTAACACTACGTGATGTGGGCAGTTTATAGAGGAAGCCTGTTGGAATTTATGGAACACTGCAAAACTCATTCTTGTATTTTGATGAAAAGACATTTTATTCAGAATCTCCTTGGGACAGTGCTGGGTGTTCTGTTCTCATTTTTGCAGAGAGCTGTGCAGTTACCTCTTCTCAGCCTTAACCCACCTTGGGAGTGAATGTTGGGGCATTTAAGTTGGTCTCTTTGAATTAGTTCACAAGGGGAAAACATAAGCCATCCTTGTATGGAGCCCTGTAATTGCTTACTGGATTGGATTCCTTGAAATAACCTCATGTACTTGCTTAAGAGTATGCTTTGTTGGGAAAGCAAATTTCTGTTTCAGAAAACTTAAGTGTTTTTCTTCATCAACTTCTCTACCCACCCCCAACTGAAAGAACTACCAGATGATATTTCCAGAGTTTAGAATTTAGTCCAGATTAATGGTACAATATGGACCAAAGCAATATTTTTTAATAGGGAGAGTTCAAGTACATGAAAATGAGGGAGCTTCTTTTCCCTCTCCCTGGACTGTAACTTGATTTTCCCTCTCTCTTCTGGAGTTTTAAAGCATTTTGGAATGGGATGGTTGATGATACAAGTTGGGCAAGGACCAGTTGCTGTGGAAACCCTAGTATAAATTTCTAGATTGTCTTGTTTTTCTTATTTTCATAGTAGGCATATCATGGCATTGATTTGTTATTTCAATGTGCACTTTCTTTGCTTCTTTTGAGAGAAGGAGAAGGTAGTAGGCAAGAAAAGAGACTTTAGAATGTGTACTCTTTGAAATTCTGAAATAAACTGTAGTCTGAGGGACCTACAGAATCATCCAGAGTGAAGGCATCCAGAGTTTCACAGAGACGCCTGCCTAGGAGGCAGTGAGTTTTAGCTATGTTGGGCAGCATAGTCTCTAGTTTTGTGGAATTTTATAGTGAACGCCATGTGCTTAAAGTCCTTGGCTTCTACTGCCCTTGTGATGGCCGGGCAGTTTAGGAAGAGTGGAGAAAGGCAGTTGAGGGCAGAGGTGGGTGCAAAGGTCTGTGTAAAATTTGCTCATGCAGGAGAGAAGGCTACAGAAGTGTTTTTTTGGTGATAATATTTATCTGTGTAGTTAAATCATCATTGCATGGGGAATGATATTGAAACCCTAGAATCTGCCAGAGAAGATTCTCTGGCCTTGTGCTTGTTATTCCCAAATTAATGATTACCTGTCATTCTCTGTGAACAGCTGAAGCAAAAATTTGTTTTGCTAGGAGAAAGATCAATTCTGAATTTTCCAAAGTATTTAGAATTTTTTTTTGGTAGTTGTAGATGCTTTTATTTTATTTGCTTATTTTTATGTGTTTCTAAAGATCAAATCCAGCACCTCCCTCACACATGCTGGGCAAGCACTCTTGCCACTGAGCTGCAGCTCCAACCCCCAAAGTATTTTTTTTTTTTTTTTTTTTTTTGAGGAGGGGAGAGAGGAAGTGGCTAATTTAAAGCAAAAGCATCTTTCCTTTATCCCTCTGGGGGAAAAAATTTATTTTTTGCTCGAAGTTAGTAGGAGTAATATAGTATAATATAATTGGGTTTAAGAAAATTTGTTGTTTAAACAAAGAAGAAATAAAAAATCTCTAGCTTTACTGGAGACTAGGGAAGGCAGGGTAAACAGGGCTTAGATTAGCAGTTGATTAAAATGAACAGAGCAGATTGTTTCATCATTAATAGCTCCACTTATATTCTTTCTTTCTATTACCACTTAATTCTTGTTTTTGTTTTCTGGATATGAAGAAAAACAAAAATAAAGAATTATTTTTCGCCTCAACCCAAACACAGAGATGAAAGCAGAAGTCAAATTTATTTTAATAGCCCATTACTAGGCAGTGAAAGAAACTATATTAAGGAGTCTGTTTCTTCCTACAAGGATTGCTAGGTTGTGCTTTGTAGCCAGGAATTATCAAGCTTCTGACACCAGTCCATCTGTGAGCTGCAGTGCACTGTGGCCAGCTGCCTGATGGTATAGGGCCCACATCTGCTGTGCTGATCCCACTTGAACACTGGCGCAATTCCCTCCTCACCAGCTGCAGGCCGATGAGCTGGCTGTGGTGGGCCCAGGTCAGAACAATGAAGCTGCTTTGCTGCCTTTTTTTCAGATCCTCTGCCTGGGAGAGTTTACCATGCTTAGTTGGGTATGGGTGTTGGCCATGGGGAACGGCATGCTGCCATCCCAGCTGCTGTCTGGGTGTCTGAGGCAGGGCAGCTGCATGTGCCAAGAAGTTTGAGTCATCGTGAAAGTGACTATAGGCAGCTGGGAAATAACAGCTGTGAACAGAAAATGCCTGGTGTCCTTCTTTCTGGAGACTGTGGCAGAGAGACAGGAGATTGAGGAACAGAGCTGGGAACAGAAAAATGTAATTCTAAAATTAAAAAAAATTACCCTAATCACCCTCATTTTCAGGTGATTTCCTAATAAGAAATACACAGTATAGGAAACAGGTCAAAGAGCTCACACTGAATTAAAATAAGGTTAAAAAATAATGTACACTGGTCTGTGTATCAATAGAGATATTCTATCCGTATGTGAAAAAGTAATTCATGAGTTCTTATATACAGTCATAAGATAAAGCAAATCATGTACTCATTTTCCTAAAGGGACAGACAGCTTCTGTTCCCTGTGGACTTACCAGTATGACTTTACTTCCAGGCGGAGAACTAAAAAGTCTTATATAGCAGTTAGTGTTGGGTGTTTAGGAGACCAGTACTAACCTAGAACACATGTAATTTCAAATAGATGAAATCAGCACAGGTGTACTATATTCAGTTTTGAGAGGATTGCCAGACAGGACAGCCAATGGAATGCTCAGGACCTCTGGTTCTTGACTTGGAGCTGCATCAGAATGACCTGAATGTTTGTTTCTGATCTAGAGGTTCAGAGTAAGGCAATAATTTACATTTCTAATGAGTTCTAGGTGACACTGACTTTGCTAATCTCATGAACTTCTGCCAGTTTATTTAATGTTGCTGGATTTGAGGAGGACATAACTTCTAGAAAAAAATAGTGAAGTTGGTTGTGTTAAATAATCAGGAACTAAGATGATAAGCATAGTTCTTAATTCTGAAGCACCACAAAATTAGGATTGATAGCTAATGATGTTGAATGGTTGAATGAGGTTTAGTTTAAATGAACTTTGCGTGTTGGAAAGGTTTAGCAAATATAACATGTCTGCAGCTAGTTACATGCAAGAGGCTTGAAAATAATCTTATGGAATAAAGTCTTAGGGATTGGGTTGACCATGGTATTATTTGAAATAAAATTATGGTAGACTCTCTCTATCCCACCTGACACACTATCTCTCTTTCACCCTAACCTGAGAAAGAAAAGAAAAACCAAGAAAAAGTTTATGTTCTTCTAAAGGATTTCTGTCATGGTCAGGCCATTTCTGGAGTGTTTTGTAGAACTCTAGTACCATGATTTAACATTTTGACAAAATTGAGTGTATATTGAGGGGAAGAGACCAAAATTTTTAGAGGTTGTCTGTATAGTGGAAGGAACATGGCATGTTTAGCCTGAGACTATTTAAGAGATTATTTGTTGTTTGTTTACAAATAAAAGGAAGGAAGGTGGGTTTTATGTAACACCAGTCGATAAAAGAAGGTCCAAGGCTAAAAACTGATGGAATGTTAAGTTTAGGATAAATATTAAGAAGCATTTTATAACAATGCAGTGTAATTCCTTAAAAAGCAATGAAGGTGTTGCTAGATGTGGCAAGCTGAGACCTACTGACTGTAATGATCTGGAAAATCTGAGAAGATTTTGTGTGGTAACATCACCAGTATCTTAGAAACTTACAAGAACAAACCATTTCTTGTTCATGTCACAAACATGATGGTGACAGGTGTGCTGTGGGTCTGCAGGGCTGCAGTTGACTCCAGGTGTCTTCTTAGGATCTTGAGGAAGGAGGAGCTCCTGTTGGCTCTGAGTTGTACTTTCATGGATGAGGGGAGGAGTGCAGAAGAGTCTGTCAAAAAACATGCAATTTTATTTGTAGGTTCTGCAGAGATGAAGAAGACACCATGTTTCAGCCACTCTGTTGGTTAAGGGTGCCACACTGCCAGAGAGGTAGAGAAGTGTACTCCTCCTGGATATGAGGGCATATAGCCTGTGACAGGGGTTGGGAGCTAGCACCTTAATTAGGGGAAGGAACAGATAGTTGGAAACAATAACTCAACTTATCATAGATTTGTTGATGGTAAGAGATGAGAGTTGGTTGTGGATTGTGGATTAGGAACAGTCTTAAATACATTGAGAGGCACAACATTGTGGGCTGCTTCAAGGAGCCATGGCTGTTTTGTTCTCTTTTGTATCTCCCCTATGTGGAGCAGTGCCTATTAAATGAGAGTGATCTGTTGAGTATTTTGGTGTTATGTTGAGGGATAAGAAGGAAAGACCAGGAGAGGCCAAGAGATAATTTTTATGACATTTTTGATGTGATCTTTGGGGGTTAGGTTGGAGGGAGGCCAAGACTAGAGTGAGAAGAGTTGTAGGAGGGAAGTGGTGAAGGTCAGAAGGAAGGTTAGGTGATTGGGGCAGATTCAAGGGGTATTTAGGGGTGGTTAGATGTGGGGAGGTTTAAGGATAGTAGTTTGGGATGAATCCATTGGCAACTCAGTGGACCTTGGGTACTGGAAATATCAATGTTGAGAATACAGGAGAAAGTAGGGCACATGTAAGCTGAGTAAGAGGAAAGAAGGTGATTTAAGTTTTTTGTTTAGAGATTGAGGTGACTGTGAGGTATTGCAGTGAGGGTGTCTAGTAAGCCATTGGAAATGTATGATTCTATCTTAAAAAAGCACATCTGAGCATTATCAGCATAGAAATGGTGGTTTTACTAAAAGAATTTTCAGTGCATAAATGGTGGTTTTCTGTAAGAATGAATGAGGTTGCCCAGTAAAACTGTAAACTCTGAAAAGTGCCCAGGACAGAAGCTTGGGGACACATAGTGTGTGGTAGGCAGCAAGGAGGCTGTTTGAAGGAGATTGGAGGGGAATGTTTTCTGGGTGAGAGGAGAAATAAGGTGATGGTCTGTGTAGAGGAGGGTGTTAAGCAAAGAGGGAGTGACTATCAGTCATGCTGCTGTAACAAGGCAGATAAGCAAAGGCTGAGCCACCAGTGGGACTTGAATAGAAAATGAGATAGAGATGGGGAGGACCACTTGTCAGGACTAGACTGAAAAGTAAAAGACAGAAATAGTAGTAATGATAGTAGACACATCTCTTTCTCCTCCATAAAGGGGAGGAGCAGAGCCAGCGGAGGTTAAACTCGCCTTTCCCTCCGCTGATGAGCCACTGTCAGAGGTAGAGTTACAGATGTTAATCTTTTAGCCCAAGGATTTCTAGCCTTTTAAACACGTTCCTTCGGTATTAGTTTTCTCTTGTTGTGTAACACACAACAACAAATTTCACAGCTTAAAACAATGCACATTTATTAATCTCACAGTTTCTGTGGGTCACAAGTCTAGGCATGGCTCCGCTGGGTCCTGGGCCTCACAGTCTTCTGTTATCTGAAGATTTTGCTGAGGAAGGATAGCTCTCTAAGTTCACTCAGGGATCTTGGGAGTTGGAAAGATGCAATTTCTTGCAGATTATTGGAATGAAGGCCACAGCTCTTTGTTGGCTTGGAGACTGCCCTCAGTTCCTTGGTTAATTTCATCAAAGCTAATAAGAAACTCATGTGGCAAGATAGAAGTCATTGCCCTGAGTAACCTTACCACAGGAGTAGCATCACCTCTGCCACATGCTGTTGATAGAAGTGAGTCTCATGTCCCCCTGCGTCCCCTCAGGAAAGGGAATTACCTAGAATGTATGAATGCCAGTGAAGACAATCTTAGAAGCAGCCTTCCTCCAAGTAGATCTCCATAGTACATCTCATAATCTTGACTTTGAAAAATGCCTTTAAGCAAATTGAGGTCCTTGGAAGAAGGTCCATTCACTGCCAGAAGAGATGTGAACTGAATTTTGAAGTGTTAGCTCCAGAATTTCCATAGGTTAAAGGGGACTATAAATAAGGTAACAATCTGATTAGAAATGGAGTGTTTGACAAAAATATCTTGTTTGGAGTAGCTTGGGCAGTAGTGTCAGAGCCTCAGGCTATGTCTCTGATGAATACAGAGATTTTGCCCAGTAGATTGAGAAACTAGGATTAAGCTAATCATTCTTACCAGAGGAAGTAGCAGGAGCTGAGATACAGGAATTTGACAAAGCATGGTGTATTTTGTGGAGAAGGTTAGCAGTTTCATGAGACTGAATCTTAAGATGTGTTAGGTCAGGAGGGGAGAATGAAGCTATAAGGGTAGGTACCATTTCAAAGGAAATGGAGGACTTTTTTTTTTTTTGAATTCTTTTTAGTTATACATGACTGTAGACTGTATTTTGACATATTATACATACATGGCGTGTAACTTCCCAGGAAATAGAGGACTTTTAATCAGGAGAATTAGGATTAGATTTGTGCTTCAAGTAAAGGTATCTCAGGCTGCCAGGGTGGGATGACAGAGAGACAGATATTTTTTTTGTCATTTAGAACTGCCTCATTTGCTGTTGGCAGGAGACAAAACCCCATATAGGAATCAGTACTGCCAACTTCCAAGTAACATTATAGGCCAGTTCCCTCCTGTCATATCTTTCTAATGCTGGGGCTCAATAATTCTGTGGGCCAGGTGAGTGGCAACGCCACCTCTTACAAAGTAGCTTATGACAGAGAATTTTAAATGTAAAAACCAGTGATTTTTTAAAAAAAGACATCTTTTCTTAATGTGGGTTGGCATATTGGCTATCAAGAAGAAATGATTTTTTATTTGCCCCATCCTTCTCTAAAAAGCAGTTTTAAACAATCTTTTTAGCAGCTGATTTTCAAGAGGGGAAAAATGTAGGCATTTGTGGCCAATTATGATACTGGGAATAAAGTATACAGATCAGTATCATATAACATGCCCTGGAAGCTTATGATTGTGTGTGTTTGTGTGAGGTATGGTGTAAGTGTTACCTCTGTTCTTGGCTACCCACCACTTTGATGAAGCTGACATTTGTGGGATCTACAATGTGGGACTCAGCAAGGGACACTGCACTCTATTTAAAATGGGGAGTCATTTAGATTGAGCAGAAACTGGAATCTCATTTCTGGGAAGGGTGGTAAAACAAATCAAGAATTGGAAAAAACATGAAACCATATTAGTTACCCAGTTATCTAACTTTCTAGATTTGGACTGTGGTAGATTTGCCTGTTCTGGATGTGATGGTAGGTACATGAATATAATAGCAACTCTAGAGGCTGAGGCAGGAGAATTGCAAATTAGAGGTCAGCCTCTGCAAATAGAGACTGGGATGTAGCTCAGTGGTAAAGTATTTCTGGGTTCAACCCCCAGTCCCCCCTGCGTTCCCTCTGCCCCCCTGCCCTCCCAGAAAAACTTGTTTGAGAAAATGGCAAAATGGCAGTGAATATACAACAAAGAGCAAGGTTCCTTCTTGCCTCCTGGGCTGGCTTGTGTATTTATTTATTTATCATAATCATCATTATTAAAGCTGTGTGGCAGTGGTTTATTTGATTGTCTTTTTTTAAACGTGAACAGTTTTTGACAGATGGATTGGAATGGGGGATAGTTGGAAGAAGGACCTTGAACTATCTGCTTACATGGCCTTGTGTCCTGGAGATCACTCCAGCTGTGATTTGGTGTGGCTTCTAGGAGTAAAATAAATTCTTCACAGAGTCACAGAAGTGGTAGTGGGACCAAACTCGAGTAAACTGAGAGAGAAAAAGTCCTGCCTGAGTCTAGCCAGCAGGAAGGAATTTCAAGCCCAGCATCATGTTTTCATGCCTCTTACATTAGTCAGGGTTATTAATACTAGCTTTTATAATCCACCAACATCAAGGCTTAGGGTTAATACAGTATGAGTTCATTTTTTGCTTAAGCAAAGTCCCATGTAGTTTAGGTGGCTCTCCATCTTGTGGCTGCCTTCTCCATGGTCACTTCAGCATGAGAAGAGAGATGGAAGAGACACACTTAACTGCGTTACTTTGTAAGTGAGTCAGTCACATCTTACATTTCATTGATTTGAATCAGTGCCATGGCTCTAGCTTATCACAGGGTTGACTAGGAAATGTAGGGAGGCACCTACAACCCTAGTCTTTGCTATACCCGCTGCACTGTTTTGACCTCTCATAACAACTTTCCTGTTAAGGAACTGTGATAGAAGAGGTGTCAGAGCCTTTCAGGGAATAAGACAATGAGCTGATCCCAGAGGTGGCTTAGAATATGGCCTCTACCACTTACTATGTGATCGTGGGCAAATGATTTAACTTCTCTGCCTTGATTTTTTTCATTGGTAAAATGTGGTCACTAATGGGATTGTTGAAAATATAAAATTGTGTCTGTAGTTTTCTCTAATGGTGGCGGGGGGGGGGGAATTAATTATGGCCAATTTCAGTTAAAATGTTTTGAGTATGTTTTTCTCCATTTTATGAAGGGAAAAGTTAAAAAGTCAGTTTGTGTAAACCTGGATGCTTTGTATGAACTTTTTGGTTGTGTTGGTCTAACTTATTGGTGTTTGTCTTTAGTGACTTCTCTTAGGTTTTTGAGGGAATCAAAACTGCATCTTTTAACTGTATTAATTTATTTTTAACTCACATGCTCAGTAATAATGAAGACGCCACCTATCAGAGCTGACTCTCCTTTGCTCCAGAGAATTGTAAGATATTTCACTGCATGTTTTAAGAACCTCTTATCATGTTTCTGGGTTGACAAAACTAAGAAAATGAAGAAGTACTAGGAATAGTTTCTCTCTCTAGTAGTCTGTTCTGTTTCCTCATCCAAAAAGCCTCCAGCAAGATGTTGTGTGATACTCAGCTAATACCATTTTCAGTCAGTCTGAAAAACCTCTGCACTCATGGCCATACCTGTGGCCTTTTGGAGTGTATCTCTTTTAGGGGAAATCATCAGTAAAGCTCCAGGCTGAGGTTGTTAAGTGTAAAATGGGATTTGTGCTGCAAGTAGAAATCAAATCACTTAGCTTCCATTTTAGTGAAGAGCTAGGAGTTGATGCTAAATGCTCTATTTTATATCAGAGCTTTTGAACACTAATGACCCAGAGCACAAAAATAGGAAACTTTCCTTTGTGGCCAAGAGTCATAGTTTATGAACATGGTCTATATATACCCAGTGTGTACTTGTATGAGGGATGCCAGCTAGGAAGTCTTGCTCACTGATCTTTCCAAGGAAGGTTACTGTGCTAGAGAACATTCTCTAAAAGTGAGAAACTAGAGAGGACAAGACAAAAGAAGAGAAATTGTTTAACCAGTATCATATATCAAATGCTGAGAGCCCCTGGGCTTGCCAGCAGAGTTTCGATATAACTCTTTAACTATAAGGTATTTACCATACATTCAGGGCTAGTATGGCAATATTCCTACATAAAAATGATAACAAATGGAATAAGTGATAACTGAGACTGTGCCATTGGAGCTTAGAGAATAGAGAGCTCCAGGTGTGTATGGAGGCAGTGGAGGGTAGAGACAGTGGTTCTGAGTATGGCTCTGGAATCTGAATGCCTGGTTCCAGCATGATCTCATTGCTTGTTCATGATAGGAAACAGATTTTCTTTCACTGTGGTCGGTGTCCTTTTCTATAAAATTGGGATTAATAATAATACTAATATTAATAGAATTATACTAGAATTGGGATAATAATGCTAGTAATAATGCACTTGAGAATTAATGTATGTAAAGTATAATGTTTTGACATGCTGTGAGTACTCAGTTGTATTATCATTTATTTTGAGAATTCTTGAAGAAAAGTTAATAAAAAGTAGGTTGAATCTTGCTCTAAAATTATTAAAATGTTTAGGGGCTGTGGCTTGGTGGTAGTACACTTGCTTGCCATGTGTGAGGCACTGGGTTTGATTCTCAACACCACATATAAATCAATAAAATAAAGGTCTATCAATAACTAAAAAAAAGTATTAAAATGCTTAGAAATGATGGTTTAGAGAGAACACTAATCACTTTGGAACACTAACAGAATTGTTCAGAATGGATCCAAGGTAGAAGGAGAATTGGGGCAGTAAGGCTGACTGGGAACTTGCTGGATTAATTAATACAGGTGTGATTCAGGATATTTACCAGATGGTAGCAATGGGAGCACAGAAGAAGGGGTGGATTTAATCAGACATTTTTCTTTTTATGAAATGTGAATGTTTTTAAGGTAAATTGTAAATTTGAGGAAATGATTAAATAGATAATTTGGACATTACCCAAAACTAAACTCCCATTTTAGTTTTATCCTTAGTCATATAGATTGGTATTGATTTATATCTTGCTTTTTGTTCATATACATGTAAACATATATATGTGGGTGTGTATATACTTTCAGAGCATTGATAAAACATTGTGACTGTCCTTACTTTGCTGAAATTAGAAAGTAGTTTGACAAGACTACTCATTGATAAATTTTTCTTATTAAAAGAAATATGGCTTTGGTGTTTTATATAGCACAGTTCAAAATAAAATCATGCTTTTATGGCCCCACAGATGGTTTGTTCCTTATCTAATTTTGTTTCTCTCTATGTGAATAGTCTTAGTGATTCCTGTTAGTAAATTTTTTATTGTTCTTAATTTGTGTCCTGTGGGTATGTTTGCTTGATTTTACCCTGTGACTCTTTTCTTCGATAAATACACTAGTAGAGACATCATCATACAAAGATTGAACATTTCAAATCTGAAAATCCAAAATTGAAATGCTCCAAAATCTGAGCAAGAAGTGCATTTTGGGTTTTGGATTTTCCATATCAGGAACACCATCAACCAGGAAAGTCTATACAAATATTCCACAATTAAAAAAAAAAACAACAACCTGAAATGTGAAATACTTCAGGTCCTAACTATTTTGGTCAAGGATACTCAACCTGTATATACAATTCCAGAAGTTTTAACTTAAATTACTTCATTTCCTAAAGAAATCTGCATGATCATGCTGCATCTTTTGTTTGCATGTAAGAATATGCAGAAATGCTGAATGATTCATATATTGCTATATGACAAGAAGAATGTAGAGTTTTGGTGTTGTGTGCCTTAGTAAGTAGTGGAGGCAGGGTTGTGGAATCTGACCCCAGTGGCCTTCATGGAGATAGCTCTAGAAACTAGTCTTTTTGGATATTCTTTTTTTCCCAAAGGGTTCCCATTTGCTTCCTGTGAAGGTGTGAAACTGCTGTGGTATTTTTATGCCCCTGAGTTGACTCCAGTAGCTTTTCAGAGACTTTACAACTACTACTCCTGCAAATCTTCAATTTGAGGTGCAGAAATAGATGGAACTATCTGGAGTGTGTTATGAATGACGTAAAACATACCTGATGGGGATTCTGGTGAGTGGAGTATGGGCTCCAAGTTCATTTCTCCATGCTCTGATGGTCAATTCATGGGGAAAAACATCACCTTCTTTACTTTAGAAACTCATTTGAAAATAAAAAGCGTCACCTAAAAAATAGTGTAGTAAACTTTAAATTGTTTAATAGACTTTTAAACTGCAAAAACAAATGCTTTCTTTTGGCAGTTTTGCCTGTCAAACCTAAGCTGAATGTGAGTAGATATCAATTGTTAACTGTTAATTCTGAGTCTAAATGGAGATAGTCTGAATTCTAATTTAAAAATCTTATTTGAACTCTGGTTGACTGAGGTGAAAAATGTGTCATTATTTACTAAATAAGAATCATAACCTGTATCATTTTCAGCTAAATTTGAGTGAGTCATGACCACATATAAATTTGCATATTTTCATTTATTTCTTAATATCACAGCCAGCTTAATTGATAGGCTGTCATCTGAAGTCAGACTTTGTTTCCTCCTGCCAGTGCTGCTCTGTTTTGAGGCTGGTCCTTAGGTTCAGGATGAGGATCTGACTGAGGACAGGGAACACAGCACACTTCTCGGGTGCCATTCTTGAGTTCCATTCCTAAGGCGCAAAGTGTAAAAGGATAGAAATTTCTGTAGGATGGCATTCCTGATTTCATGGATCTCTTACTTCCTCTTCTCCAGAAGTTACCGTCTCCATACTGTAGGATGGGTCAAAGGCACCATTAATCTTTAACAAAACATGGATGTTTTACACTTCTCTCTAATTGCAGAGAATCCCAACTCTTTCATTGCTTAACTTGATGCAGTTTTACTGCACCAGTGCCTTCCTGGTGCCCCTTTCTGTGTTGCTCTAGAACCTCTGATATAAAGCTTGCTGATCTGCCTTATCTCTAGTTTTAGGCCAAGTCATTTTCTTTTTCATATTTAGAGGAGTTACATGTTTTTAATCAGGGGCTCAGTTTAGTAACCTTTGATATATATTTTTTTTCAAAGCCACCATGGTAATCCTTAGTTATCCAATATAATCCTACCTAGACTCCACTAACTTGGAGTCTGTAATAAACTCCTATTTTCCTGAGCTGAGCCACTTATCCTCATTGGAGATGCCATTTCTTACCTCTCTGTTTCTATTTGTTTTTCATTTTATTTTTGTTTTCTGTCCTTGTGCAAATAATCAGGCCCTTTTGGTCCTAATCAGGTCATTCTGCATTTCTTCAGATGATTTTCTTTTCTTTTTTATAATGGGGGTTGAAGCCAGGGGTGCTTTATTATTATTATTTAGTTTTTTGTTCTAGTGGCCCTTTTACCACAAATAAAGTTTAAGTAACTGCCCTAGGTATCGGTTGCAAAGTGGGGGAGCCAGAATTTAAACTGAAAAAACCTGGCTCCAGAATCTGTTCTCTTAGACATGGTACTATATTTCTTATTAGTCTGCGGTTCTTCTCTCAGGAATTGTCCTTCCCTCTGGCCCAGTAGCTGCCAGGACGAGTTAGCCCTTCATATGATATTTAGCTACAATTTTACATAAGCAATTGTGGTTTGTTGGTCAGTTGGTCTTCCCTTTCTCTCTTTCATTGGACCCAGAGGTGCTTTGCCACTTAGCTACATCCCCCAGTTTTTAAATTTTTAAAAAATGTTGATACAAGGTCTTGCTAAATGAACGAAGAGGGCCCAGAGCTTATGGCCCTCCTGCCTCAGCCTCTTGAGTCATTGGGATTAAAGTTTGTGCTACCACACACAATAGTTGTGGTGTTTTGAAAAAAGAAATATTGGGCTTAGATTAGATGTTGGGTTTTGGCTCCAGCACATGATTAATTGTGTTATCTTGAACACATAGTCTCTCTGACCCCAGTTTTCTTGTTTTATGATATGGCCTAAATCATAAGCATTTGGCAGTATTCAATCGGAGCAATTTAGCACATAAAGACAATCAGATAAAGACAGCTATTATAATTTTAAAACTTGAGAACTGTTACTAACTTTAAAAATATATTACTGTATGTTTATGATTAGTCAGTTCTGGTTTATAATTGATGGGGTTTATAAGATAGAGAGTTCTTGTAATCATTCAGTTAGGGAGCAAGTAAGGATTTAATTTACTTTTCTAAAATTAATTTATTTTTATTTAAGAACTAAATGACAGGCGTGAGCTTTGCCATTTAAGAGAAAATACTTTTGGGACTGTGGATATAGCTCAGAGGTAGATGTGTACTTGCTTGAAGTCTTTGGATTCTTTTGCCAGCAAAAGGAGGGAGAAAGGAAAGGAAGGAAGTAGAAAAGGACAGTATTTTTAACATCTAGTTAAGTGTTAATCTATTTATTTTTTGCATCTTGTTTTCCTGTTTATTTTCTGCCTAAAAACATAAGGACTTGGATTTGATCCCTTGCCCCTCAAACAAACAAAAAAACATTGACACATTTTGTTGTCTAGCTAGAATAAGGATACTCATAAAACTTTTCTTTAAAAGCACATTAAAATAGTATTTGTTTTATTTAATTTATTAAGTCTTTGAAATTGACTTCAAATTTTGTACTAAATCCAGCCACATGACTAATGTGTTATCTTGAACCGCATTTACTGCCTTAAAGGGAATGAAAAAAAATCACAGGATTTGTGAGTATGTTTTATATAATGTATGTTTATGTGCTGAACACTCTACCTCCTTTAGTCTCCTAAAATAACTGATCACTTGGGTGGTGTTTAGTCTGTGTGATGTTTTCCTTTAAATTCAGCTCAGATTTCTATAGTCTTCTTTCATTTATATAGCGATTTTCTACTGAAAGAAGCTTTTAGATATGTGCATTGAAGGTGTTGTTGGTTATAAGCAGCGGGTTGTTTTTGTACATTGTAAATTAACATTAAGGAACCCCACAACCCCCATCCTGGAGTTTGTTGAATGGTGGCAAATGTCAGCAAATATCTCAGTTTAGTTTCAATGACTGAATCCTTTTGGAGAATCTTATAAAGAAACCTTTTGTTAAAGAAGAACTTTGGTCTGCCTTAATTCCTGGGTTACTGGCTCTAACAAAATTAGGTAAATGATTAAAAACAACAGAACTCTTTTCGTGGACACAGGCCTCTGATAATTCTCATCCCCCCCACCCCAAATTCCAGTAAGGCTTCAGTTAGCTCACTTATTCTTCATCTGATAGAAATCATAGAGTAGAACATCAGCATTAGAATCCTTTAGAAAGCATCTGAGATGACTCTCTCAATGAGTAAATGAGAAAATTTAGGCTGGGAGAAGATAATTCTCATGCCAGTAATAAGGTGACCAGGCAGAAAGAAAGAACCTGGCTATATAATCATACTGCTTGAGCTTTGGTTGTATTTTGGCCCAGCTGCTTGAATGCGACAGGAACTTGGTTGGGTAAATTGTTTAAATTCCCAGAGTATCCTTTCCTTATCTTCCGGAAGGGGTTAGTAATAATACCTATTCCTTCAGAGTAGGTGTGAGGATTGAATGCGTTAATATATGAAGAGCATTAGGAACAGCATCCAGCCCATCATAAGTTTTCAAGTGTTACTTGTATAAAAATGGAAATAAATAGTGACCTCATTTCCACAGTGCCTCATGGCTTATAGAGTGTGTTTTCTCACTTGTCTAATTCAGTGCTTAAAAATCATTTCAGAGAGGTATACATTATTGTTTGCTCAGGGTCACCCAGGTCTCAAGTGGCATGACCAAAACCCAGTCTTGTAAATTTTTTTTTTTTGAGATAGGATCTCACTATTTATTTGTCCAACCAGTCTTGAACTCCTAGATGCAAGTGATCCTCCTGCCTAAGTCTCCTGAGTAACTGGAACTACAGGCATGAGCCACTTGGAACTCTTGTTCAAGAGTTCATGTGAGAATCAAGGTGTTATGTCCTTAAGTGTACCTGAGCAAGTACATAAAGGTTCCAGATTTCATGCTTTAAAAATGGTGTATTGCATATGTTTAAACAATCCTAGAGCCTTTACTGAGAACCTGTTTGCTTTCAGGTACAATTTTAGAGAAATATCTAATCCACATTGTCCTCCAGCCATACCAGCTTGGGAAATAGAAGCAAAAAATTTAAGTTAGAGCATTGGTTATAAAAACAAACAAAACAGAACCATGGTTCATATCACTAATAACTTCCTCCCACTCCAGTGAACTGCCTGCAACCTCAGTCTCTAGGGTTTCCATTTGTCTCTGAAGAATCCCTTATGCTGTGTGCTTTGATCCCAGGAGTGGCTGTGAAAAATTTCTTTTGCACCATGAACATGTGCACTCATGTCTGCTGGATGTTCAGGGAAACACATTTGTTCCTTTACTATATAAGTTGCCAATCTGATGTAGGAGCTGCCACTCTACAAAGAGGCTTTGACATTGTAGTTTCCACACATTTAATGATAGCTCATTCATTTGACTGAATTTTTGTTACTTATATTCCTGTTTTGATCAGAAACTTTGGATAGGTGTGATGGTGATTTCAATGGTATTATAGTAGATTAGAAAAAATTAGGTCTCCTAAATTGGTAACATCCTGATTAGAAGGCAGCTGTTTAAGTTTATTCATGCTTTTTGACCTAGGAATTTCCACTTCAAGGAATTTATCCCAGAAATACCTGTACATATTTGTAAAAACATAGGAATTCCATCAAAACATTGTTTATAATAACTCTTTAATAGGAGATTGGTTACATTATTGTATAATCACTGGGGTGTTATGTGTGGCTTAAAATGAATGAAAAATGCTAATACGAAAAGGTACCCAAAGTAAGCTTTACTGAAGAATAGTAAGATAAGCATGATCCAGTGCTTATTTATGATATACCTGGCAAGAAGGCAGTGGCAGTATACTGGGGAGAAAATGAATGATAGGGTTTGAAAAAATTCATAGTTAAGAGTTCAGAGCATTCCTGGGTAGAGGGAATATAAATGTTACAATGGAGGACTTTTTCTCCTTTATAACTTTTTAATTTCTGTATTGTATAAATGTTTAAATAGTTATATCTATTGCTTTTGCAGTCTATTTTTGCATTCTAAAAGGTAAAAATTATTGTCCCCATCAGTGACTCAGCCAGTTTCCTCAGTCACTAGCCCTATGCTGGTTCTCCTCTGAGGAACCGTGTTGGTGTTGCTGTGAGGTTGTAGGAGGGCCCTGCAACTTTTTTCTGGCCCTTGGGGAAGATTTCTTAGCCTTGTTGTTGGCCTGTAGCACCAAGGAGCAAAACAGTCTTCTGCCACCTGGCCCTTGTTCATATAAAACCCTGACTCTTCCTCCCCTGATATGCCAACACACACTTGCCTGTTCTCATATACTTACACCCAAACCTGCATAAAAAAATCAGCTGTTAAGCCACAGCATGATCTGTTCCAGGGCATGCTAGATGGAATCAATTTTGACAGTAAAACATAGTTGATACCTGGAGAGACAGAGGCTTTAAAATGTTGGAATGAAGCATTGTGTGGTTGGACATGGTGGCCTCAGTATATCTTTCATAGCAGTGGCCAAGTGTTGTGCCCTGCCAGAGGCTAATTCCAGTTGTACTTCTTAACTCTGGCTGTCTGTGAATTCCCCAGAGTGGCTTTACAAACTACTGTGCCTGAGTTCATTCCAGTCCTGTTGGTGCTGAAGCTTTTGGGGTGGCATGCAAGTTTCAGTGTATTTTAAAATTTCCCATGTGAGTGGAATGTTCAGCCAGGTCGAGTGCTGGCTGTGCCCTTACCACGTTGTGATCTTGGGCAAGTTATGTATCCCTTCATATGGAAACCATCAGTTTCCTCATTTAAAAATGGGTATCATAAGTCAGGTGTAGCGCACACCTGTAATCCCAATGGCTTTGGAGGCTTAGGCAAGAGGATCCCAAGTTCAAAGCCAGCCTCAGCAATTTAGTGAGGACCTGAGCAACTTAGTGAGACCCTGTTGCAAAATAAAAAACAAAAAGGGCTGAGAATGTGGCACATTGGTTAAGCACCTCTGGGTTTAATTCCTGGTTATCTCCACCCCACCCCCTGTCAAAAAGAAAGTATCATAGTAGAATTTTTGTAAAATCCTGACTCAACAATGAATTGAAATAACATAGATAAAGCCTTTAGTATTATGCTAGGCACATGAATACCCCATAAATGTTAGTGAATGTGTGTATATAAGTGTAATATTTTAGGCTACATACACATTTATATTACATATAGATAGAAGAGAAACATGATCCAGAGAGTTGTATTAGTCCACAAGGAAGTTGAAATTAACCTGTAAAATTTACCAAAAAATAAGGTACCGCATCAGTAGGAGCCTGCCAAAGATCTTGTTAAGATAGGCAGCCTTCAAGCCTCAGATTATCTTCTCCATTGAGATTTAAGGAAGAAGAGCAAACCAAGTGTTGAACAGTTGCCATCCATTGAGAAGGAACCTAGACCCAAAGCTGTATCTTGGACTGTAGCCCCCTTCTGTGCCTGGCAGCAGCTCTTAGTGGGAGCCTCTTAGCCAGTACATGATGGTGAAAATAAAGAGAAGTGAATGTGTTTCAGATTTAGGTGGTAATATTGGTTTGAGGATATGTTGAATAGCTGTATAAGGGAGTCATGTTCTGGTTTGTACAGTTGGATGGTGGTTCCATGTACTTGGGTAAACAGTGGAGAAGATGTCAAGTTGGGCAGACAGGCATATATATGATTACTTTTTGTCTTTGGGACATCCAAATGGACATGAACAATAAAAACTTGGTTAGAATGGTTCTTGAGCATGGAAGATAGGTCTGGGATGGAGGTATAATTCTGAGTCTTCTCCGAGATAGGCAACCCGGCCAAAGGAGAGGGATAAGAATGAGCCAGGAAGGGGTCTATGGGCATGTGACTTTGGCCCATTTCGTACTTAGTGACCAGGGCAGAGTAGGACTGAGTTTGAAGAAGACTGAGAAGAGGGTCTAGACAGGCAGGATTCAATCCTGGAGATAGAGTCATAGGAGTACAAGGTGAGTAGATACATGATGCTAGCAAGTCAGGAGGAGAATTCAGCAAAGTCCTTTGCACTTGGCCACAGGATAGTTAGTGGCAAACATGGTAGGCATGTTTTGGCAGCATGATAAGAAAGTTGAGTGGGTTAAGGAGGGTGTAGGAGTCAAGAAAAATGAAGACGGCATCTGTAGAGACTTTTTTAAGATCTTTGGGAAAGAGATTGTTAGATGGGGTTTAGGGTGGAGATATTGGATCAAAGGAAAGTCTCTCCTCCTCATTTTAAAAGCAAGAGACTAGAACACATTGAATATGGGCAAGGAGATGTTAAAGTGCCAGTGCAAGACACTGTTGAACTTTCTGTTAGACATAGTGACCACACATCTGCAATCCTAGCAACTTGGGAGGCTGAAGCAGGAGGATATCAAGAAAGGTCAGATGGGCAACTTAGCAAGACCCTGTCTTAAAATAAAGACTAAAAAAAAGGTGGAGGTACTGTGTTTTTTGATTCTAGTACCTTGGTGGAAGAGACTTATCTCCTTTAGTACTTATACCAAAACATACTAACAGAAGATAATTACATAGGATTTTGCCCCCCTTCAACTAAATTAGAATTTTGTAAAAATTTAATGTCATGATGATTTCTTTGCCAAGAAAGCTAATTGTTTCTATGTTAAAAGAACATCATTAAATTTTTTAAAATTTCTACAACAAAATAAAACAAAACCTAGAGACATGCTTTTTTTCAGGAAGTACTTTTTAATATTACCATCCACCTAGCATTTAGGAAACTTCAGTGTTAAATGTGCTTAAAGTTAATTATCTTTTGGTAGAAGTATCTGTACTCCAGCTACTCAGGAGGCTAAGGCATGATGATCACTTGAGCCCAGGAATTGGAGACCATCTTGAGTAACATAGCAAAATCATGTCTCCCCATTCCCCACAAAATGTTCTTTCATGTAAGTACAACTTTGTGTTAATAATAAGAATGGGAGAAAATACTGCAAACATTGATGAAATGGAGGTTTGGGGGATCATTTTATTTTTTCTGAATTATTCAATATTCTCCAGTGAGCATATGATACTGGTAAAATTAAGAAAATAGGCAGTAGAAGTCAGTATATAAAATATTATATGTTGTATATATTATTTATTTAAGGTGCACTTGTCAAGCAGAAACGAACTTTATTTTTAGAACACACACGCCCGCACCACACAAGCTCTTCAGGAATTCCCTCAGAGCCTAACTGCCACCACCGGTATTCCGGCCAGCCTCTCAAACCCCAATCTTCCCGCTCTTGAGGCCGGTTGGCTGGGCCACATGGGCGGAGCCAAAAGAGTCCCCCAATGAGCTGCTCCGTGGTCTGAAAGGGCAGAGAAACAGCCCAATGAGCATCACTGCAGAGGAGCCAATCAGCTGGCAGCTGGAAGTTTGCTGGGGCCACGGTGAGCCAATCAGCTGGAAGTTTGCTGGAGCCCCTTCGGCTGTGGCTCTCAACATCACCCCCTCTCTGTTTAAACAACAAGCATGTGGCTTAGGGACCCTGCCTGCCTTAGGTTGTCCAATACTACATATAGTCCTTACCTGTCATCTGATGAGCTGACCTCAAGGCGTCAGCCTCCTGTCTTAGGTTGGTACCATTGCAATTGGATCTTACCTGTCATTGACTACCAGTCCAGCATACAGCCACACCTGTGGATAGGCCTTTGTACCAGTGGGGGGGTGAGGTTCTTTGCCTCACCTCTGTTGGCCCCCAAATTTTAGCTGAATGACCATCACAAGCAGAAGGAAGGAGGATACACCAAGCCAATTGACGGCTCCTTTTGGAAAAATTGTGCCACCAATGACACCATCAACAAAAATACCCCGGCACTACCACAAGTCACTGCACCAACAGATAGTTCACAATGCATACAAGTGATACAGAGTCCAGGCAAGTTCTGCAAGCAGTTCAGTGATAGCTATTGTAGAAGCTGTAGTTTGGTTTTATCTTTGTCTTCACTGGCACTGGGATGAAGATAGGAATTCTGGCAGTAAGGGCTAAAGAAAAAATTATGTAACATTCCAGCAGGCACTAAAAGAAAACAATTTTCTGAACAATTTACATTATCCTGAACAGAGTTATTAAATATAATGAAAAGGAAAGGTGAAAGTAAACAAACAGATCTGTTAACCTCCTTTTTTGTTCACATATTAAAACAATCCTCAACAGCTGTTTACCCAATTTAAATTAAACCATTTAAATCACGTGAATAAAAAAAAAATATTTGGATTCATTTTTTCATGAGTGCTCATCATATATGATATATGGACATACGTACATACAAATATACAACACAAAACACAAGTGTGCACACATAATACATACAACACATACCATAATAGTAAAGGCCTTATAACTTTTTACAGGTGAAATCTCCATTGCAATGTTTAAAAACTCTATAGTCATAAAATAGAACTGATCAGCAAAATATTAACCTAGGTCTGTACGAGCTCAAAAAACAAAATAGAACTTCATGATGTGGGAAAGGGCAATAATAAAATAGATATTGAAAAAAGCATCCTGGTTCTGTCGCAGATGTAAGGATAGCCAAACCGGAGTTCTGGATATCAGCTGTTAATGGATTTGAGCCAAATCATCTTCTTTTTGGTCTGTAGAAATCGCTTTAGTTAATCTCTCTGGAATCCAAATCGGCTGCTGTTCTCCCTGTGGAAACACACAAACAGACCCCCGACTCCAGACAGTTATAGGGTCAGGACCTTTCCATTGTCCTGTTAGAATATCCTTCCAAAGTACCTTGGGTTTATGTACATTTTGGACACATATGCCTTTCCGCAGCAGTAAGCTCTGATGAATCCAAATTTAAAAAGTTTAGAGTAAAAAGGGTTATTTTAAGTATCTTTGGGGAATATATACCCCTTCCCAATTCCCTCTTTTTGCTTTAATAAGTACATTTTAATAGTTTGATGAGCTCTTTCAACTATGCCTTGTCCCTGTGGATTGTATGGGATTCCTGTTATATGAGTAATGCCAAATGATGAGCAAAATTGTTTAAAAGAGGTAGAAGTATAACCAGGGGCATTATCTGTTTTTAACTGTTTTGGAACACCCACAGTGGCAAAATTTTGTAAGCAATGAGCTATAATATCTTTAGTTTTTTCTCCAGCATGAAGGGAGCCCATCAAAAATCCGGAAGAAGTATCAACTGTAACATGCAAATATTTTAATTTTCCAAATTCTGGCAAGTGTGTGATGTCCATCTGCCAAATATGGTTAGGTATCAGTCCTCTAGGGTTGACTCCAAGATTAACTTGTGGTAAAACGGTCACACAATTTTGACATTGTTTTATTATTTGTCTGGCTTGTTCCTTAGTTATTTTAAAACGCTTTTGTAAAGTATTAACATTGACATGGAACTTTTTATGAAAATTTGTAGCTTCTTCTAGTGTAGAGAAAATATGTATGTCATGTGTAGTTTTATCTGCTAAATCATTGCCCAAACTAAGGGCTCCAGGCAATCCTGTATGTGCCCTGATATGTCCTATAAAGAATGGATCTTTTCTGTCCCAGATCAGACTTTGTATAGTGGAAAGCAAAGAGAAAACAGTACAGGAAGGGGAAATCCTACCAGCATCTTCAAGGGATACTATAGCATTAACTATATACTATCGGAAAATAAATTAAATACAGAATCTTTAAACATCACAAAAGCTTGTAATACTGCATTAAGCTCTACCTTTTGAGCTGATTGTTTGGGTATTAAAATGTAAAAGTTTGATCAGGGGTAACTACTGCTGCTGTACCATTATTTGACCCATCAGTGAATATATTTGGAGCATTCATGATAGGTGTTTTTCTTGTCATTTTTGGAAAAATTACAGGGTGCAAAGACCAAAAAGACAATAAAGGATTAGATAGTAAGTGGTTATCAAATGAAACATTAGATTTGCACATGATTATTGCCCAAGTATTTAGCTCATTAGCTAACTCATCAATTTGATCCATAGTATATGGAGTAATAATTTTATTGGGAGAAATTCCAAACACTCCCTTTGCTGCTTTTATTCTTTTGAGTATTAATTGTCCTACAGCCTCAGGATACCTAGTAAGAATAGTGTTAGGAGAATAAGATAAATACATCCACACTAATGGACCTTCTTGCCAAAATACTCCTGTAGGAATATTTTTTGTTGGTAGTACAATAAATAATAAAGGCAAACTTACATCAATTCTATCCAAATGCATATTTTCCATATATGTTTCAATGATTTTTAATGCCTTTCTTGCTTCAGACGTTAACGTGCGGGGTGTATTTGGATCTGATGGACCTTTTAGGATATCAAATAAAGGTCCCAACTCTCCTGTTGGTTTGCCTATATAAGGCCTTATCCAATTATGTCTCCTAATAAGTTTTGAAACTCGTTAAGTGATTTGAGTTGATCTACTCGTATTTGAATTTTTGGTGGACAGACCATGGTTGAGGATAATAGAACTCCTAAATAATTAATTGGAAAATTTAATTGTACTTTATCTATTGCTATCTCTAGATTATAATTTTTTAATAAGTTTGTAAGTGTGGCATAACATTCTAGCAATGTGTTTTTAGCTTTGTGTGCTAATAATACATCATCCATATAGTGAAATATTTGTAGTTCACGATTTTGATTTCTAAGTGGCTGGATTACTTTGTTAACATAAATTTGACACATAGTTGGGCTGTTAGCCATCCCTTGAGGGAGTACTTTCTATTCATATCTCTGATCAGGACCTTCATGATTCAGTGCAGGGATAGTAAATGCAAAACGTGGACTATCCTCAGGATGAATTGGAATTGAAAAAAAAATCTTTAATATCTATAACTAAAACATACCAGGTTTTTGGCAAAGCAGACAATTGAGGAATCCCCGATTGAGCAGGTCCCATAATAACCATCTCATTATTAATGGCTCTTAAATCTTGCAATAATCTCCATTTACCAGATTTCTTTTTGATGACAAAAATGGGAGCATTATGGGGAGATACAGAAGGTTGTATATGTCCTTCCACTAATTGTTCTTTGACCAGATCATGGGCTGCTTGTATCTTTTCTTTAGTCAGGGGCCACTGAGGAACCCATACTGGTCTTTCTGATTTCCAAGTAATTTTTATTGTCTCAGTGACCCCTCCTGAAAATCCAATCCATATCTGTCTATTCCTTCCTTGATCTATTTGTATTGGTGCTGCTATACCTCGTTTTTGTTCTCCTAATCTTTTTCCTTTCCTAAAACCTTGTCTAGCCATAATAGTGGACACATTTGAATTGCTGTTATTTGTTAATGTTAGTCCTAATTGATCTAGGATATCTCGTCCCCATAAATTTACGGGAAGATGATCTAATACATAGGGCTGTATAGTTCCTTCACATCCTTCAGGATCCTTCCAATCTAAGACCATTGCACTTCTATGGGGATTAGTCGCCACTCCTAGGCCTCGAAGCGTTTGAGTGGCTTGTTGTTATGGCCAATGTTTTGGCCATTCTTGACGAGAGATGATGCTAAGGTCTGCACCTGTATCCAGTAACCCATTAAATTCATGTCCTTGAATATTTAGTTTTAGCATGGGGTGAGAATCTAAATTTAAAGAAAGCATAGCCCAATCTACACCTGTGGAGCCTAATTCCCTGGAACCTCTTTCTACAGTACGACTGGAAAAGTTATCATGTAGGCTGGGTATTATTAGTAACTGTGCTATTCTATCTCCTGGTGAAATTACTGATGTACCCCTTGGAGAACTGGCTATAATTTTTATTTCACCTTCATAATTGGGATCAATTATCCCAGGACTTATCATCAGTCCTTTTAGAGTAGAAGAGCTGCGTCCCAATAATAAGCCTACTGTTCCTTTGGGAAGAGGCCCTTTTACCCCTGTGAGAATGATTTGAACTCCCATCTCTGGAGTTAGTACTGTTCTGGCGGAGGCGCAGATGTCCAATCCTGCGCTTCCTTTGGTTTGTCTAATGAGGGATCTAATGGATAATGTGTCCTGGGCACTACCCTGATGGGGTTGCTGGGTTCCTCCAGTGCCCCATATATTTGTGGTCGTGGGCCCCTGAGCATTGGGCCCCCTGTTCGTTTTTTGGCGATGGAGCCCGCCCGATGCCTTTCTCGATGATATCATGGGTAGACACCTGGTCCTTATTCATTTTTTGATAACGGAGTACCCTCTATGGTGGTTTGAGAACGGCATTCATTAGCCCAATGTCTCCCTCTATGGCATCGTGGGCAAATAAAGGCCCTGGAATAAAGCTTACAAAAGGGTTCATAGCAGTTTTTTTCTGGTTTGTAGTATGAAGGATGGTGGAGGTATTACTCTAGATTTTCATTTTCTTTTTTGGCTCAAGATTTATTTTTGTGACAGATAATATGAAGTTTCATAAAAACAAAGATTTAGAAAAACAGACATTTCAGAGATAATGACCATTTTCTATAGATTTTTCATTTAATTTTACAATTCCTTTAGTATTCTGGTGCTTGCTTTAAAGAAAAAAAAAACACCTCTTCAATTTGTTACCAGTGACTTTGGCAATAGATTATAAATGACTGCTTCATTTGTTTGTAATGGTTTTCCTAAAACGTGTCTAAAAGTCAGACTAGTAGACAGGACATAAATATAAATGAAAGTTTTATTCCCAGAATACAGTGAAATTCATAGAATTTCTTCTATGGCCCTAACATCTTTAAAACTTGGGTCCTTACAGTTGTGTGCTGGCTGAAACATCAAGTTCATAATTTCCCAGCATCCACTTAATCAGAGAGAACATCTCACACTGATTTCCTTATTTGAAAATAACTAAGCATTTACTGGTGACACATGACACTGAATATCATTTACTTAAAATGATGTTTCTGTATTCAGTGAAAGTGAAAATGTCCATTGTAGCTGTTTTGGAGCATGAATGAATTAATTTTGTAGCTATATTTTGCTTGACCATGGTGATGAGTCTACAACAGACTTGAACTGTTCAAGCGTGTCTGGGTAAGTTTTTAGAGGCATAATGGTGGGCCCTGTTTTCGTTTTTAAAGTTCTCATCTTATGGATTTTAACTTAAAAACATGATAAGTATACATTTTTGTTCAAATATCAGTGCATATGACATTTAAATTGTACAAAAGATTGCACAGTTTTGAAATTTTAGTTTTACTACTAAATATGATGTATTATCAGTCATTCATTGTGTAAACTATGTTATTGGTCAGTGACAGACTGCATATTGCCTATAGGATGGTTGTAGGACAGATGCATGCAATCCATAAGATTATAATGGAGATGAAAAATTGTATTGCATAGTGATACTGTAACCATCTTAACATCATAACACAGTGTACTACTTCTGTGTTTGTGGTGGTGATGGTATAAACAAACTACTGTATTGCCAGTTAGTTATGTACAGTATATAATACTTGGTAATAAACTATTACTGATTTAAGCATTTACTTTTTAAAATTAATTAATTTTAAAAAGGAATATATGACATCATTTTGATTCATTATACACAACTGCAGACCAACTTTTCATTTCTCTGCTTGTACACAATACAGCATTGCACCATATGTGCAGTCATACTTGTACCTAGGTCTATCTTATTCCTCCATTTTTCCTGCTCCCAAACTCCTTCCCCTCCATTCCCTTCCCTTTGCCCAAAGTTCCTCCATTTTCTTCATGCCCCCACCCCCCATTATGGATTAGCATTACTTATCAGAGAGAACATTCGGCCTTTAGTTTTTTGGGGGATTGGCTTACTTTGCTTAGCATGATATTCTCTAGTTCTGGTTTGTAGTATTCTCTAGTTCCATTCATTTATGTGTAAATACCATAACTTTTATTGTCTTTTAATGCTGAGTAATGTTCCAGTCTGTAGATACACCACAGTTTTTTTTTTAATCCATTAATTTATTGAAGGGCAACTAGGTTGATTCCACAGTTTAGCTATTGTGAATTGAGCTGCTGTAAACACTGATGTGGCTACATCATTATAGTATGCTGATTTTAAGTCCTTGGGTATAAACTGAGGAGTGGGATAGCTGGGTCAAATGGTGGTTTCATTACAAGTTTTCTAAGGAATCTCCATACTGCTTTCCAGATTGGTTGCACTAATTTGCAATCTCACCAGCAATGTATGAGTGTGCCTTTCTTCCCACATCCTTGCCAACATTTATTGTTGTCTGTATTCTTGATAACTGTCATTCTAACTGGCATGAGATGAAATCTTAATTTTGACATTTTTTCATATATTTGTTGATCCGAATATATATCTTCTTCTGAGAAGTTGTCTGTTCAGCTCCTTAGACCATTTATTGATTGGGGTTGGTGTTTTTTTTTTTTTTTTTTTTTTGGTGTTAGGGTTTTTGAGTTCTCTATGTATCCTGGAGATTAGTGCTCTGACTTGCATGTGGCAAAACTTTGCTCCCAAAATGTAGGCTCTCTTTTCACCTCATTGATTGTTTCTTTTGCTGAGAAGAAGGTTTTTAGTTTGAGTCTATCCTATTTATTAATTATTGATTTTATTTCTTGTACTTTAGGAGTCTTGTTAAGGAAGTCGGGGCCTAATCCGACATGATGAAGATTTGGGCTTACTTTTTCCTTTGTTAGGCGCAGGGTCTCTGGTTTAATTCCTTCCACTTTGAGTTTTGTGCATAGTGAGAGATATGGATTTATTTTCAGCTGCATATGGATTTCCAGTTCTCCCAGCACCATTTGTTGAAGAAGCTATCTTTTTTTTCCCACTGTATGTTTTTGGTGCCCTTGTCTAGTATGAGATAACTGTATTTATGTGGGTTTGTCTCTGTCTTCTGTTCTGTACCATTGGTTTACATGTCTATTTTGGTGCCAATACCATGCCATTTTTTGTTACTGTAGCTTTGTAGTATAGTTTAAGGTTTGGTATTGTGATGCCTCCTGCTTCACTCTTCTTGCTAAGGTTTGCTTTGTCTATTCTGGGTCTCTTTGCCAATGAATTTCATGATTGCCTTTTCTATTTCTATAAGGAATGATGATGGGAATTTAATTGGAATCACATTGAATCTGTATAGTCCTTTGGGTTTTACTTTTATTATATTTTGATTATATACTCCTTCTACTTAGACATAGTTTACTGTAAAACAGCATGCCATATTATGCTGGTAGTAGCCACTTACATCTTGTGTTTATCATTTCTGATTGTATCAAGAGGTTATTTTGCCATGCTTAGCATGTGTGAGGCCCTGGTTTGGATCCCAAGTACTCACACACATGTGGTTGTGTGTGCATGCGCATACACAGAGAAAAAGAAGCCTGTAAAGTAATCGACAACATGCCTAGGTTTGTATAGTACACTCCATGATGTTTATGCAATGATGTAGTCCCCTACTAATGCATTTCTGAGAATGTATTTCTGTCCTTAAGCAATGTGTGACTGTATTTTGTATTTTATTATCAGGTTTTTTTTTTTTTTTTGATACCTGTGAGTGGTAGCACAGAAGGCAAAAACACCCACCTATTATTTATTTGTCCTGCCTGCCTGTGACTGTCCATAGCTCACCTAGATGAATGTCAAGTTCCTGACATGTAAGAATTGATACCCACATGAATCAAGTCCTTTCAGAAACTAACTACAACTTTTAATGTGTAGCTGCTTCTTGATTTCTGTGTTTTAAGTGCCACATCTATCTCTGCCCCTGCTCCTCCCCCTTTTCCACCTCCCTCTTCCTCTCTTTCTTTTTTTCTCTTGCTGGGGATGAAACCCAGGGCTTTTGCTTGATGGGCATGTGCTCTACCTTGAGTTGCATCCCCAGCCCACATCTCCAGTTTATAAACCAATCTTTAGGGGAAATTTTCAACAGAGCCCACTCTAGGACAGTAACATCCTCGGGCCACTAATTCAAGATAAGTCACAAGTACTTTCTTTCTTTTTTTTTCCCCTTTAGTTTTAGTTGGACACAATACCTTTATTTTATTTATTTATTTTTATGTGGTGCCAAGGATCAGACTCAGTGCCTTGCACGTGCTAGGCAAGCACTCTACCCGTGTTCTACCCCTGAGCCCCAGCCCCAGCCCCACACATTTTTTAACCTAAACAACTTGAGGAGTAGGCATACTGTATCTAATTGTTAATAGTTTTTTCTTTTATGTTTGATTGGGTTAGGGATTTTTTTTTATACACTTTGACTTCATAAATAACAAAGTTTGGGTAACGGAATGGATTCTTTGATTTTGTGATTTTCTTTATAAATTCCAACCAAAGCAACTTATAGTAGCAGATTGAATGCAGAAGCAGATAGAAGAGCCTAATTGTCTTCTCTTTGGCCAGATGTTAGAAAGATTTGCAAAGATGACAGTACCATTCTCAATTTTAGTTTTGAGAAATATAGTCACTTTTGTAGGAACAGGTTTTTATTAAAACATAAATGAATTTATTTTTATTAATTAAAATAGATAAAGAAATGTTAAGTTTTTCAGTTTTAATTTCCAGTATGATAAATTTTGAAAGATAAAGCCCACAGAGGTACAGTCCTTTGGGGTCTTTAATAAATGAGTTATAAAGGGTTTCTGCGGCTGAAGAGTTTGAAAAGAACTGATGTATTGCAAACTGTCTTAGATATGTGACTATGTATTATGAGAGAAGTATAGATTTTGAGATACTGGTGGAGCATTTGTTTAATAAATGCCTATTAGGTGAACTGGAAAATACCTAGAGTGTAATTTGAAATAATCTTTGCTTATTCAGGAGCTAATCTTAGGTATTTGTCTTACAGTTTGGTAATGACAGCCTCTATTACTTGCAGTTTTAGCCTAAAATTAAAGAATAGTGTTGGAACATAGAAGACATTGCATGTTCTTCTACCCCTATTACTGGCTCTTCCACACATGAGCTATGTTGCCTTAGCTAAATCTCCATTTTCTTTTTTGTTCCCAGGGATTAAACCCAGGGGTGTTTTCTACTTAACTACATCCCCAGTCATCTTTATTTTTCATTTTGAGATGGGGTCTTGCTAATTTGGTTAGAGCCTCCCTAAGTTGCCTAACCTGGCCTTGAATTTGAGTTTCTCCTGCCTCAGCTTCCCAAGTTGCTGGGATTATAGCCAAGTGTCTGGCTCATTTTGTTGTTTAAAATACAAACACAAACAAAAACAAAAACAAAAAAAAATCCCAATATGATCAGATGCTGAAAATCCTGCCAAGTAAATTTCATTTTTTTTTTTTTTTTAAGACACAGGCGAAAGGAAGGGGTGGGCGGAAAAGAGAAGGTGGATCATCTTGGGACTGAAGTTATCAAATAGATGAATTGGGAGGTAACCATTTAAATTGTATAGGAGTTTTTCACCATAAAAATAGATTGGCCATATGATAGCAACTTTGATGTTGGAGTGTTAACTACTTAATAGAGAAGAACTGAGGAGTGAAAATTAGTTTAAAGTTTACTTGTTAGCTGAATACTTATTGGAATTGAGGATAATGATTATTTGAAGTTTAACACAATTTAAGAAGAAAAAAATTTTCTTGTTTATATTTGTATCACTAGCATAACTGTAGGTGAACATAATTTTTGCAGTGGGGATATTTCAAAATATTATGTGTATAGAATTATTGAAAATTTAAAGGGTTTAATTTTTGGTCCTTTGGATAAACCTTTGTGGGGAATATATTTATAAACTAAGCCTACTAATTGTAGAGAAGCATAATTTAAATTGTCCATTACTGTCCTTTAAAATATTTTAAATTATACCAATTTTTGATCATTTTTTAAACTAAAAATGGATTGTTTGTTTGTTTATTTATTTATTTATTTATATGTGGTGCTGAGGATTGAACCCAGGGCCTCACACATGCCAGACAAGCACTCTACCACTGAGCCACGACTATAGTCCCCTGTCTTTGATTTTATAAGTGAAATCGCTCATACTTAAGTCTCCCTCCCCCTTTCTCCAGCTTTTTACCTCTTCTGCCCCACTCTGGGGTGTGTGTGTGTGTGTGTGTGTGTGAGAGAGAGAGAGAGAGAGAGAGAGAGAGAGAGAGTCAGTCCTCATATAGCTACAATTTAACAATTCTGTAATTTTTAAATTCTCTCCAGTCTTGCTGTAGATACTTAAGAAATTAATGCTGTACTTTTTTATTTCCTTGGCTAAACTACAAGTTTTGACATGTGTTTTCAGAATCCAATAGAGCTCTGCTCATTTTGGAGGAAGGAGAAACATCTTGGTATGAGGCATCCTGGGTTCAGGCCAAGCAGTCTCATAACACCGGGTTAGACTTAAGTATACTACTTTTAGGTGTGGCCTTGTGTGAGTACTTAGCCTTGAATTATCTTCAATCTCTGTTTTTGCATTTATGAAATGGAGACAGTAATATCTACATCATGGGTTTGTTGGGATTGAGATGTGTAAAGGTATTTAGTACAATGGCTAGGAAAAGTTATGGTGCATTTTTTCCTGTTGAGAAATGGAATCAACACAGATGAGGAGGTAATATTGTGGTGAGAATGTCAGTGTGAGAATCCTTGTGGTATGTCAGTAATTGAATATTTGAGTCATGGTCACATTTTTGTTAGTATAGGCTAATATTGATTGAGGGTAGGGCAAAGAGTTAATCTGAGTCAGAAGAGCTGTGTTAGAATTTTGGCTCTATTTTACTTTGGGAAAATGTTTTAATTTTTCTCAGCTTTAGTTTTCTGCTACATAAAATGATAATAATAATAGCTTCCTAAGAAGACTGTTGGGAACAGCACTGACCAGATTATATTGTTATACCATATATGTCTGTATGAATATGTAACAATGAATCCCACCATTATGTAAATTATAATATACTAACACAAAAGGAAAAGAAGAAAAAACATAACGAGTACCCCCCCCCCCAAATAAAAAGAAAGTGTTGGGATGATTAAATGAGAGTGTGTGAAAGACCCTAGATTCACATTTTGGACTTTATAAATTAATTATGCTTAAGTTTGAAAATTAAAATGTTTTCTAATAAGTAACTTTTTAGTTCTAGTGAAAATCCAGTATTCGAATGTGAAGGACAAAACAGATCTTTTAACTAGAGTGTGAGAAAGGGCAAGAATCCCCCCCAATTTTTCTTTTGTTTCTTCTTTAGCAGTTTATTCACCAGGTATATTTTTAAAACAGAAAGAAATTTCACAGCTGAGATAACTGGTGATCAGAGAGGGTCACAGCTAGTTAGTAGCAGAGCTCAGAGGCGGCCTGACTCAGCCTCTGTAGTCTCCCTTGAGTGGCCTTCCCAGTAGGCACTGTTCTGTAGGGCTAAGTGTGGTCATTTGCTTGTGAATCATCATCATCTTCTGAATGCTTGGACTCAAGTGATCTTACCACCTCAGCTTTCCAGGTAGCTGGACCACAGGTGCACACCACACTTGGAAACTCACCTTTTTTTGTCAGTGCCTTTTTATTTGATCCTTTAAGGCTCCTGAAACATGTGTAAATATTTTGAGTTGGACTAATGTGTGATTTCTGGGCATGTTATTATCCATTATCAGCTAGATGAGAATTCAGTCTGGCACATGGATTAACATCTCTTTAAGATAAACTAAGATGGGTTTTTTTTTCCCCTAAGACTTGAATAAAATAAAATTTTTCTTCTTGTGCTCTTCTTAGCTTTTAAATTAACTTTTTTTAACTTCCAGAACATACTTTTCCCATTTTATTTAATAAAACCATATTAGAAACTTCTTTTCAAACAGTAGCATTGGGAAGAACTCATATAAGTATGATTATTTACAAGTATTTGTCAAATAGTGACCCATCTTGCCAAAGAAAAGCTGTGGAAGGTAATGTTCAGTATTCCAAAGTGGGAAAATAATTAAACAGACGTGTTAACTATTGTGGATAAAAAACCACAGATTTTTCCAATGTACTTTTTTTAAATATATATTTTTTTAGTTGTGGGTGGACAACACATACCTTTATTTTTATTTATTTTATTTTTTATGTGATGCTAAGGATCGAACCCAGTTCTACAATCATGCTAGGAGAGCACTGTACCCTTGAGCCACAACCCCAGCCTCCAGTGTATTTTTATATATCTGTGCTTTTTGAACGTGATGCCTTTTACTTATAAGAGTTTGATCAGGATTGGCAATATTTTCTTGAATGTGAATTAGAGTGCTACAAGTCTTGTCAGTCATATTCACCCTCTTGTGTTTGACAGAAAAGGAAGGGGGAGCAAGAGGCTGTGGATTTTCTTTGTTGGAATATAAACTTCAGTTAATTCATTCCCTTTAGGCTGTTAAAAAAAGTGACATGTAACTTGAAGGAAGATCAGCCTGAGTTGCTAATGTGATTCTGACGTGGGCGCTCATTATGGGTTTAGGTTTTTTCCCCACAAAGGCTTTAAGTCTAGAAAAGATTGGCGCACTGCCATGAGTTATTATGTTGTCTCCCTCTGTCTGAAATGGGGATTTGGGCGTAACAGGTTCAGGGAAAAGGGATGGCTGTGTAATTTTTCTATCCTCATGAATTAGTTATAACACCCCCACCCCCCCTCCAAGGCCCAGTTGTGCAGACTGCAGAGTAGCTTATCCTTAGTGTGGAAGGAGACTGGCTGTTGACTAGAGCATTTTGTCCTGTTCTTATTTATAGAACCAAAACTCCTTACTTCTAGGTGATTTTTATAATTTTGTGGGTCTGTGCTATTTGACATATGGTATCTTTGAAAGTCCTTAAAGGGGAAGTGGATAATGTTAAACTTTATTTTCTTTTAGTATATGTATACTTTATCCATATGTGTTCCTTTTTTAGATACCTCCTCTCCTGCCTTAAAATTTAAAAACAGGGTTCGCTTTTTAACTTATGAAGTATTCCTCTATATTCTGCTTTAAGAAAAATTGGTAGGTATCTTCAGAATTCCTTTTCCTGTTTTCCTTCTTCATATCACAGTTCTGAGAATGATTTTACTTGTTATCCAAGTCTAGGCAAATTTGCAGTTTTGAGTTGTGACTGCTACTGGATATAAACGGTTTTCTGTTTCTGTGATTATTGTTGGTTCTATTTTTCTCCCTTTATACTCCTTACTCTTCTTTCTGCCTTCTAATGTGTTATCTTCTGCTTCCTGAGCACCCCTGCCCCCACTATTAACTTGAGTTTGGAATGTAAATGAACAGATTGTCCATGCCAAGCCCTGAGGGAGAGCCAGGGGGAGAGACTTCAAGGCTAGGAACCTGTCTCAGAGACTGTGGCCTGGGTAGGAAATTAGATGTCAGTATGTGGATTTTGGTCAGTCTAAAAGATGGTAGAGGATAGTGTCCACTGAAGGCTATAGTATGAGATGAGGAGTCACAAATTCTAGGACCCTATTCCTGCCAGGCCTAGGTCTTTAGTAGCTGCAGATAGTGACTGACTTATTTGGTAATTAATTTTTTCATCTGTAAAGTAATGGGAATAACTATGAATTCTGCCTATTCAAAGACTTAATGGGAAAGTGGAATAAGGTATAATACATTAAAGGGCCCTCATAAAGGATCAGACCCAACTTTTGAGTAAATCTGTCTTTTCCCTGGGGAACAATATGGCTTAGTGGCTGTTAGACTAGGCTGTGTTATAGGATCATGTGCCAATCTGCAGGGATGACTGATTTACCTGAGGATAAGTGATGTGAAAGGTTGTTTTTGTGCTAAAATAATCACACTCTATTTTTGGGGGGGAGGCGGCGGCATGGAAATCAAGGCAATTTCTCTCTTTCTTTGTGTTGTTGAGATTGGTAATTTGTAAGTTTACTGATTCTTTTCCTTCTGTTTTATTGTTGAGCCCATCTATTGAGCTTTTAAAAATTTTAATATTTATTTGATACTTCTTTATATTTTTTATTTCTTTGCTGAGACTCTGCTGCAGCCATCTGCTTTTTCAGTGATTTCAAGCGGGCTTGTAATTGCTCATTGAATTTTATCATGGTTGCTTTAAAATGTCAGATAATTTTAACATCTCTATCATCTTGGTGTTGGCATATATTATCTTTATTCAGAGATTTTCTAGTTTGGTGGTATGATGAGTGAATTTTTTGATTGAAACCTATATTTGACTTCTGTTCTCTTCTCTGTCTGTGCTGGGGATGAAACTCAGGGACTCACATAAGCTAGGCAAACATTGTACCACTGAGCCAGACCCTCCAGTCTAGGACATTTTTGTATTAAGGAAGAGATCCTGGTTCTTATTTTAACCTTCTGTTTTAGTTGACTTATGTCATTGCCCTGGCAGGGTGTGGAGAAGCCCTGCCAGGTGAGACTGAAGCTGAGGTTCCCCACTTTTCTCACTTAAACTGCTGACATTCAGGGGTGGGGTGGAACTCTTTGTTATGGTTGGTTGGAGTCTTTTCTCCCCACCTTGTTTTTAAGGGTATGGGATAGTAGTCCTTGCTGGTGGAGGGTGAACGTGCCGGCCCCCTACTTAGCCCCCTCTGACTCTGTCCTAGGAGGGGTGTTGGGGCCTACCTCACAAAGGTCAAAGTTTGGGATCCCCAGTTGATGTGGGAGGGGCTAAGGCCACAGCCTTTTCTTTGGTGCATATCTGAAGTAGAGTGGTTATTGTTGAAAAGTCTTCTGACTTGCTGGAAGGGCCCCTTTCTGTTCCATTGGCTAGAAAGAGGTCTTATTTTTGTTGTCTGCTGTTTTAGCTACAGGTCTGAGATTTATGAGGCATATCTGCTGATCCTGGTATTGGTAGCCAGCCTGTTTTATCTTTTCATATTTAAGTTGTTTTATATATAATGTTCAGGTTTATTTTATTTTTGTGTGTGTGTGTGTGTGTGTATACTTAAAATGTACACTCTGCTCTAACATCCTGGTGGTAGATGTGGTATATGCATTTAAAATTTTGATAGCTATTTCCCAATTGCCTATCATTGAATTTACATTTCCCATCAGGAATATAATAGAATGCCTGGATCATTTTTGGAATTTATGAAAGCAGAAAATTCTCAGGTATCAAAGGCCACATGATGTGTCCTATTTGGTTTTAATGCCCTGGTGGGAGAGCCAGAGAGGCTTACTGAGCAGTGTTCTCCATGGCTGGTAAATGCTCACTTAATTTCAGCATGCCCTTATTTGATTTTTCATGAAATTGAAATTCCTACATTTCCATTCCCTTTTCTTCAACTAGAAAAACAGAGAAGAAGAAATGCTCCAAGGATAGACACAGGGTGACACATGTGAGTAGCATGCTATTTCTTCCTCCCCTTCTTGTCCCTGTGCCATTGGAAGATTGATTTCTGGACTCTTCATGATGTATAACATCAGGAAACAATATGTGATAGGTGCTGGGCTGGAGTATAGGCACCTTGTACCCTGGTCTGGGGATACAACTCACTAGCGGGTTGGTGTCAGTTGCCTTTTGCTAGTGGAAGGAATTAAACTGGATGATCTTTGAAGATTCACACCTGCTCTAAAGTTAGTTTTGTGATTCTAATGTCAGATTCTTTTTTTGGTGTTGTTGTTTATACATGACAGTAGGATCAGTTTTGACATATTTATACAAATAAGACATTAAAATAAGATTATGTCTTATTTTAATGTCTTATTTTAAGATCCCAGTCTTGTGGATGTACTTGATGTTGAAATTCACCATGGTATATTCGTATATGTATGTAGGAAAGTTATATCAGAATCATTCCACTGTCTTTCTTATTCCTATCCACTCCCCTCCTTCCCTTCATTCTTTGTCTAATGTACTGAACTTATATTCTTTTCCTCCCCAACCCCTTGTTGTGTGTTAGCATCCACCTATCACATATTGTTCTGCATCCATGTATTGTTGTGATTGGGTAATTTGTTCTGTCTTTTTAGTTTACTAATTCTTCTTTTTTCAGTTATTCTGCTCTTGAGCCCATCTACTGAGCTTTTTTCAAATTTATTATTTATTTGATACTTCTTTATATTTTTTATTTCTTTCCTGAGACTCTACTGCAGCTGTCTACTTTTTCAGATTTTTAAAGGTTGTTTTGAAAGCATAGTTTGTGGTTAGTTTCTTTTGTCAGGGAGCATTTCTAGCCAACTATCAAGTCTCCAAAGAAGGACTCATGAATTTGTAATCATTCATTGTGAAAGATTATTGTCTGAATTTCTTGAGAGAATTGTTCTGAGTCCTTGTGAGATTTGTTGTTTCTACTTAGATGGATGCTCAGAATCTAGAGGATTGAGGATAACAAAGACTGCCCTGGCATCTCTATAGAGGTCTATTGCCTAACCTTCACCAAGCATGCCACTGAAACTGAACTATGACCTCAAACTGCTATGAGCTATGTGTGTTAATGTACTTGCACCAGCAACAGGAAAAGTATCTGTATGGAGGGGCGGGAGAGTGATGGGAAACCAATGTTGATGCTCTCTCATTGCCACTAAAAGCCGTAAACAGAATTACAAAATCCAGAACTCTCTATTAGTATCCACAGATCCAGTTTTGCCAAGAAAGGAAAGAAGCAGCAAGCTGGCATTGAAACAGATGATTATCTGTCTTTATCTAGCTTGGAGAAGGGCTCTGGGGAAAGCACAGATGCTATTCTCAGTTCCAGCAACAAATACAGAAAATAAACAGGCAGTCTGGCAGGAGAAGCAGAGTAAGAGCTAGTGAAATTATAAAGGCAGGGCGGAAACAGCAGTTACTTTCATTTATTTTTATAACTACTCAGAAATAATGAGAAGTGTCTTATTTATTGGCCTAATTAGGGAGTGACACTAATTGTCTACATGTTTGTTTAAGAATTGAAGTTTACTACTCAGAATCTTGAACCTTTTAATTTTGATTGTATTTGATGGAAATCATTCTAATATGATGTAGTCAAAAATAAAATAGTTATTTAGTAAGTCCTTGGGAAATCCTTTCAGCTTTTGGGCTTAGTTTGTTCATCTGTAAAGGGGGTTGATGAATCTCTAAGGTCCATTCCAGTTCTGAAAGTAAGCTAGTAAATGTCATTAATGAAGAGCTGTCTTGTTTTCTAGTGTAGAATCTTTTATTTAAGACTCAACTTCTCCTTGATGATTCATCAGATATTTAACTATATTGAAATACAGAGCTATCTGTAGCCTCAGTTGAGATGTGTGGGACTATTTGCTCCGACCTTCATTTGACCTAAAAGGCTATACTCTAAAACTGTGGCTTGTAAAAATTAAGTTTGTTTTTTATAGCAATGATAAATGGTCACCAAAGGAATTTGAAAAATTGATTATAAATACAAAGAAGAAACAAATACTTTGAATTTCATTCCTCAGATATTTTAATTACTTTGAACATTTTGTGAATTTCCTTTGTTTCTTTAGTATGTTAGTCTGAATGGTTGAAATTTTCTTAAGTTTATGGGTTTTTCTGTCTTTTCCACTTAATATTCTTAACAAGCAGTATACAATCATATTAAATTTTTTTTTACTCCATTATAACTTAGCAGACTTCAATTCAAATCCAGGTTCCATATCATTATAGCTGGCAACCTTGCACATTTCTCCTCTTTAAGCCTCAGCTTCCATTTGTAAAATGGGGATGAAAATGCGTTGTAGGGTTTCTTTAGCTTCGTTACGATTTTATTAATTTATCAAACACATAACAGATCAAACACAAACCCATTTATTAAAATTGTGTGCAGAGGAAAGGTAAAGTGGTAGCAAGCGAACAGAAAAGGTCCTCGTGTGAGCAAAGTATCTAAAAATTTTTTTAAACAATGTTTGGAATATAAAATGCCTACTTTAATTTTTGCGTATGAAAATTTGGAGGATGTTTAACAAGATAAAGTAAGAGATGAATAAATGAAATGTTGCTGTATTTCTTCCATACATGGATAAAAAGATTGGACTACAGTCTTTTTTAAATCACGGTTTTGAGACAGCTAAACGCAATTATTTTCTGTTTCTCATCATATTCCTTACTAGGAGTTTATGAGAACTAAAGTACTTGCTTTAGTTGAAGGCAGTGTGAAGATTGGTATTTGGGAGGTGGGAGTCAGAAAAAAGTATGGGATTATTCTGAAAGCAGCCTGGTATGGCCTTTGCTTCTCTTTTTCTACACACCTTATACTTTAGATATTCTGTTTTTCTCAGAGAATTAACGTCTTCATCCCATGTATCCAGATAGTTCCTAAACAATACCTGTCCAGTCTTGACTTTTTCTTTAGTTCTAGACCACAGGTCAGCAAATCTTTTCTGAAAAGGGCCATATGATCTTTGTTTCAGCTACTTGGGTCTGCCATTATTGTTCATAAGCAACCCTAGAGAAGATGTAAGCAAATGCCCTGGTTATGCTCCACATAAACATCACTTAAAAAAAAAAAAAGCTGGACTGACAGCATGTTTTTCTCTTCTTATTTCCCAGTTTCCTGAATATGTTTTCAAAATGAGCTCTGAATTTCTTGAGTGCAACTTATTCCACTGAAATAGAGCCCTGCCCATGGCATCCAGTTTTGAACTTTTGAAGCTTGAACCAGTTCTATTAGTGGCAATTGCCTATGGAAAGAAAAGAAATTTCAAGATAGCTAGGTGATGAGCAGCAGATTGATAGAGCCTAAAAAGCAGATTCCAAAATAAAATGTCACATAATGGAACATACTGGAATTTCAACCTCTAGTTATCTTTAAGCATCTTAAGTTATCTTTCTGATAAGCATCATGTCCATTTGTGAATAATGCTCATTAATTATGCCACAGAGAGATAGACTATCTTATAAATTAACTAAACTGAAATACGTCTAGATTTTCATGTGGCAACACTATTTTAAGACCTCTCTTTTCTCACATCATTTGTTTTAATAGTGTTTCCATGAATGTGTTTAAGCATGAGTGCCCTTATTCCTATTCTGTTCCTGTGGGATTGAGACATTGAAAAGTCATGTGATTTTTCTCCAGCTGTGAGTATTGCCCTTGAGATTCAGAGATCATTCTATGTTATTAGCAGCACTTCTCTGATAAAACTCATTTCCATTTGACTGAAATATCAATGCAGAGACCTTTAGTTCTTTAAGGAACTAAAATGGGGCCTGGTGTGGTTTGAGGGGGTTGCTGCAGCACTGCCTTTTTCCTTCTGAATGCAGCCTTGTTTTACCATGTTGGCTAATGGAGCCATTGTAAGCCAAGAACAAGCTGGCTTTTAAGCTATTGTTAGTGAAGAAGCAGAAGCAGTCTTCTTTGAAAATACTTTCACATTGGGAGGAACAGTGACAAGACAAGTGAGAGCTTTCCCAGATGGTGAGTGTTTGTGGCCTTATAGGGTGGCACATAGTTTTCCTCTGTGTGTGTGTGTGTGTGTGTGTGTGTGTGCGCGCGCACTCTTTGAAACAGTTTGAAACAGTTGTTGTTTCTTAATTTTAGTGTTTTGCTAATCTGACTTTAGCTTAGGAATTGGGCAATTTAAATGGAAAAAGCAGTAGGTTTTTAGCATAAACTTGATAGAGTTAATCCTAGTATATCTTATTTTAAGGTTTTAGATGAACTTTTTAATAAAAAGTTCATTTCAGTTAATGACACTGTTTCCCTTTTTACTCCTAAAATAAAATGTGTTTCTCTGGAAAACATACTTGGCTTTGTGATTTAAAATAGTTTTTACTTAAGAGAATTCCCAGTAGTTACAAAAGAATATATGAAAGGAAAGTTTTCCATTTATAGTTTTAGAGAAGATTATGAAATAATTTTAAAGAAGCCATATTTAGTGTTAATTTTAAATAATAGTTTAAAAGTGTGAGTAAAGATGTGGGGCACGTATTCCAAGGGATATCGCTAAGCCTGTAAAACTAGCAGAGAGTTGATGTTACTCCTGATGTGCAGGGCAGCATGCTTGGATTGGACCTGTAGATTTCTAAATTAAGGTTTCCTGCCCCTCAAGGTCTTACAGTAGAAATTTGGAGAAATGGCTCTTATGCTCAGAGATAATTAACAAGTTTAGGTGGCAGGGGTTAAATGTCAGATAGATAAGCACTGGAACTGGAAAGGAGGAGCACCATACAAGCTTCTTTGAGCAAAGGCACATGGGAGTGGGTAGAAGCTAAATGGAACTCAAGCAGGCAAGCAGAAGAGAAAAGAAAGGCAAGCCTTTCTAGGCTTAGAGGACTGGTGTCAACAAACCTCGAAGGTAAAAGTTGGTTTGGGGCAGGGCAAACTATGATTCTGGATGCCTGCTTTTATAAATAAAGTTTTATTGGAACAAAACCACACCAGTATATTTAAGTGTAGTCTGTGGCTGCTTTTGTTCTGCAACACAGAATTGAGTGAGGAGTTACTATGGAGATTGTAGACCCACAAAGCCTATAATACTGGTCCTTCATAGAGAGACTTTGCTGATCACATAGGGGATGGTTCATGAATAAGTACATCAATTCTGTGATGTGAAAGATATGGATAAATTAAAGCATAAAGTTAAGTATAAATTAAAGTTGGTGAATTAAATAAGGGGTAGATTAAGTAGCCTTGAAAGTTAAACTTTGAAGCTCAAGCAATGTCATTAAAGGGACATTACATTCATAGTTTATTAGCAATCATAAGCACACATCTAGTGCATATTAGCCTCATAGCACTATATGAATTAGGTTTCTTGTGTAGTAGGGGAGATTAATTAAAAGGTGGTAAAATAATGAGACCAAAAACATAAATAAATTGCATGGAGGTGGGAATTAGGGAGGTCTACTGATAAAACTTGACATAGTTTTAAAGATAAATAGGAGTTTGCCTGTAGGGATTTTGTGTGTGTGTGTGTGTGTGTGTGTGTGTGTGTGTGTGGTTAAGGGAGAACCATTTGAAATACAGAGGTGTAAAACAAAAGGGTATATTTGTAGAGTAGAGACATTGTCATGTTTGGAACATATAGGGTATGAGTAATGAAATAGGGAGTATCAAAGAGGAATGTCATCCATTCCCTCTCATGATGGATGGTGAAAAACTATAGAGATGGGATCATGGTCTTGATTTTTTGTTATCAAAAAATATTTTTGTCTTATTTTTTAAAAACAAATTAAAACCATATGTGGTGGCAGTGGGTCAGGAGGCTGAGGCAGGAGGATTGCAGATTCAAAGCCAACCTCAGCAACTTAGTGAGATCCTGTCTCAAAATAAAAAAAAAAAATGGCTTGATTGTATCTTAGTGGTTAAGCATCTCTGGGTTTAATCCCTGGCAACCCTATTTCCCCGCCCCCACCATTTAAGGATCATTCATTCATTCATTCATTCATTCATAAGATGGTGTCTGTGTATGTTTCCCTGGCTGGTTGCAAACTTGTGAGTTCAAATGATCCCCCTGCCTTAACCACATAGTTGGATCCACAGGTGTATGCCAAGATGTCCTGCTTTGATTTGCATTTTAAAAGGGTAATCCTAATAACCAGTTTGGAGAATGGATTTGGGGAGGGGTAAGGGGAGATGGGAAGTAGAGAGATAAATTAGGAGGATATTGAATAATCCTGATGACAGATGATGAGAACTTAAATTAAGGTGGTAGAAATAGGGAAAGAATAGCCTCCAAGTACAGTTAAATAGGAGGGATACCAGATTTGGATGTGAGGGAGAGATCAGAGAAGATTATAAAATTTGTGACTTAGCAAATTTAGGGAGACCAGTGGTGCCTTTAACTCAGTTTGGGATTATGGAAAGAAGAGTGTGTTTTGGGAGTGGTTGAATTCATGCCATGCCTGTTGGGATAGTCAGTGGAGTGGCCTGCCAGTGGCTGGCATTGTAGATCTTGAAGTCAGTGAGGAAAGTTTGCCTTAAAAGATGGATTTTGAGGGCTGGGGTTATGGCTCAGCAGTAGAGCGCTCACCTAGGATGTTCGGGGCCCTGGATTTGATCCTCAGCACCACATAAAAATAAATGAAGTAAAGGTATTGTGTCCAACTACAACTAAAAAAATAAATATTTTTAAAAAGGATGGATTTTGATGGATACTGGAAATAAACAGTTGGAATTACAGGAGGAAATGAATTTTAAGGAAGGAGAGCTTTTAGAGCTGGAAGTCAAATTCCAGGTAGAGCAGGAAGTAGTGTCAAATTCCAGGAGTAGTATCCCAGGAGGCACACTGCTGCTATTTCCCTCGTGTTTCCTATCTGCACCCATGGCAGATGGCACTGAATGATGACCACTTTTCTCTCTGAGCCTTTGGGATCTTCAGGACTTTTCTTTCTCAAGACAGTTTACTAGGAATTGACAGGAGTTAGGGCAAAATGTGCATCTTATGTGCAGCAACAAAAGAAAAGTGTCAGAGGAATATTTTGCATATCGACTGAGCAGAGAAGTGTAATCCATATCCCTGCCAGGAGACTTGGTTGCTGTTAGAGCTAAAATCTGTTGGTTGATTTGGGAACCAGGAAGTCCTTGATGACTTTGGTAAGAAAGTTTCAATTGAGAGAGGGACACCAAACCCATGTTTTGAGACTATTTAGAGCAAGGAGTGGGAGGTGAGAGACTACTTTTCCTAGAAGCTTGACTAGGAAAGAAGGTAGGTAGGTTGGAACCCCAAAGTAAGGAAGGATGCAGTGTGTATAAAAAGTAGCTTGTAAATTGATTAACACTTCTTTGTGTGATAATCCTGTTTATACATTTCCCTTTTTTAAGTTGTTGATGGACCTTTATTTTATTCATTTATTTATATATGGTGCTAAGGATCAAACCCAGGCCTCACACATGGTAGGCAAGCACTCTACCACTGAGCCACAACCCCAGCCCCTGTATATTTTCTTTAACATTTTATTTGGAAAATATTTCAGATCTAAAGAAAAATCGGAATAAAAGGGTGAACATCAATTGTAGTCACCATTTGTTACCATTTGCCACATTTGCTTTATAATTCTTTTTCTTTCTTATATATACTATTTCTTTCCTGAACTGTTTGAGAATGGGTTGAAGGCAGATGTTTTTCCTTCTAAATATTTTATTTTTTATGAGCTATATTTAATATTCTTTACTCTCATTAGGAAAGTTCATTGGGAAGTCCTATTAAAAATAACTAGAACACCCCCTCCGCTTTTAAAAAAAATTTGTGGTTTTCTATCTCATAGGAAGCTAAAACAGAAAATTTGGGACAAGGACTCTACTTGAGACTTCTGAAGTACAAATTATTCTTGGAGATACTGGTCTCACTTGATTGGTTGCTGATCAACAGAAAAGGTGGAAGGAAATGATGGCTATTTGAGCCTTTTTCAAATAATAGCAAATGTCCAGTTCCACAGAACAATATTTATTTATCACCTGAGACATGAAATAACAAATCAGTGAGGTTCAAAAGTTGTCTCTTCAAAATGCTTATGTCAAATAAATAGCAAATGTTGTTCCCAGTTGAGACACTAAATAAATGAGGGTTCTTTTTTCTTCTAAACATAGAATATTTTATTTCACTTAAATAGTACTTAATTGTCCTAAGTTAAAACTTACCTCTAGGATATTTGTTTATAGGAAGTCATTCCTTGGTTGTTCTTTAAACAAAAGTGTGGTAATATATATTTGCTAGGTATAATGCATATTTTAAACATAGCTTGTATTCCTGTTCATGAGTTCTATCATATCAAATTTCAGTTGCATCTTTTCCTTCTTTACTGGGCTAATTGTTTGTGGATTGTCATGGTCCTTTTGTGCCTGCCTGTCTTTGGCACTGGTTCACTGGAGCTAGGAGAGACAGAGACTGACGGTACTGGGTTGTTCCTTCTGTTCCCACTCATGTGGGGTCTGTAAGGCCCATGGCTTCTCTAGATGTTATCCCAGGGCTGTTCCATTTCCATGAACAGATGAAGAGAGGATAAAGATCGGTGCTTAGGTGTAAGCAGACTATTCATTTCTTGACATCGTCAGAATTGCATATGAAGTAAGTTTTAGATGTAAAATTCACTCTGTTAATTTTTTCTGTAATTCTTACATAAATTTGATTGTACAGATTTTGAAAAGCTTACCACTAAGTTGAAGAAAAATGGAATTTGTGCCACACTTGAAATAACATTAATAATAATCTTAATTTCCAAGATTTCAGGTGGTTTAAGATATAACTTGGCAATAGTATTATCTTAGCAGATTGAAATATTTATACATAATAACTAAAATGCATCATTTTTGCTTTGTCTTTTTTTTTTTTTTTTTTTTTGTGGTGGTGCTGGGGATTGAACCCGTGGCTTTGTACATGCAAGGCAAGCACTCTGTCAGCTGAGCTATATCCCCAGGCCCTCATTTTTGCTTTGTAATGGCAGAAATAATAAGCAACTCTGACACTTTGGGGGAGTTTTGGGACTCCATGTGATTTTTGTTTTTTAGTTGGCTTAATCTGTTTAACAAAGTTGGATATTTGTACTTCACCAGTAATTTGATTGGAAAATGTGGCTGTGACCTCTGACAGTTTGGTAATGTTCAAGGAAGCAAAAGATAATGCTTTTAACCAAAATGTGTAGGTTTCTCTCTCATATTTTCTGTGATAGAGGTGCTTGTGGCTACATTGGGCTGCTCGTGGTAAACCTGCTTCTTCATTTTTCTCTCCTAGAAAAGCACTTATTCCTAGTGGGTACTTCTGCCAGGTTATTCTCTAGCCACTAAAGTACTAGGGATTTAGCTCAGGGGCACTTTACCACTGAGCTACAACCCCATCTCTTTTTTATTTTTTATTTTAAGAGAGTTATAGTGCACTAAATTGCTAGGGAGCTTGCTAAGTTACTGAGGGTGGCCTCAAACTTGTGATCTTCTGCCTCAGCCTCCCAGGTTAGTGGAATTACAGACTTGTGACACTGAGCACAACTCAGTAAGCACATTCTAATTGCAGTTTGTTATTAAAGAAGTTAATGTTCTTACAACAGTACCAGACATGTAACCACTGTTAGGTATTACTATGACAATACTATATAAGGTGACTTTCTTTATTATATTTTTTTAATATATATTATTTAGTTATAAGTGGATACAATGTCTTTATTTTATATTTATGTGGTGCTGAGGATCGAACTCACTGCCTCAAGCATGCCAGGTGAGCACTCTACCACTGAGCCAGAACGCCAGCCCCTGTATTGTTTTTATGTAAGGCAGCATTTGAGAAGAATCCTGAAGAGTGGGAGGAAATGAACTTGTAGATATCTGGGGGAAGATCCAGGCAGAGCTTGCTTATTGCCTGTGGGTTTGAGAAGCTGCTAGGCAACCCAGGTTGGGGAACCAGGGTTGACAGGGATCTGTGGTAGATTAGATTGTGAAGGTAGCAGGGAGGATGGTGCCCAGCCTTGTGGCCGTCGTGAGGACTTTGCCCTCTGGAATAGGCACCATTGTAAAATTTGAGTAGACATGATTCACATTCAGTTTTGACAGAATTCTTCTGGCTGCTATGGAGAGAATGGACAACAGAAGAGTCAAGAGCAGAAGCATGAGACCAGGGAGAGATGATGGCCTCCACCCAGGGTGGTGGCTGTGTGGGTGGTGAAGAGTGGTTAGATGATTGGGTATGTGCCAAAGGGGAAACTGATGGGGCTTGATCATGGATTGAATTGTGGGTATAGGAAGAAGAAAGGAATTAAGGAGCTGTCCAGGCTATGAAGTATAGTGTTGCCATTTGATGAACTGATATAGGCTGGAAGGAGCAGGTGTAAAACCTGTTTTATGTTTTAGGTGTCAATGGGAAAGTTGAATGGGCAGCATGGGAGTTCAGGGATAGGTCAGTGCCGGACCTGACAGTGTGGAGTTAACATATTGAGACTTTTTAGAGTCTTTCACTGAGGTCATCAAGTAAGCAACTGTAGGTGGGGAGGGAAGAGCTTGGAGACTAGGAAGCAGCCAGGGAGCATGAATAGAAACTGGCAGCATGGTAAGAGGAGCTGAGACAAATGTAGAGACAGACAGGGAGAGAGACATACCAAAGGATCAGCCAAGAACTACTAGCTAGATGAGGAAAATATTTCAAGGAGGGAGTGAACAATCTTCTTGTAGTAAGACAGGATTAAATTTGGCTACTAGCAATGATCTTGATGAAAGCCAGTTCACTGGTGTGATTGGAGAAAAAACCTGATTAGACAGGGATCAAGAAAGGCTGAGGGAGAGGAATTGGAGCATTAAAGAGCCTTGCTGGAAAGAGAAACAGAGAAGTAGAAAACTGGAGAAGGGAGGCTGGCTTGAGACCTATGTTTTTTATGTTGTTTTGTTCTTTTTTGTAATGGGGATTGGACTTGGGGCATCTCCAGCTCCCCCGCCCTCATCCCCCCCACCCCGGGTACTGGAAATTGAATCCAGGAGTGCTTAACCACTGAGCCACATCCCCAGCCGTTTTCTATATTTTATTTGGAGACAAGGTCTCACTAGGTTGCTTAGGGCCTCTCTGAGTTACTGAGGCTAACTTTGAACTTGCAATCCTCCTGCCTCAGCCTCTTGGGCCACTGGTATTTTAGGCATGTGCCGTTATGCCCAACTTTTTTTTAAAATTAGAGTTCTGTAGTTACATAGTGGTTGGGTTCAATTTGACAAACTCATACATGCATGGAATTTGATTTCAGTTTATGACCCTCCCCACATTCTCCTCCTCCTTCTCTACTAGACTTCCTTTCACTCATCTATTATATTTGATTGGTTCCTTTTACTTATATATAGAGGTGAAATTCTCTGTAGTATATTTATATATGCACATAACATGATTTTTAAAGAATTCATTCTGTATTGCCTCCTTTTTCTGTCCACTCTGACTCTTGATCTTCTTCTATATCACTGATCTTCCTTTTATCTTTATGATATCCTGTCCTTTACTCCCCCTTTCCTTTATTTTACTCTAGCTACCACATATAAGATAAACATTTGACCATTGACTTTCTGAATTTGGCTTATTTCACTTAGTATAATATTCTCCATTTCTATACATTTACCAGAAAATGCCATAATTTCATTCTTCATAATGGCAGAGTAGAAATCCATTGTATATATGCACCACAGTTTCTTAATCCATTCATCTATTTATGGGTACCTGGGGTGATTTCATAATTTAGCTATTGTGAATTATGCTGTTATAAACATTGAGGTGGCTGTATTGTTACAATATGCTGATTTTAGATTATTAAAGAAAATACCAACAAGTGGGGCTAGCTGGGTCATAGGTAGTTCTATCTCTTGTTTTTTTAACAAGTCACTATGCTGCTTTCCAGAGCGATTGTATGAGTCTACAGTCCCACCCACAATATACAAGTGTACATTTTCCCCCATAATCTCATCAGCATTTATTATTGTTTGTATTCTTTATCATTGCCATTCTGAGTAGAGTAAGATGAAATCTTAGTTGTTTTTTTGTTTGTTTGTTTGTTTGTTTTGGTACCGAGGATTGAATTCAGGGGCATTTGACCACTGAACCATATCCCCAACCCTATTTTGTATTTTATTTAGAGATAGGTTTCAGTGAATTCTTTAGTGCCTCACTTTTGCTGAGGCTGGCTTTGACCTCACTATCCTCCTGCTGCAGCCTCTTGAGCCGCTGGGATTACAGGCGTGTGCCACCATGCCCGGCTGAAATTTTAGTTTTGATTTGCATTTCCCTGGTTGGTACAGATGTTGAGCATTTTTTCATATATTTGTTGGCCATTTGTGTGTGTGTGTGTGTGTGTGTAAGTAATTTTTGCTTAGTTGATTTATTGAGTAGGTTATTTGTTCTATTGGAGTTAAGTTTTTTTTTTTTTTTAAGTTCTTTGTATATTCTCTATTGGAGGAGTAGTAAGCCAAGAATTTTCTCCTTCTGAAAGCTCTCTCTTCACATTCTTAATTGTTTCCTTTGCTGTGCCAAAGCTTTTGACTTTGATAGCATGCCACTTGATTCTTGGTTTTATTTCTTGTGCTTTGGGGATCTTTCTAAGGAAATTGGTGCCAGCACCTATATGATGGAATGTTGACCCTATGTTTACATCTAGTAGTTGCAGTTTTCTGGTTTCAAGGTTTCCAAATTCTTCAATCCATTTTGATTTGAGTTTTGTGCAGGATGTAAGATCTAGTTTCATTTTTTTATATATAGCTATCCAGTTTTTTCTGTCTTTTCTCCAAAATATAATTTTTGCTACCTTTGTCGAGTATCAGATGGCTATAGGTGCATGCATTTCTGCTGTGTCTTCTATTCTGTTCTGTTCATTGGTCTTCAGGTTGTTTTGATGCCAATACCATGCTGTTTTTTGTAACTAAAACTCTGTAATGTAATTTCAGATTAGGTATTGTGATGCCTCCTGCTCCACTTTTCTCGTTAATTATGGTTTGCCTATTTTCTGGGTATCTGATTCTTTCAAATGAATTTAATTTTTTTTCTGATTCTGTGAAGAATGTCATTGTTATTTGAATGGGATTGAATTGAATCTGTATATTTCTTTTGGTAGTTTGACCATTTGGACAACATTAATTCTGCTTATCCATGAACATGGGAGGAATATCTTTCCATCTAAGGTCATCTTCAATCTCTTTCTTAAGTGTTCTGTAATATTCATTATAGAGTTCTTTTTTTTTTTTTTACCTCCTTGGTTGGGTTAACTCCCAAGTGCATTTTATTTATTTATTTATTGAGGTTATTGGGAACAGGCTGGTTTTACTGATTTCTTCCTCACCTGGATCACTGTTAGAATATAAGAATGCTGTTGATCTTGTATCCTGCTACTTTGTTGAATACATTTATAATCCCCAAAAGTCTTCTGATGGAGGTTTTTGGTTCTTCTATATGATCATGTCATCAGCAAATAGATGTTTTGACTACTTCTTTTCCTCTTTGTGTTTCTTCTCTTGATCACTCTGGCTAATATTTCAGGGACTATATATTGAATAGGAGTGGTGAGAGTAGACAGCCTGTCTTGTTACCGATTTTAGAGAAAGTACGTTCAGTGTTTTCCCAGTCATTATGATGTTCTCAGCCTTTTTTATTTTGAAACAGGGTCTCCCAGATTGTCCAGGTTGTTTTTAAACTTATGATACTCCTGCCTTAGCCCTTTGAGTTGCTGGGATTACAGGCATGTGCCACCATACTTGGCTATAGTTTTGTTTTGAAAAAGGAGCAATTACTGTGTTTGGCTGTGCTGATGGGAAGGAAAATGTATGATGCAGGGGAGAGAGATGAGAGGGGTAAGGGTCCATTGCAGTTTGGACAGGTGGCCTTGGAATAGAGCACAGAGCTCTTCTTGGGAACTAGGAGTGCAGTGGTTGGTAGGGTTGAAGCAGAGTGGGTGCCATGGTTCTCCTGGCTTCCGTCTCCTGAGTTAGATTGGCAGAAAGTTGAGAGTGAGAGAGTGCATTAGAGGATTGAGGAGAAAAAGAAGAGGGCTTTATGAACTGTGCAGATGTAGAAGAGCTATTTGGCATTACAAGGGAACCACTTGAGGGGGTTTTCAAGAATTTAAAGTGGGACCAGTCAGCATTTCTTCCAGCTGTGTCAAGCTTCTTGGGGCAGATGTAGGAGAGATGGTTAGATTTAACCTGCTTTGGAGTTTGTGGGAAAGTTCTTTAGAGACAGAGGAGCATGGTGGCAAGTGAGTATACCAGGAAGCTTTTATAATGTTGAGTCATCAACTCTTAAGAGTTGGATAAAGACGGAAGTGAAGACACAGTGAGAGTGAGGGATGATAAAGAGGTAGAAGGATCAGGATTCAGGCGAGTACCCTTAACTGAAATGCTTGGAAGTGTATCAGATTTTGTTTGGGGAATATTTACTTAGCCTTTCTGGTTGAGCCTCCCTAATCCCTAAAATTTAGTATCCAAAATCCAAAACTTTATGAATAATAACACTCAGAAAGTTTCAGGTTTTGGAGAATTTTGGACTTTAAAATTAGGGATGTTCAACCTGGGTATGGTCTTGATGGGCTGAAAAATTGTTGGGTTTGAAATACTAGAGACAGTGAGCTCAGAAGAGTTTGTAGTTGGAGAGACTGTTTGGCTCTCAGGGAGAGTTGCTGTTGGTGACTGCAAGGTCCAGAATGTTTGAATGGGGGATGGGAAACTGGGGTAGAGTTGAGGACAAGGTCACAAAAAGAGGCCAAGGAAGTAGCAGGAACACTTATCTAGAACTTTAAATAACTAAGAATTATCAAGTAGTATAAGAGAGGTGGTGGTGAGGGTCAGGGTCAGGGGCTGGAGGGAGTAGTTGGGGTATGAATGTGACAGTGAGGTTCAGGAGGAAACATTAGACATTGCTGGGAAGTGTCATTCTTTTTTTTTTTTTTTTTTTTTTTTGAGAGCAGGTACTGTTTTATTAACTGACCAGATTACAAAAATACCATGGTAGATACCTTAGTTCATCCTTCTAATAAGCCTGTTGATCTGGTCTTCCCTGTTGCCAGCATCTCCACCTTCTACAAAATGGGTGGTCTTTTTCTTCATTCCACCTCTTGGAGAAGACAATTTGAAGGGCCACAGGAAGTTATTTGCTTCTTTGAAGCGTTTTCCAACAGTGTAGATCTCATGAATCAGATCTTCCATGCAGATGATGCCATATTTACCAAGAGATCGAGCAATCAAAGCGTTATCTGTCAAGGCAATTCTTTTCTTATTGATTTTGCCGTATCCACGCTTGTAGATTAGTTCATTCACTGATTTCAGGTTTGGGTACCCCCATGCAATGTAAGGTTCCACGATCCTCAGCATGTTAATTGAAGCCTTGTTGAGCTTAACGAAGGTGCCATTGAAGATCTGGCGAAGGCGAAGAAGTTGTAACACCTTCCGAACCTTTGGGCTCACACCATTGATACCTCTGATCCTGATAACAAATGCCAATTTGGGTTCTGCAGGTACATAGAAGTTGCCCGCTTTTCTTGCCATTCTAGCCATCCGAATCTCTGTTCTGTACATTTGCCTATATTCCTTGTGGTAATGCTTGGCTTTTTCATAGATTAGCTTCCTCCTTGCCTTTCGAAGCATCTTTTGGGCAAACTTCTTCCTCAGGCACTTTACCTTCAGCTCTGCATAATTCCTTCGCTTTTTCTTAAGAGTTTCTGGCACAGCAGGAACCTTCTTTTTCTTCTCTTCGGCACCCTCCATGGTTCCAGCCGGAAAAAGAGGAACGGAAGTGTCATTCTTGGGATAGAGGGGTTTTGGTAATAGAGGATGGAGCACATAGGGCATTTTGCTGAGGATGGGCTGTGATTTGCAGAAAGCTCTGGGGAATGGTTTTTGGTGTTGGAAGATGCCTGTAGAATTTATTTGGAGTGTTCAGGTGCCAAAAGTAGCATGATAGGGAATAGCCTGGGAGGTTCAGGCTTATGAAATAAACAGGACAAAGGAATCATTCTTACTGAAAGAGTTTGTTATTGAGGATTTTGTACTGGGAAGGATATTTTGCCAGGATTATATATTATAGAGCTGCCGCTTTATTTCAGAATATTGGAGGTAGAACACTTGGGGAGAGGCAGTAGTACTGGGAATTTCCCCCCTCCCTGCATTTTATGTATCCATATTTATTTTTTAAGTGGTACCTATTTAAATTCAATGGGAGATTTTTTTTTTTTTTTTTGACTGTTAATGCAGTGGGCTGGGAGCCAGGGATCTGTGTTATGGTCACCTCTACCTATGACTTTGGAAAGATGGCTTCCTCTGACACTACTTTTAAAAAAGGTATGTGTTGGAGAGAAGAGTGTTTAATTGTATAATCCTAAACCCTATTCTATTAGTTTATTGAAATTAACTTTTTGCAGTCATGATCTCAAGTATCTTTTGTTTTTTAAAAATTTGTGAATTTATTTTAGTTTAAATCAATTTATTTCACATTAAATAAATTTTAAACTTCATGCAAATCAGTATTTTTTTCAAGAGTATTATGCAGAGTAAACACATATTTTCTGGCATAAAAGGGATTGTTGCTAAAAATTTACAGAGCATTCAGAATTAATATGTTGTTTATATAAATTACAGAAACATCTTCTGCCTTTTCCCCTTCTTTTTTTTACAAAAATGAATTTGAAGTCATGAGAAGGAGAGAAGAAAAATGATTTGCACTATCATGCATTAATTAACTGCCTGGATATAGGTGTTTTGCTTGGTGGGCTTGGACCTTGCTGCATTATTTTTAGCTTTATTTGCATGCATTTCTTGTCCATTTGTTTGTTTGTTTTTGCTGTGCTGGGTATTGAACCAGGGGCCTTGTGCTTTTCAGGTGAGCACTCTCCCACTAAGCTACGCTCCCATCCCCTTGGGCATGTGTTTGGGAAATGGTAAATGTTACCATGTGCCTCAGATCAGAATGAATGGAAAATTACCCATTCAGTGAAAATCAGTGATTAACAAGATGTTTTTGATTCCAGAGTACAGCCACACTGTACTTAACAAATGAAACCAGAGTACTTTTCCAAGAAAGTTTTGATTTTGTTCCTCTTTTGTTGATTATCTCAAGAGGGTCAATTCTATATAGCACTCAACAGAGGTGGTTTGATTTGAGAAATAAAATGTCATTGATCACTTACTCATCTAGGATTTTACTGAGTTTAGTTCCTTATAGACTTTGAGACAGACTGACGCTGAACAAGCTCTTGAGTTCTTCTTTCAACCTCTTAAACAGTGCAGCTCTCTATAGGTAGTTATTACCTAACCCCAAGGAATGGCCTGGGTAGGAAGAAGTAGGTAGTACATGCTTTGTCCTGTCTATCCTCACCCCAAGCCATGGGCATTAATTACCCTCTGGAACACCTGTGTACATTCCTCAGTGGCTAGAATTTTGTTTCACTCAGAAAATTATTTCAGTTTTGTATTCTAGGGACGGATTTGATAAGACACTGCCTTTTCTTTATTTTGTTCTTTAGTGATTTATTTTTAGTAGTTAATATTTAATATTTATTAAATATTAGTATTTTAGCTTATTTAATATTTAGTAGATTATTAGTTCAATAGTTTTCTTCTTGTTTCTACATGAATTAATTTATTTAGGGAGCAAGTGAAGGGGTAGTGTAGCATTTGTCATGTTGAGTATCAGAGAAAAAGAGATGGTAAATAGTGAGGTTACATATATTGTAGATGCAGCTATTTACTGTGTTGTTGAAAATATCCTCCATAATAGTCTGTGCTACATTCCAGGTTTGAGTCTTATGGTGATTGTAACAATTACTGTAATATTTAATTTGCTCTAGGACTGAGAATATTTGTTGGTCTGTACATATACTTTAGGTCATTCAATGCTACAGAAATGGGAAATGAATACAGACTTTTCCCTTTCACTCAGATATCAAGCCAGCCTTTTCCTTCCTGTTAGGTTAATAATAATACTAGGTTTTTGACCCCTGCCCCGATTCTGGGGATTAAATCCAGACATGCTCAACCACTGGCCCTTAGCCTTTTTATTTTTATTTTTAATTTTGAGACAGGAACTCACTCTGTTGCTGAGGCTGACCTGGAATTTATAAGCCTCCTGCCTCAGCTGTGATTACAGGCATGTGCTACTTCATGCCTCAGTTAAGCATGTGGTGCTACACTCCACTTGGTTTGGTCTTTTTTTTTTTTTTTCCTTCAAAGATTCCTTTTTTTTTTTTTTTTAGTTGTTGATGGACCTTATTTTATTTATATATATGCAGTACTGAAACTTGAATCCAGTACTTCATACATGTTAGGCAAGTACTCTACCACTGAGCTATAATCCCAGCCCTGGTTTTGGTTCCTATTTAGAGGTAAATAAATTTCACTTTTTTTTTTTTTTTTTGGTACTGGGGATTGAACTCAAGGAGCACTTAACCACTAGGTCATGTCCCTAGCCCTATTTTGTATTTTATTTAGGGACAGGGTAAATGTTGCTGAGGTTGGTTTGAACTCACAGTCCTCCAGCCCTAGCTTCCCAAGCTGCTGGGTTATAGGTGTGTGCCACTGCATCTGGCAAATTTAACTTTTACTTGTTTAATTTTTAATGTTTATTACCCCATTCATAGTGTCAGATTTCTACCAGCCTTTTTTCCTTTACAAGTGGCTGCTGAAGTCTCCATCATTTTAGAACAAATTTCTTATGCATTGAGGTTGAAAATTTAATGTTGTTAACATTAAAAAACTCTATTGAATTGGTGTACTTACAAAGAAAAGGTTGTTATCATTCTTTCCATTTTGAATATGAATTATAGTAGTTCCCCTTATCTGCAAAAAAAAAAAAAAGAAATACCCCAATTACAGATGGTGCCAGACCCTATCCATACCGAATGATTGTGATGAAATTTAACTTATAAATGAGGTACTGTAAGAAATGAGCAATAATAAAATTAAACAGTTATAGTAGTATAATGAAAGAAATGAAAGTGAGGTGAATTTGATCTCTGTCTTCTCTCTCAAAATGTCTTTTTTTTTTTTTTTTACACTTACCATGATTATGGGTAAATGAAAGTGTAGAAAGTGAAACCTCAGATTAGGGGGGTTTACTATCTGCCTGTTAAGAAAAAAAGCTCCTGTGGTTGTTTTATATGAAGAGAACAATTGTGAACATTCATTTATTTTTTTTTTGTAATTCTAAAAATTCTTATTCGATATATATGACAGTAGAATGTTTTGACATATACATATATACATACATACATACATAAAGTATAATTTCCCATTCTAGAGGTTGTACATGATGTGAAATTATACTGGTTATGCATTTATATGTGAACAAGAAGTTTATGAGTGATTCATTCTACTATCTTTATTATTCCATTATGAACATTTAAGTATAATTTCTTCTAGTAATTTCAGAAGCTGGATTGTTTAATATAAAACCACTTCTACCAAAACAATAAAACCCCAAACTTCCAAAACCTGTATGTCATTGTGGTGACACTGCATTTTGTCTTTTCACTTAGCATGAAAAACAGAAATGTTTCCCCAAGATGTAATAAACTATTCCTAAAAATTATTTTTATCAGCTACATAATTTCCACATGGTAAAATTGTCACCTAGCTATTCAGTCCTTTATCACTAGACAGGTATTTTTTTTAAATCATTTTCTTTTTTCCTATTATAAATAATGCACTAATGAACATTTTTGTACCTAAAAAATTGTCTGCACTGCATATCAGATCATCTCTGTAGGATAATCTCAGGAATAGAATTCATGACTCAGAGTTTCAGATGCAGTCTGAAATTACTGTCTGACTAGGTACCTGATACTAATATTAGAATTATTAATTAATTATCAAGTTACTTATTGACTATCTAAATTGGGCAGCTTTTGGCAGGCTTATTTTTATTCTTTTAAATTATTTTCTTCTCTCAAGTGATTTGATATTTAAAGAATTTTAATCAGAAAGTTGAAGAAAATCTTGCATGTTTAAGGCTTTTTGTCTACTTGGGCAGTATCTCCAGTAACCATATTGATGTTTCATTCTTGTAATTGTGGCCTTCCAGTTTTTTCAGAGTGAAGTAAAGTAAGCAAATATATTTTACTTGAATTCAAATCTGTTTTTCATTTTGGTAGGCATGCATGAAATCATATCTATGCTCTTCATATTTTTTGTTATGTTCCAAACTTTCCTATTTTGTTTTATTTAACTTTTTAAAAGGCTGAGGCACAATCCTTTAAATTGATTTTTTATCTTCTGAGGGGTTCAATTTGCAGTTTGAAAAACCACTCTATTATCCTGTGTAACAGATAGTAAATTCAATGAAACCTGTTTTTTCCCCTTTCTGACACTACCTTTACTATTTCTGTGGGTGGTAGGAATCCTTCAGTCTTTCATCCAAGTAGTAACTGAGACCTATGGAAGTTAAATAGCTTGTCCTAGGACATGCAGCTATTGGTGGCAGCTTCCTGGGTTCAGGGTCCTTGCACTGAGTTTTACAGTCCAGTAGTCTGAAGCCTTTACACTTGGCGACATAGAAGACATTTCAGCTTGTGGGGTCCCAGAAGGCTCAGAGGCATCCAGAAAAGAACCACATGGTATGCAGGAAAGACTTGGCCACACTGGTTAAGTTTGTATTTACCAAAGGATAAATGGACTTCACTTTAAATGGACTGTGAAACTCACCAAGGTATTGTGTACAAAAAGTGGAGGTATACCTGGGAAAAACATGTCTTTTGCTCCTTAAAGTGATACCTGATCCTGAATATAGAAGAGAGTTAGAAGTGGAAAACAAATGGTTGGACAGTGGAGGAGTATCTTCCACCATTGCTTGAAGGATCATCTAATGTAAACTGATAGCTTTGGTTGGGCCTTCCTAACCTGAGTGGCTTCCCCTTGCTCTTTCCCTTTAACTGCTGGCAGGGCTCTGTGTGAGAGGAGGTGTTATGTGCACGATGCAGTGGACAACAGAGACCTCACCTCAGTACCTGTTACTTAATGAAGCATCCTTAGTAAGCCTAGAAGATGGCATGTGTTCTCTGGTGATAATCCTGGCAATAGGTTGCCTGCCTTCTGGCTTTTTTTGGCTTGAATTGTCCTCCTTATCTAAATGGTTCTGCCAGGATACAAGAATATTGAGCATGCTTCTGGGGGAAAGCTGGCAGTCACAACAAATCCTTGCTTCACTTTAACTTCTCAGAAGGACAATGTGGGTGATCATTTGAGCGTAGTATGTGGAAAGATACATTTTGCCTAGGAAATTTTCAAGAGAGCTTCATATAACTGAAAATGTTTCCTGGAATAGAATGTAATTAGCTGTTCTGGACATTCCTAATTAAGGAAGAAAATACTTCTTCCCTTCACCAGGTAAAACCATGAAATTGAAGCTAATTACTAATAACATTTTCTGTTCTTAAAGAGCAAGTTTATCAAATCATGCAAATAAATGTATTTCCTATTTTTAACATAATCGTATCCATTGGAATTTAAAAATAGAAAGTAGGGGTACAGTGTTGATCTTGGATTTTCTGGAATGCTGATAAAAGTACTGCTTTAAAAATTAAGTTTTATCAAACTTGGCAGATTGCAGTGGGAAAAAACAAAAACAACAAAACAGAATAAATGTGTATTTCCTTTTCCTGTTCTCTGGTACAGAAATCTGCCAGAGAGCTCTGTCACTAACTATTTCCTCTTAAAAAAGAAAGAAAAAGAAAAAAGGAAAAGGCTCTCCATGGGTCACTGTCAACTGAGCCAGTACCGTAAGGCTCAGTTAGTGAATTTGCCCAGAGTGCCTCTCAATCTCAGCTCTCCTTAGTGGCCTTGGACCTGGGGCAAGTGACCCACCCTGCATTGCTGTTTCTTCAAGTGCACACTCCAGGACCCTGGGCATGATCTCAGATGGAGAAGGTTCTGTAGTGGTCAGTTTCTTGTTCTTCCCCTCCTTTAAGAGGAGACAAACCAGGACCAGTGTGCTGTGCCCGTGGTGTTTGGCATGTTAGATTAACAAACCAAGAAATCTCAGAGACCCTCTGAAGGTGTCAGTAAAATCTACCTTGGCAAAATCTGGCTTTATTTTTCTTTCATAGTCATGGTGATTTAAAATGGTAAACTTTAGGTACTTGGCTACATCATAGCCTAGTGTTTTCTCCTCTCAGTGTTTTCCCCTTATCTCAATGTCTCAGATTTTGCAGGAGAGTAAGAGTTGTTGTGTGCCCTGACATGTGTGCAGGTACACTTATACCTGTTTTAAATGTTGTAAAGTTTCATTCATCCTTCACTAGAGAGTTTGGAATAGAGAATACATGTCATCTTTTTCACTCTAGGGGCCTCTGTCTTGCAGTGCAGCCTGGGTGGGGGCCTGATGTGGCTGTACTGTGCTTCCTGAGCACTCAAATGGAACAAAAAAGAATTAGAAGCTGGGCGAGTTGCCTTATTATTTATTCTGCCTCACTAACAAAATGTATTGTTTAAACACTGTCGGTTTTGTGATTGTTTTAATTCACATTTTATTAAACTGGGGAGCTTATCTTTGATGGCAGAATTCTGAAGCACATGTATATGGATCTTCCAGTGTAGTTTTTCTGAATGCAAATCTTGTCCATCTGGCTGCCTATTATTCATCCCTCTGAAGCTTGACAGACTTGATTAAATTGAGAATAGTACTGCCTTGCTTAACTACATCTTAAATTTTATTATTAGTTATGCATCACGTTTCCTTGTGTATGAAGTGACAAAGGCTGTGATATTCCCTTTCTCTCTACTTTCCCCAGAATCAGAACGTTTGGAAGGCAGGTTTGTAGTTACAGAATGAGATAGAAAGAAAAATCTATATTTAACTTTCTCCTTAAAATTTGTTACTTATCAGGTCTGAAAGTGAGTAAAATATTGATATATGATTACCTCACTTGCAAATGTAATGGATTTGTTAGAGTTATAGAAGTAATCTGGAATGGCATATGCAGATTGAAAAGTAATGTTCAGATTCTGTGGTCTACCAATGACTATAAAGAGAGGGTGGAGTGTTTTGCTTTCTTTATCACTTTGTTAATATTATGTCATCTGATTCAAATAGTGAACCAATTCTTTGTTCTTTTCTGACAATGCTGGGAAGAAATAACCTTAGCATTCACAATTTGGTTTAGCTATTCCTCCATGGTTTTCTTACACGCTGGTTCTACTCTGTCCTATATTACATGGTCTTTTTTCACTTTTTTTGATGTGATAGCTGTTTATAGTCTTTGTTTCTTTATATGCTTTCTTCTTTTCATTCTCTTTAAAATAATTTCTGCGTATATAGCATGATTTCATTTTTAAGGTGTTTCTCCATCTGCTTTGGCTGTTACCCCTCATTATGGTTTGTATAAGAGGTGTTCCCCCCAAAAACTGAAGTGTGAGACAATGCAAGAATATTCAGAGGTGAAATGATTAGATTATGAGAGCTGTAATCTGATTGGTGGATTTTTAATCAGTCTACTTGAATGGATTAATGGGCTGCGAGAAGAAGGGCACTGGGGCATGCCTTGGAGTGTATTTTGTCCTTGTTTTGGAGTTTCTGCTTCCTGGCTGTCACAAGTTGAGCAGCTTTCCTCGGCCATGCTCTCACCTTGGCTCTAAGCTATAGATTCTGCCATCTATGGACTTAGACCTCTGAAACAGCAAACTAAAATAAACCTTTTCCTGTTTTAATTTGTTCTTGATGCCTCATTAACATCTTTGGTGGTGACTGCTTCACTTTAACTCACTATGGTCATCAGTGTTCCCTTCCTCATTTTTTGCCTTGAGGCTCTCATGTTCTCCCTTCCTGTGTCTGTGTCCCTTTCTTTGGAGACTGAATTCAGAGCCTCACAATGCTAGACAAGCACTGTACCACTGAGCTATATCCCAGCCATTTTTTTTAAAATAATTTGTTCTTTTTAGTTATATATGACAATAAAATATATTTTGATTTTACTTTTGATTTTGAGCCAGAGTCTTGTGAAATTGCCCAGGCTGGCCTCACACTTGAGATCCTTCTGCCTCAGATCCTCTTGAGTTTAGGCATGCACCACTGTGCCAGGCTATCTCCATCATTTTATCCACAGGTCTCCATAGGGTATACTCCCACTGTCCTTGTTAGATGGGCACATCTTGGTCCAGGGAGGCCTTGCTTTCAGTTTCTTCTGACCAGTGATACACTTTGCTGGAAATCTATTTTATAACTGAATCATAAACCAGATCTGCATTTCATCTTCATGATAAATCTTCACATTTATTTTACTATAGTTCAAATTCAGACTTTTGTTTTTAAGCTTTCCTACAGGGATATCATAAATGTAGAATGTGAGTTAGATTCTTTCTGAAATTCTTTCTTAATGTTATTTTAACTACTTAATTTCTTCCTTTTTTTTTTTCTTTTTTGGTACTGGAAATTGAACCCAGGGTGCTTAACCACTCAGCCACATCCCATCCCCAACTCTTTTTATTTTTTATTTTGAGATAGGTTCTCATCATGTTGCTTAGGGCCTGCCTCAAGCCTCCTGGGCCACTGGAATTATCAGGCATGTGCCACCCCTTTCTTTTTTTCAAGAGGGGTTCTTTTTTTCCTCTCTTATTTAGTTTAGGGATGATAGAGAATAGGACATGTTATATACATGTTCATTGTTTAAAAAGAAAATTGGGTGCAGTACCTACCTCTTCCCCTACAAGGGTAAAAGTAATGTTTTATGTATACTTTACTATAGAATTGGACTTCTTTGGGGATAACAATGTCTGGAAGGATGCAGGTAGCACCCCCCAGGGTTTTGATACTTTGACATTTTCCAGCCCTCACCTCCCAGCAGCCTATGCAAGTCACATCCAAGATCACAGTGTAGTTTGTGTGCCCTTTTAAGAAGGGACTCCTTTTATCCTGTGCCTCCACATTGTCCTGCTGCTTTGCCATGAGAAAGGTAGAGAGGATTTGCATTTTTTTTTTGCATTCCCAGAATCATATTGGGTATCTGCTACATTATGCTTTAATCAGAGATGTTTGGGGAAATGAAATTTAAAAAGTTAGTTTGTAAAGACTGTTGGAATCCATAACCACTGGTAAACTGGAGATTTCTGAACATTGAATGTTACAGTTTTACTCCTTAGCATCGACTTTTGCCAGATGGAGATTCCTGATCTCCAGTGGCTTCTGATTGACTTCTTTCACCAGAGGCATTCAAACTAATATTTTTGCATTCAGGCATGCTAGATGTAGAATCATAGTTCTTACTATAATTTACCTTTTCAGATCCTGTGTTTATTTTCTAAAAAACAGAGTTGATGGGGCTGGGGTTGTGGCTCAGCGGTAGAGCGCTCACCTAGTATGTGCAGGGTGCTGGGTTCGATCCTCAGCACCACATAAAATAAATAAATAAATAGACAAATAAATAAATAAATAAATAAATAAATAAAATAAAGGTATTGTATTCAACTACAACTAAAAAAATTTAAAAAAAACAGGGTTGATAATGTCTACATCAAAGGGTGTCTGTGAGGATTAAATATGTCATTTGGCACATGGTAGATGCTTGTAAACATTAGTTTCTTTCCTTTGCTCTTGGGAAACCATAGAGTTAACTTTTAAAAAGCACCTATTACAGTAAAAAAGACATGGAATATGCTAACTCAGATGGTCCAAAATAGACTGCAGAATGTATGTCTTTGTGTATAAACTATTGAATCTTATACAAGGAGGAATCAATGACTTTTGGCAAGATTATGTTAGGGGAGAGTAATAAATACTCTAATGGAACATTGGCAGCACCAAGTTTGAAAAGGAACAAGAGTCAATGATGCTAGGAAAGTAACATTTGATAATAAATGACATCATGTACCAACACCTCAGAAAGCATATTTCAAGTAGAACTATTAGAAAGTTTTATTAGAGTACTTTTTAAAAACATGATTATTAAAGGGTGTATTCACAGCACATTTTCAATGTGGAGAGAGAAAGTAAAAATAAAATCAAAAGTACCTTTAGTAATTTAAAGGTATAAACAAATGATAAATGCTTTAGCGCTTAAAGTTCACATTTTCTTTTGATTGGGCAGCAGCAGCTGTGAACCTGTTTTTGAAAGAAAATTTGTGACATTGACTTCCTCCCCTGATCAATAGAGAAGTGGGGTTATGGAAGGTCATGATTTACAGTGGCCAGAGAAAGTATAGAAAACTTCTGCCCTATCTAGGTGTCTCTTCAGTATTGGAGCCAGTAACAGGCCATCTTGTTTAGAAAAGGTTCTAGGAAATGGTAAAGATGGACTGTTGAAGATATTTGGCATAGCTGTAAGTGTATAGTATTAATTGGAGAAATAGGCCACAGTGTTTCCACAGGAGAGTTAAACCCAGCCAGCTGCATATCTATCCCTAAATGGAACTGGGTCTTCTGTGCTGCCTTTTCTGTGCCATATCTCAGTGCATCGTCCCATTGTCAACCATTGGTTGCCATCCTTCTCTGCTTCTTGGTCCTTGTGTTCCACCTCTCATCATCCACTGGGTGCATCCTGTCCCTTCTGCAGCATCTTCAAACCCATGTACTTCAGCCTACTTCCCACCTGCTGCCATCCTGCCATCCAGTCTTGTCCTCCTTTGGTTTATTTCCCTCCTAGTGTGCAGCAGTAACATTTCCCCCCAAGATTGTGTTTGGTCACTCGTGAGTCCCTGGTGCCATTGAGATAAAATCCATAATCCTTCATGAACTCTTTGATATTACTTCTCCTCCCTCATAGTGTGTCTTAAAGGCCCTGTGTGCTTTTTAAAAAAATTATAAGCCCTTTTTATGTTTGATGTTTTTGTTTCTCTTCTTTTCTCCCCTTTGAGAGAAGCAAGTCTCAGTTTTTTCCTTGGTTTTCCCATAGCACTGATCCCTAGCAAAATACTTGTCACTGCCAAGTGCCTTGCTGTCTCACACCTCACCACAGACTTCAAACTCTGGGGCTTGCGGAGTTTTTCACCATTATGTTTCTTGTATGTAGTGCCTACACAAAATTGATTCCCAGTTAAGTGTTTGTTGACTGTTGAATTAAATAATGATAGGGGACTAAACGTTCTTTTTATTAGCTTTCAGATTGTCATTTCAGACTCTCTTAGTTATCTACAATAGGAGATTTCATCAGTGTTGCTCCATGGTTAAAAGACCTAGTTATTTGTCTGGTATTGAAATATCAGTGTTCCAAGTGGTATTTTTCCTGTTTCAATGATAGTGTTAATTAATGCCTTCCAGAAGAGAGTGGTTGCTAGGAGATTCTTTCTCTTTTGAGTTTATCTGTATGTGAGATAATGGTTGGTCCTTGCCAGTTTTTTTTTTTTTTCTTCATCTTTCTCCCCCTAAGTTGTCAAGAGGAACTGTTTTACTTGATCATTCTTTTAAGGTTATTTCTATTATTTGGCTTATTTGTTAATTATTATGAAGCATTTGAACTTTAAACATGAGGCTGACATGTATATTTTTCTGAAGTGTAATTTTTTCCCTCCTTTTTCTGAATTTAAACTAATCACTTCACCATCACGGTTTTCTTTCAGTGGATAACTTTCTACACATAAATACTAGCAGTCAAACTTGAATTGTTGAAATGTCATCAAGTGGCTTGTCCCTCTTTGTCCACAGGAAAAGTATAACTTCTTTTCAAGCACTCAAGGCTTTACACAGTCTGGCCCAAGTCTGCCTTTCCCTTTTTCCTTTGTGGTGGCTTTGCTTCTATTCATCCTCATATACTTACCCACTGTCCCTTAATAAGCTTTTCTCTGTCCATTATGTGCTCGGGTCTGTTCCCCATTGTGGCCAAAACGCACCTCCTCTGAACAGATTCCTCCAAATAAAAATCTAGCTCTTCCTCAGGCTTCTGGAAATCTCATCTATTCTATGCAGTCATCTTTCCTTCACTTGTAAAACCTGGAACATGTCTTGTCAGTGCAGTACATGTGATCATTACATCGTTCTGCTTTGCTTAAGGAGTTTTTTTTGTTTGTTTGTTTTGGTGTGTGTGTGTGTGTGTGTGTGTGTGTGTGTGTGTAGGGTGAGATATAAAGGTTGAGATTTGTGAGTTTGCTGGTGGATAGATAGAAGCTCCTTGAGAACAGGGAGTGTATTGAAATACCTGTGTCAACCCATGTGTCTAGTGGCATATGCCTTTAATGGTGTATAAAACACATTTGAACTCATTGACTTACTCTTTTCTGCATTCAGTACCCATTTTGAAGAACTGAGGCATGTGCATTCAAACCAATGTATAGGGACATAGAAGTTTAGTAGAACACAGGCACCTACTAGGCGGGTGCAAGTGGAGGAGGCAGGAAAGTGATCCTGGGTGAGTTGAAGAAAGTTTCCAGAACAAGAGTTGACTTGGGACTTGAGTTGGGAGCCAGATTGAACCAGATGTTCCAACCTAGAGCAAGTGGGTTTTCTAAACACCTGCAGGTTAAAGGGAATGACAGTACTCTTTATTTGAGCACTATTGCTGAAATAAATGAATGAAGTTGATTTATGTGTAAAGTTGTATTACATTTAGCATCAATAGATTTTTAAAGTCCCTGGTATTTTTCTGTGTAGATTATATAAATAACAATTGTTTATTTCCAATCCAGTAAATTCAGTTTTTCTATTGTCCTGTTGCATTGACGAGGACCTCTTAAACAATGTGGTAGCAAGAATAAGCAAGGGATTGAATCTCTTATACAATGTTGAGTTGAAGGTGGCTGGATCCCAGTTCCATTCCTGACTTAAAGAGAGGGCATCTGATACTTAATCATTAAAAATAAGGATTACTGTAGGTTTGGGCAGATAGCCTTTATCAGATTAAAGAAGTTTGCTGAGAGTCTTTTATCCTGAATGGTTATGGAATGTAGGGCCACTATAAGTTGGGATTTTTTTCATTCTGTACAATGTAATTTTTTCTGTTTCATTCTTAGTAATTTCTTGAGATCTGTGTTTTAGGGCACTAGTTCTGTGTTCTAGTGTGTCTCATTTGTGATTTAGTTCACATATTGAGGTTTAGACTTCAGTGACTTTTTTTAAAAAAAAATTTATTTCCAGAATATATTAAGTCATTTGGGCATCTATAACATAGTACCATAGAGTCTAAACAATAGAAATTTATTTCTTGTTGTTCTTAGAGGCTAGGAAATCTAAGATCAAGGGGCTGGCAGAGGGGCTGGTGAGGGTCTATTTCTTTGTTCATAGATGGCCATATTCTTTTCTTTCCTTTATTTCATTTCTTTCTCTCTTTCCCTTCTTTCTTTCTTTCTTTCTTTTTTTTTTTTTTTTGATTCTGGAAATTGAATCTAGGTGTGCTCTACCATGAAATCATATCCCTAGTTCTTTTATTTTTTATTTTGAGACAGGGCTTCACTAAGTTACCCAGGTTGGCCTTGAACTTGCAATCTTTGTGCCTCAGCCTCCTTTTGGAATGTGCCACCACTTCTGGCATATTCTGTTATAGCCTCCCATGCAAAAGGACCAGGGGAGTACTTTGGGGCCTTTTTAATGAGGGTACTGATTTCATTCTGCACTAATCAACTCCCAGAGATCCCTCTTTCCTCATATTGGGGGTTAGGATTAAATTTATGAAATTTTGGGGAGGAGCACAAATATTTAGTGTTGAGCAGTATGTGTTTGTGAGTATGTATATTTCTGCATATGTATATATTAACACAAATATGGATACAGTTCTTTGTTTTTAAATTACCTATTCTTTTTTAGAATATCTCTCTTATGTTTTTATTTCTTTTGTGTTTAATCATTGTGCACATATTTTTGTGTGTGGTTTTTATTTTCTTATTCTATTATTTCAACTTCTTGAGGGCCTAATTCTTGGTGTTGGTTGAGTATCTTGCTTCTTGCTGGTTACAGATATTCTGTCCATTGTTTTGCCATTTTGGATGGTGAGCCTGTCTTTATGGGCCTAATCTAGTGGAGTTGGAGATAGGCTTCTCCAGAGTGGGTATCTTCGCTTCTGGCAGGCACCCTGCAGATGACCAGTTGGAGTAAATTGTTGTCCAGGGATTTCCTGAATACATGTATGGGAGTGGAGTTGAATGCCAAACACCAGAATAGGGATACAGACAGACCAATGGTTATCAGTTACTGGGGTACTGGAAGATCTCTGGATGCTAGGTTCAGCCTTTTCCTCCTCTTGAGTACATAGTTGCACCCCCCCCCATGACCCCCGCTCCCCCCTCTCCAGTTTAGTTTTTTCACTGAGACTATAGCCCTTTGAAGGTTTCAACTATATATAGAAATGTTAGTTCTAACCTGTGACGTGTATCCTGTCCTGCATGAACATTAAAATAAGGTGATTTCCAAACCAGACACTTTTTTGCATAAAAGGGTTACAGTTAGTAATTATGCCAGGATTTTAACCGTGTAAATCAGGATGTGTGTCACCTTTGTTTTAAATCTAATACCCAGCTTGCACAGCTGGCTAGCCCTTCCCTGCTGGAAGACTGCAGAGTCTTTTTCATTATGGCCTCAAATCCCTTATGTTGCTTCCCTGCCTTACTCTCCTAGGTGTGTAAAAGGCTGTCTCATATTCTTATATCACATTTCTCAGTGCTTGTAGCATAAGAACCTTTAGGCTATTTTACCTACTTTATTGACAGAACAATTTGTCTTAACTTTTAGTATTAGGATTGTTATTGTCTTTGGTTTCTCTTAAGAAAGAATATTATACACCTTAAGAGACTATTAGAAAGAGGGTTAAGGAAGAGAAGGAAAGAAGGAATAGTTATGGGGAGAGAAAAAGAGAAGAAGTAAAGAGAGAGCAGGTTGGAAAGAGATGAGGAAGCAGATAAAGAATAGATGAAAGAGAGTCAGATATGTGTCTTCAGAGAGATGAGCGCAAGTCCAGACATGAACCCACCCATAGAGAAACTGACCTAGAGACCACACACATAGATATGTGGTCAAAGAGACAACTACTTACAAAGACACACATGTGGATCACCTAGGGGGACATGAGCAGCAAAGAGCAAAATAGAAAATAACCAGACTTTAGTGTGTTGCACTAATTCAAATAATCAAAAACAAATAATCAAATAATCAAAAAATATTCCCTCCCTTGAGATCATAGGGAGTAGAAGAGGTGTCTTCACAATTAGCCAGAATTGCAGTAACAGCAGTGCTGTTTCTAAGGATGCTGATATAGGCTGCTTGGTTGCATCTTGCTGACCAACTGGTTGGGTTCTTGATTTGGTCTCATTGACACTAGTGAATGAAGGTAATTACTGATTTTCAGTCAGTGGGTCAATAGTAACTTTTTGTTTTTGTTTTTTTAAAGGAACCAATATATTTTCAAATTAACAGGTTTCATTTGTAGATTTCATCATTGCCTCACAAATCAAATTTGGAAATGTAACCACCTAAAATTGAAATTAAAAGTTTGATATTTTGACCATGTTAAATAGTTGTCAAAAGACAGGAAATAGATGTAGTGTTATCATCTGAGTTTATTGTTGGGATCGTCAGCTGGTCACAATTGGCCTCCAATTAAAAATTGATTTTTTCACCATGACGTTCTAAAAACTATCATGGAACCACAGACAGAATCTTTTAGATTCATTGTCTAGACCTAAATGGATAGGTAATCTTTTTTGATGACTGATGGAAACAGTGATCATCTTGGAGCCTAGCTGTGCAGAAAGAGTAGGACGGAGGTTTTGGTTTTGTGCAGAGTCTCCTCTTTTGTCCTCTTTAGACCCTGCTGTACTTTTCTGTTTTCATTTTACTGATTTTCAAGACTACCAGTGATAGGTAATAATTCTCACTTTGCCTAGTCATTTTATTTCCTGAATTTTTTTATAAGACTGTAAGTACACTTGGTTCTGGTTTAAAATCTGAGATAAGCAACTGTAAATCACTATTATTGTGACATGTGTGGAAAGGACAGAAGAAAATCATGTTGCCTGACATAGGAGAATACTGCTAAATTACACTTTGGCTGCGGCGGGGGTGGGGGTGGGGTGCGGGACTGGGGATTGAACTCAGGGGCACTTGACCACTGAGCCACATCCCTAGCCCTGTTTTATATTTTATTTAGAGACAGGATCTTACTGAGTTGCTTAGTGCCTCACTTTTGTGAGGCTGGCTTGGGACTCGCAATCCTTCTGCTTCAGCCTGCTGAGCTGCTGGGATTACAGGCATGCACCCACTGCGCCTGGCCACACTATTTTAATAAGCATGTTGTTTACTTTCAGATTTTGAATACAGGGATAGTGTTGTACTTTGCGCTTAGCAGAGATATGGACTACAAGCAATATGACCAAGTACTTTGTTATCTTAAAGCTTGGCAGTAGGCCCTGAGAACACTCATCCTGTTAATATTTTAATTTGATTGTGTCTTACTTAAATAGATATCATAATCATAAAGAAGTAATGGTTTGGAACTCTGCTTCTTAAGATTAGATTGAAGTCAACTTCCATGACATTCCTTAAAATTGCCTCTCTCTAAAGAAGTGGTGCCTTAGAGCCTGGTTTGTGGATCATTTAGGAAGATGTGGGAAAATCTCTATAAGGGATAGGAATCACCAAAATTTTAAATACTAAGTTCAAGCCAGTATTCTTTTTTTTTCCCCATCCCTAGTAATAGTTTTTTTTAATTTTAAGATGCCATCATAGTGAACAATCTTAACTTTAATGCTACATAATTATATTCAGAATTAAAAACAAATTGTGTAATGAAGATTGAAATGGACTTTAACATATGCGTGTTTTATTCCTCTAGCACTGAGCTATAATGCTTTTTATACCCATTTTAATAGCTGTTAATTATGGGGCATATGTTACATGGTAGACACTCTACTACATATTGCTTTATATAAATGACTTCCAATCTTTGCAGGAATCTTCTGTTAGTTGTTATGAGGTCACTTTATAAATAAGGAAAATGAGACCCAGAGTAGTATCACAATTTACTTTAATTCAAATCTAGGTCTTTTACACTTTATAATGTGATATTTCTATTTACCATTTGAGCTTCTTCTTGAGGGGCCTCCAGTACAGACTACTCTCAGCTTTCTGAATGTGGGTTATGGAGTTTATAGTTCTTCCTAAGGATTTTATTCTTTTTAAAAATTTTCTTCACTGGTGCTCTATACTTTCAATCTATGTATATGTCTGTCTGTCTGTCTATCTATCTATCTATCTATCTTCTTATTAGTTTTACTAGTTAGTAGAATGTGTTTTGACATTATACATATATGGAGTATAACTTCTTTTTTTTCAGGAGTATAACTTCTTATTTTTCTGGTAGTACATAATGAAGAATTACTTTGGTCTTGTAATCATATATGCACATAGGAAAGTAATGTCTGATTCATTCTTGTGTTTCCTATTCCCATCCTCATTTTCATTTCCCTTTGTCTAATACAGTGAACTTCCATTCTCTGCCCACCCCATTCCCCCACTCCCTTTTGTGTTTTTATCCACATAGCAGAGAGATCATTCAGCCTTTGGGTTTTTGGGAATGACTTACTTCATTTAGCAAGATACTCTCCATCCATTTGCTGGCAAATGCCATAATTTCATTTTTTTTATGGCTGAGTAACATTCCATTGAGCATATGTACATTTCCTTTATCCACTCATTTGTTGAAGGGCACCTAGATTGGTTTCATTGCTTAGCTATTGTGAATTGAGCTGCTATCAACATGAATGTGGTTGCATCACTATACTATGCTGATTTAAGTCCCTTGGGTATATAACAAGGAGCAGGATAACTGGGTCAAATGGTGGTTCTATTCCAAGTTTTCTGAAAAATCTCCATACTGCTTTCCAGAGTGACTGCACCAATTTGCAGTCCCACTAGCAACGTATGAGACTATTTTTCCCCTATATTCTTGCCAACATTTGTTGTTACTTATATTCTTGATAAGTGCCATTCTGACTGGAGTGAGATGGAATCTCCATGTAGTTTTGATTTGCATTTCTCTACTTGTTAGAGATGTTGAACATTTTTTTCATATATTTGTTGACTGACTGTATTTCTTCTTCTGTGAAGTGTCTGTTATTGATTGGGTTATTTGTTTTCTTATGCATCTTCATTTTAGAAGGATGCTCAAATAGGGCAGGGACTTGACCTAGTTTGTTCACTTCTATATTCTCAGCACCTGGAATCCAGCAGCTTTCTGGCTTCTGGAGATGTTCAGTGACTATTTGTTGAATGAATGAATAAGTGAGTGAAAATCATGGCAGGTTGGCCTTGATAGTATACTCTTGTTATCAAATACTGATTTATGCCATCACAATGCAAATGCAAAGGTTAATATGTGTTAGAAATATGATGCATTTTGAAGTCAGTTAAAATTGTCTATTATTGATATTAGCCCTTTGAAAATAAAAAAATGTGTTCTTATGACCATGCATAGGAAAGAATTATGAGTAGGAAAGAGGAGACTGACTAGTTCCCTAAAATAGTCTTTTAGTAGCAATAGAATTGAACATAATACTTAGCAGATAGCAGGGACTTGATACATATTTATTTTGTTTAACTGAATTCAGCTGAATGGCCTTGACAGGAATTTTTTTTTTAAAGCAATATTTGGTCTGTGGCTGTGGCTCAGTGTTAGAGTGCTTGCCTAGCACATGGGTTTGATCCTCAGCACCACATAAAAATAAATAAAGGTATAAAAATTTTTTTAAAAAATATTCACTTTTGACCCTTTCTGAGTCCATTGTTTTGTTTAAGCTCATTAATTTTAAGCATACTGCTCTCTGTCTCACAGGATTTGGACAGATAGTTCATTCTTTGTTATTCTCTAGCTGGTCCTGTGCTCTAATGTGTTATGTACTCCATCTTATCTGCCTGACTAAAGTGGTGAGTTCATGTAGGATAAACCATGTCTCACACTTTTCTTCTCTGGATAAGTTAGCATGTGAGGTCCTTGAAGAGGAGCAGGTAGGAAAGTCAGAGCTATCTGTGCTCTGGGAAGGCAGGTCGAGGGTTAGATCTGGGGCAGTGTGAAGTTCCTGGGGAGGGTGTGTTGCAAAGAAGAGGGATATTTTATTGGATGGAGGGAGGATTATGTGGACCATTAGAGTTCAAATTTTTACTTTAAAAATAGGTTGAATGGCATTAGAACTGACTTTAGCAAAGTGATTAGCATCCTTTAGCTATGAAGTTCATTTCATCCATAATCTCTGATATGAAACTCATATTCCATGAATTTCTTGCTTTTAATTCTTGTCATTTGGAAACATCATCTAGCTAAGCCGAAAATATCATGATGCTCTCCCAAATGTGTTCCAACCCGTACATGTTTTGGGTACCATTTTTTTCTGGATTTGGGAGTGTTAAATGATACAACAGGTTTATTTTGCTTGGCTTGTGAGAATGCTGTTTTTTCCCCCATTTTCAGTTCTCTAAGAAGTTGTAATATCGTAATAATTGTATCTCTTCAAGAAGTTTCTCTCTTTAAGTTTTTTTTTGTACTGGGGATTGAACTCCTGGGCACCTGACCACTGAGCAACCCAGCCCTGTTTTGTATTTTATTTAGAGACAAGGTCTCATGGAGTTGCTTAGTGCCTTGCTTTTGCTGAGGCTGGCTTTGAACTTTCCTCAACCTCCCAGGCTGCTGGGATTTTACAGGCATGCGCCACTGCAACCAGCTGTTCTCTTATATGCAAATCTTAAGAACAACCAGACAGTTCTGCACACAAGTACTCTGCCTTTTTGGATATTTACCTGTGCTTGATAAGCCAGATTATTATAACTATCAAGATTATTATTATGGTCGGACCTCTGTATTAGTGTATTTTTTTATTCCTGTAATGAAATATAGTGATATTCAAGACAGGTCACTTTATAAAGAAAAGAGGTTTATTTTGGCCCCCAATTTTGGTTCAAAGTCAAGGGTCACATCTGGTGATGACTTTTGGGGGGGGGCAGAAACAGAAAACATGCATGCATATGTGAGTCTTTCTGTTTTTTTCTCCCTCTTGCTGCTAGGATTTAATCATGGGGATCCCTCCTACTGGCTTTATCTAATACTTATTACCTCTTAAAGGCCCTTTAAACGTATAGTTGGATTAAATGTTTTGCCTTTTTGATACATCACAATAAAGATTAAACTTAAACAGGAAGTCTTGGGGGATACACACAAACCACATCCGGTCCATAGCACCCACCTTCACATTACAGGTACTCAAAGTAAGTTAGTTCCTCAGATTGACTTCTATACAAAAATAGACTATTTATTGACTTGTACTTGGCACTGTGTTTCATTACTTTGCTCTTTTATTGGAAAATAAATCTGGGTTAGGCTTAGAGAAAATGCAAACTAGCTATTATGGTGTAGATATGAAATGTTCCCCCAAAAGCTCATCTGTTAGGTAATAAAGGAGTGTTTAGAGGTGAAATGATTGAATTGGAGGGCTGAAACTTTATCAGTCCATCAATTGGTTAATCCACTGATAGATGCATGGACTACTGAGAAGCGGGACCCATATGGAGGAAGTACGTTCTGAAAATTAAATTTCAGGGAGATCTTGAGGAATATTGGGGGTTACCCTAGAAGAGTCTGTCTTCTCCTTGACCCCCTTCTCATTCCCTGCTTCCTGGCTGCTATGAGCTGAGCAACTTTTCTCTGCCACATACTTCTGCTGTGATATTCTGCCTCACTTTGGCTCAAGAGCAGTGGCATTGATTGCTGTGGACTGGGATGCCTCTGTGACCCATGAGCCCAAATAAACTTTTCCTCTTCTAAGTTGTTTTTGTCAGGTATTTTCATCATAAAGATGAAAAGCTGACAATTAGCATAAATGTTTTTTCTTAGTAATGTACAGGAAGTTAGAAGCATCTGAACATGCTTTGAAATAAAAACTAGTGATATCCTCAGAAGCTCCCCTCAGCATTTTGTGCCATGGTGTTCAGAAGCTGAGAATTCCTAGAGATTCCCCTCCTTCCACCCCCTACCCCGGGGAAACCTGGTTCTGAAATTTAAATTTCAGGGAGATCTTGAGGAATATTGTTGTGTTATATGAATTCAGCTTTAGGGGCCCCTGTTATTCCCTCTGCATCAATCTTTGCCTCACCTCTAATGCAGGCTTCAGTCCTTGTAGGTTAGCCAGGATCTCAGGTAAGACATGGTCTAGCAGGGATGGCAGGAGAGCTCTGGATTCCAAGATTCTGGCCAGCGTTCTGGACCAAGTTCTTTCACCACCCAGGTGGACAGTTAATCCTTTGCAGCTACACTCTCCTCATCACAGCAGACCTTGATCTCATTTTCTCTGATGTTAGCATGACTTGTTCTTCATCACAGAACAGGGTCAAGACAATGCCTGTCCCCATCAGGAAACCACTTGTGCCACTGTGAGCATTATGATCAGACCTAGAAGTATGACATGGCCTTGAAAGAAACATAATTGGTATACACATCTCTTGGGGAAAGTGTAAAGTGAAATTCCTGCTGCATGGTTTGCCCATAGGAGAAAAAGCAGGCTTCCTATTGTTTTGTTTGTTTGGCCTTTGGGCCCATTAAAGCAGGAAGAATGAAGACACACAGTGGCAGTTGTTAGAGGATAAGGGCACCTCCCTCAGAGGTCCCTCTTGTTCAGAGTTCCAATAGCAAGTACACAGTACTGGTGAGCAGACTCATCCCAGTGGCAGTGCATGAGTCTCCACTGATTTCAGGAAAGTGTCCTGCAGCCACAGCCAGGAGAGCTCTGGGCATCTCCTGTGAACACTAGCTTGAGCTGGAGAAGTAGACCACCATCTAAGAGGATAGAAGACTTTCAAATCAGTTTTCACAAGTTGCCATAAATTTTTTTTTCAAACTTCAAAAGTGTAAATATCAAACCAACAAAAGTGTGCTGAATGTTGAAATTTAAAAAACACAGATAAGCAAAACCAAAAACAAATAAAAAAAAACCCTCAAGGAATATTGGTGTATATTCTTTTAGATATGTTTTTATGTGCCTGTACATATACCCCAAGGTGGTATCACACTGCTTTCCTCACCTAATGACACATGGCTTTCTATGGCAATAAAATATTCTTTGTATGATTTTTAAATGGTGGTTTAGCATTTCACCATGTAGCTTTTTCACTGCTGACACCAAAAGACTTGACAAGACCAATTTTATAGGAGGAAAAGTTTATTTGGGGGCTCACAGTTTCAGATGTCTCAGTCCGTATATTGCAGACTCCATTCCTCAAGGCCTAAAGTAAGGCAGGACACCACAGTAGAAGAGTGTGGTAGAGGAAAGCAGCTGGAACCATGGCACCAGGAAACAGAGAGAAAGAGGGAGAGAGAGAGAATGCGAGTGAGTACAAGTGCAAGATTGAGCTCTGCTCAATAAGGCCAAGATACATTCCTTAGGGCACTCCCCCAGTGACCCATTTCCTCCAACCACATTCTGCCTGCCTGCAGTTACCACTTAGTTAATCCTCTATCTGGATTAAGCTTTCTTGGATTGTGTCACACATGAGCTTTTGGAGGACAGCTCATATCTAAACCATAACATTGATATATTATTATGTACTATAACAAATGCCCTATTGTTGGAAGCTCTCTCTTAGAGTCTGTGACATCCCCATTCTTAGCAATTTGGGGGGCTTGTATGCATTGTGGTAAAGAATTTTAATCTCCAAGACATTCTAGGATTTAGAAGCAGGTTCTCATTCTGAAACAAATGGCAGTATTATATAGTTTTGACTCCAAACAGGGAAGCTTTACGTGCTTTGTAGTGTTCTAAAAACCCCATCTGATAGCTTTTAATATTAAGATGTGGGTCTTAAAGAAACTGTAAGATTGATGAGTAGACATTGGGTGTTAAGGAACAAAGTAAAGCTTTGCAATGAAATTTAAGTTGCCATCAAAAGCCTACGTACAAAAAAGCCCAGGACCAGACAGATTCTCAGCTGAGTTCTACCAGATCTTCAAAGAAGAACTAACACGAAACCTCCTCAAATTATTCCATGAAGTAGAAAAGGAGGGAACCCTTCCAAACCCATTCTATGAAGCTAGTATCATGCTGATACCAAAACCAGACAAAGACACATCAAAGAAAGAAAGTTTCAGACCAGTATCCCTGATGAACATAGATGCTAAAATTCTTAATAAAATTAGTGGCAAAGTGCACAAAAAACTTAATGAAAAGGTAGTGCACCATGATCAAATGGTGATTATGACTGGGATGCAAGGTTGGTCCTACCTCCAGAAATTAATTTATGTAATACATCACATCAATAGACTTAAAGACACGAATCACGTGATTATCTCAATAGGTATAGAAAAAGCATTTGACAAAATACAGCATCCATTTGTTTTCAAAACACCAGAAAAACTAGCATAGTAGGAACATACCTCACATCATTCTAAAAGGAGAAAAAAGTGCCCTAAAAACTGGAACAAGACAAGGATGTCCCCCTTCTCCACTTCTATTCTAGTCCTTGAAACCCTAGCCAGATCAACTAGGCAAAATAAAGAAATAAAAGGGATATGAATAGGAAAAGAAGAGCCCTACTTGATGATGACATGTTTCTATATTTAGAAGACCCAGAAAACTTTTAGAACTCATAAATGAATTCAGCAAAGTAGCAGGATATAAAATTAACACCCAGTTGCATTCCTGTACACTAATGATGAGTCAACTTTGAAAAAGAAATGAGGAACGCTCTTCAAAATAGCCTCAAAAGAAGTAATTTTGTGTTGGGGATCAATCTAACAAAAGAGGTAGAAGACCTCTACAATGAAAGCTACAGGACACTAAAGAAAGAAATTAATGAAAAGAACCGCTCATGTTCTTGGATAGGCAGAATTAATATGGTCAAAATGGCCATACTACCAAAAACGCTATGCAGATTTAATGCAATTCCTATTAAAATTCCAGTGATGTTCTTCATAGGCTCTGGCTCAGTGGTAGAGTGCTCGCCTCACATGCGTAAGGCCCTGGGTTCAATCCTCAGCACCACATACAAATAAATAAATAAGTAAAATAGAGATGTTGTGTCCATCTACAACAGAAAGAAAGAAGGAAGGAAGGAAGGGAGGGAGGGAGGGAGGGAAAAGAAGAAAAGAGAAAGAAAGAAAAAGAAAAAGCAGTCATGAAATTCATTTGGAAAAATGAGAGGCCTAGAATATCCAAAGCATCTTTAGCAAGAAAGGTGAAGCAGGAGGCATCACAATATCAGATCTTAAATCATACTATACAGCTATCGTAGCAAAAACAGCATGGTATTGGCATCAAAACAGACATGAAGATTAGTGGTACAGAATAGAAGACACAGAGACAAATCCACATAAATACAGTTATCTCACACTAGACAAAGACACCATAAACATTCACTGGAAAAGAGATAGCCCCTTCAAGAAATGGTGCTGAGAAAACTGGAAATCCCTGTGTAGCAGAATGAAATTGATCCTCTATCTCTTACCCTACACAAAACTCACTGAAAGTGGATCAAGTACCTAGACATTAGACCAGAGACTCTGTGCCCACGAGAAGAAAATGTAGACCCAACTTTCCATCATGTAAGCTTATGAACTGACTTCCTCAACAAGACTCCCAAAGTACAAAAAGTAAAATCAAGAATCAATAAATGGGACAGTATCAACCTAAGAAGCTTCTTTACATTAAAGGAAACAATAATGTGAAGAGAGAGCTTACGGAATGGGAGAAAATCTTTGCCCCCTGCACCTAAGATAGAACATTAATCTTCAGGATATAAAAAGAACTCATAAAACTTAACACCAACAAAACAAAACAAATAACCCAATCAATAAATGGACAAAGGAACTGAACAGACACTTTGCAGAAGAAGAAATATGATCAATCAACAAATATATGAAAAAATGTTCAACATTTCTAGCAAGCAGAGAAATGCAAGTCAAAATTACATTGAGATTCCATTTCACTCCAGATTGGTAATTATCAAGAATAAAAGCAACCATATGAATGTTGGTGAGGATGTAGGCAAAAAGATGCACTCAGACATTGCTGGTGGGACTGAAAATTGGTGCAGCCACCCTGGAAAGCAGTTTGGAGATTCTTTAGAAAACTTGGAATGGAACCACCATTTGACCCAGTTATCCCGCTCCTTGATATATACCCAAATGACTTAAAATCAGCATAGTATAGTGATACAGCCACATCTATGTTTATAGCAGTTCAATTCATAATAGCTAATCTAAGCAATGGAACCAATCTAGGTACCCTTTAATTGATGAGTAAATAAAGAAAATACTGTATATATACAAAATGGAATGTTACTCAGCCATAAAGAAGAATGAAATTATGCCATTTGCCAGCAAATGGGTGGAACTGGAGCAAGTACTTCATGCTAAGTGAAATAAGCCAGTCCCAAAAAAACAAAGGCCGAATTTTCTCTCTCATATGTGGATGATACACACAAGAGGGGTGGAGGGAGGGAAGAATAGAAGTACTTTGGATTAGACAAAAGGGGATGAAGGGAAGGGAGGGTGGATGGGAATAGGAAAGACAGTAGAATGAACTGGACATAGCTTTTCTATGTTCATATATAATACATGACCAGGAAAACTTCACATCATGTACAATCACAAGAATGGAATACTAATTTAAATAAGTTATACTTCATGTATGTATGTCAAAATATACTCTACTGTCATGTGTATCTAAAAAGAACAAATAAAAAAAAGTGAGGGATTAAAAAGCACAACGAAGTAAGGCTTTGTGGTTTTGATACTGTTTGAGGCCAGAGCATTGGGTTGTTATTGTCACCCCAGGAACATGTAGGCACCATGTGCTCATTCTCTCTGAGCTGATGCTTTCTCCGAGGGGATTATGTATTAAGATTTCTGCATCCATGTGTGCTTAGAATTACATATTGCCCTCACTTTTATATATAGAGGTCCTCAAACAATTAACACCTTTGTTATTTAAATACCCCTCTATTAAAAAAAATAAACATGATCTTGATTGAGCAGGAAACCCTCCCACAAAGAATCATTTTCTCCAGGAATTTTCTGGCCTAACTTCATCAGATTTAAATTAAAGGGTATGAAAATTTGTTTCTCTTTGCCATCTTTCTCCGTCCATCAAAATCCATCAGTGCCCTTTAACTGTGAAACTCTGGTGTAAGTTTAATACAAATTATGTGATACCTGAAGGATCAGCTAACTGATGTACCATGGGTTTAAGATTCAGTGGGTGTTTTTAAAATCAAGTCCCAGTGAAAAATTAGAAAGTACAATTCAGAATGTGATCGGCTATGTGAGAACACTATGTCATGTCAGGGATTTGCTGAGGATAAGTGATGCAGTGTTGCTTTTGGTGTCTACATGACCATCCTTGTTTTTTCTTCCTTTTATCTTTGACTTAATTAGCTATTTAAGTTAAGCATATGCATCATCTGTTTTTATTGGTGTTGTTTGGTTTTTTAAAATTTATTGAAATAATTTAACCCCATATAGTTTTCATTCTGATGATGTAAGCTGATTTGAAGATGATTTGAAGTGATTTTTTTAAAAAGATGTTTTCTTTTTCCTCCCCTAACTTAATTCTCTTGGTTTGCTTAACCAATCTTTTCCTTTAGAATCAGATTGAGCTTCTTGTTGCTATTGCTTATGTTTTTGTGTTCAACTGATTATTCTTCTATAGTGTGATTCTAAGTTGACAAGCCCTTAACCTTTGGAAATTGTTCTAATGCAGGGACTGCTGCAAAACCAAGTGCCTGGGAGTGGGAAGAAAGGAAAGTAAGGAGTGCTACTGAGTGTCAGGAAGGGGAAAGGACTGGGGCCTGAGCTTTTGGTCTTACCAAGTGATCTGATTTCTTCAGAGAAGCTGGAAATAGGGAATTTTCCCCCTTGTGGTGGTGTGTTTGATATCTCTTGATTTTTTTATATGTTGGCCTGAATTGTTTTTCCAAATTGTGGATCAAAGAGAACACATGTGTGGCCCACATTAGGCCCATAAATGGCCAATATGCAGTGTTTACTTAAGGGATAAGTTTTGCCTTTCAAAATAATTTTAACCAAGCAGAGTGTGTGGGTGCTGATTGAGCCTAACCAGTTGAGATATCCTATTTTAGTCACCTTTGACAAGGAAATACCTCTTAATAGTGGAGTTCAGACAAACCTGTTGCAGTGTATAACTCATCATAATTGCAGATGATAACTGGTATTTCTCTTTTATGGTCTCTTGGGTGTAGAACACACTCTTAAAAAGAAAATAGAGATTGAGGCTAATATATCTCCAGCTTAATGTCTAATTTTTATATGGGACTTGTTCATATTTCTAAAGAATAGTGTTTTTAATTGAATCAAAGGAATCCATTAACAATAGTAGGTTTCCAGAATCTTTGAGATATATTAGCAATTAAGGTTGAAAAAAATTGAAAACTAATCTTGGCTCTCCTTAGTTATCAGATGGTTATTCACACAATTTGTTTTTCTTTCTTTAAAGATTTGAACATGGAATTCAATCCTTCAGATCATCCCCGGGCCAGCACAATATTCCTCAGTAAATCTCAGACAGACGGTATGTTACTAATTTATTTGTTTCTTTAAACAAAAAAAGCCCATGTTTATATTTAGCCTAAATCTTGATTTTTCTGTTTTCAATGTAAAATAGAATGCCTTTTAGTGACCCTGAAGTATATTGTTTAATGGTTATTCCTTTTCGTTTTCCTTCTTTTGTAATGAGTTGTTTTTAGAATTTGCCATTTGAAATAATTCTTTTAATTTTGCCAATTAGCTGGATTATCTGTATACATATTCTGTAGCTAGAGTTTGTACTCTGAGTCAGGAATTTACCTTGAAGAACTGATACTTGCATCAGTTCTCAAAAGATCATACAGGTTTGTTACATTGGACAGTGTATAAAAGAAAGCAAAATATAAACCTTAAGTAAAAGCACCACTCTCTCTCTTGTGTTGCTTAAGTGCTGAATTGTACCTTTACACTAGATGCAGATGTTTTGTTTTTTGCTAAGCTTTTAATCAGCTTGTTCTTAAAGAGCCTAGGATCTTTGTGTTTATCCTAGATGTATGTGGGATTTTTCCTAGGGGTTATTCTTTTTTTTTTTTTAGCCTCTGGCTTGTGTCACTGTTCCCTGGCCCTTGGCTACAAAGGGGAAATAAGATAACATTTATATGGTTCAGTGGTCATAAATCTTGGTAGGATGCCTATATAAAAGTATGGCATGTGATTATATATTATAATAGGATATTATTTTATGATCTGGAAGTCCTATAGGTTCTGTCCTTGGCTTTTTTGGCAAGTTGCTAAGTACTAACTTAGAGAAGATCCTGAAGTGACTAGAAAAAAGCCAAGCATGTTTAAAACAGTAAGTTCATAATAAATTGATAACTCCTTAACAATGATTAGGTTAACAGTTTTGGCAAGGCAAAATGTTGATGTGATACTGGGTATCTGTAATTAAGCATGAAAGACTTTGGTGTAGTTATGAAACATAAATGTTTTCAAAAGTTAAGAGTAAAGTATATAGGCATCAAATACTTGTGAAGGCAGTTGTGAATGTATTGGATACATTAAAAAAAAAAAAAAAACACCACATTTTCCCCTCATGAAATGGGAGGCCATTGGGAGGGGTAGAATATTACAAGGGAAGGAAAATGACAGTGAGGATGAGAGTTTGGGACAATGAAAAACGAAGGATAGAAGAATTCATTATATATATTAGCGTCATTTAAAAAATGTTCTGACAGGATTGCATGAAATTATATCAGGGCCTCTAGGTGGATGATACATATCTTGATTGCTACAACAGAAGAAGGATTGCTCCAGAAATAGCTTAGGGACATACTCCTTCCTCTTCCTCTTCTGGAACACCAGGCATTAATTACTTTAACCCCTTGGTTTATCACTTTAGTTTCTTAAATGCTAGATCTTTTCCATTCAGTGTGGAAATATGCTGTGAACATACATGTTACAAGTGAAAAGAAAAATAACCAATACTCTTTCCTCTTATATGTTTTCCTTTACTCCTGTGTGCTTCTGTACTTTGCCTGCTTTTCCTTTCCATTCACATTCCTACTGAGATTTTCCTTTCCACTTCAGTTCTGTGGAGTAAGGTTACCAGAGGACATTTTCCATCCCAGAGCTGTTGACCTCTTTGGTGGCACTTGCCACCACCCACTTACCCAAGCTTCTTAAAACTTTTTACTTCCTGTCCTTTTTTTTTTTTTTTTTTTTTTGGTGGTACTAGGTATTGAACACAAGGGTATTCTACCACTGAACTAGATTATATTCTCAGTGATTTTTACTTTTTATTTTGAGATAGGATTTCACTAAGTTGCTTAGGATATCACTAAGTTGTTGAGTTTTCTTCAAACTTACTATCTTCCTGCCTCAGCCTCCCAAGTCACTGGGATTATAGGTATGCACTACCATGCTCTGCTTGGCTTCCCATCTTCAACCAGGCCAATTTGCTGAGAATAAGTCCATCTAATAAGCAATTGTTTTATCCACAATTAAAAGAAATAGATTGGGGCTGGGGATGTGACTCAATGGTAGAGCATATGCCTGGTATGTTCAAGGCCCCGGGTTTGATCTCTAGTACAAAACTTTGGTAACTGAATTTTTTGATGAAATGATTGTCAGAGAATTGACTATTTGGTGAATTGGCTTTTGGCAAATTGGTTCCAAGAAATCCTCCCTTTCTGTAAATTCTTTCTTAGCCATCATTCTAAGAAATAAGCTTCTTTTCCTCCATTCATCCCATTAATTCTGATATTTCCCAGAGTTCTTTCTTCCACTCTCATATCTTTTTGGTCTTTTCACAGTTCATTTTAACTTTCATTTTAGCTATAACATCCAACCAGATTTTTTCTTTGCAGTGTTCAAAACCCGTGTATCCAGCTGCCTGCTAGACATATTTACAATTAAAGGTTACAGGTTCCTTTAACTCAGTATGTTCCAAAAGGAACTTAGGAACTCAGTTAACTTCCTCCATTTCCTACCCTGCCTGGGGTCCCTAAGCCAGGGAAGGCTTTGCATTTTCCTAGACTCTGCCTGCTTCTCAGTTCTCACAAGTAGGCACCCATGCTGGAGCTGACTTTGCACTGCACACACACCTTCCTAGCTCCACTTTCAGTGACACCGTGCTGGGAGTACTTATACCACAGAAATTGGGAAATGCTACAAATCAGGGCATTCTTTTAAAAAACATTTTCCAGCACACCATGGCATATAGGTTATCTAAGGTATATTGAGTTTTTACCAAGCAATAAGAACATAGCCCTTGAATCTGATTGACTTTCTTATTCCCATTGCTGCCCGCTTAGGTTGGGCTCAAAATTTCCTCCCTTGGATTACTGCAGCAGCCCCCTAGGTTGGTCTTCTCAGCTTTGACCTTATCCCTCTTCAGACCCAGGTCTGTGTTGCTATTAAGTGAAGGGACTTTGTATGAATCAAATAAGATTATGTCACTTTTTAGTTTTTTTAAAGTATTTTTTAGTTGTCAATGGATTTATTTATTTATTTATTTATTTATATGCATTGCTGAACCCAGGGCCTCACACATGCCAGGCAAGCACTCTACCACTGAGCTCTACCATTAAGCCATGACTCCAGCCTTCTTTACTTAGTTTTTTAAAACAACTCCCCTGTTGCCTTAGAACTAAGTTGCAGAACCTTCAGTCTGGGATATAAAGCCCTTCATGGTCCAGCCTCTGCCTTCCTTCCCAGTCTACCTTTTCTCTTTTTTTCTTTTTTTTTTGTGTGTGTGTGTCTCTGTGTTCTTGCAGTTTCTCAAATATGACACTTGCTTTCTGCCTGGAGTTCCCCTCTGTCTTTCACATGGCTCATTTCTTCTGCCTTCAAGGCTCACTTCTGCCATCACTTCCTTGATGAAGGTTTCCTTGACCCCTCAGGCTGGGTTAGATAGGCCTTTGGTGAGCTCCTGCAGCAGCCTGTGAATGCTTTCTTTGTAGTCAGAACCAAATTGGGGTATTTAGGATTTTGGCCTTGTCTGTGCCACCCACTAACTCCTAGAGAGCAAGGAATAATGTTCCCTGAGCTTCCCTTAGTGCTTGTGGATGTGCCAGCCCAACTGGTTGAAAGAAGGAAAAATGACAGAGCCAGTAAACATTTTTGATTTGATTGTTATAGTTCTTCACTTGGATAAATTCTTATTTCCATTGCATGACACTCCATAGCAGTTCATTGTTGTGGGTCCTACCCACCTACCCACTCTATTTTTGTTATAATTGGAAGAAATGTTGTAATCTGAGACGGCAAGGCCCACACCACTATTAGATTATTTTCTTTTGAACCTGGTGATTTCTCTTTCCTTCAGGTTCATGTACTACTTCAGTGGTTTAGTCTTGAGTTTGGGGGTTGGAAGCCATTGTTGTGGTGATGACAGTTATGTTAGGGCAGCTACTTTTTCAGATCACAGCCTGTAGCTCTATGGTTTTTTCAGCTTGCTCTCCTCTGCAGTCCCCTCAACCTCTTTCCTTCTCCAGTGCTTGATAGACAAGCTCTGTGGGCTATATGCTCCACCTACCACCTATTCATTAGTCTGATTTAGATGGAACCTGCAATAAGTAGAGTTTCTTGATTGTTAATTTCCTTTTCTGTCTAGGTATCAAAGAGCTAAGTTTAGGCTGGACTTTGAAACTTTTTTTCATTCTTCAAAAAGATACTGGAAACTCCAGCAAAACTGAGTGATAGTAGAGTGCTTGCTAATTAGACCCTTCCAGCTTGAAGTTAGGGGTATTTTATCCAAAGCTGGAGTGACTGCCCTCTCTGTCATTTCTTTGCACAAATGAGTTGTCATTGCAAACTTCTTTTGTAAAAGAGCCATTCAACCAAGAAGGGACCAAGGGTTTCTTATAGGGTGGAGAAAATTGCCAGAGGAAAGAGAGAAATTAGTTTGCTTGGCCTGCCTTGCCTTTTCATAAGATCACTTTTGCTTGTGGGGAAGAAATGCATGCATTTTCTGTTGTCTGCTCCTTTTGTACACCTATTTTAATTTATTGTGTTCAAAGATATGAGAGCTTATGCTTAAATAGGAGAAAAGAGCCAATTTACATCATGTTTCTTTTCATTAGAAGCCCTTTGCCTTAAAAAAGAAGTTGGACAAAAATAAAATCATGTGTTTGCGCAGGCATGCCTGTGTGTATGAGGGAATTCTGTATGTTTCTCAAGAATCCTTAGAAATAATTACAGAATGAAAACTGTCTTTGAGTGGCTTAAATCTGAAGTAGAAACAAAAAATTCAGAAATAAAAATATGAGCCATGTTTTTCTTTGCAAATTTTTTCAGAGATACTAAAATTGAAGTGATGTTTTATGGCCATTTCTGTGTGGGATGTGTCTGCTCCTGGGCATAGTTGAACTTTACATAGAAAGAGGACCAACCTTTTTGTCTTCCTTTTATCTGGCATTAGGAGCCTGTGTGTCCTGTCACGGGAATGAACCCTCTTTCCTTGGTTCATTCCTGTGAGCTTCCTGCCTTTCCCTCACCTACATTTTCTCAGCTGTCATTATTACCTTCTTGCACACTGGGTGTTGGGGTGCCCTGTTCCAGTTCCTGGTCTGTCACTCTGTGTGTCTCCTCTGGAGCTTGTCAGTCTCTATAGGGAAGAATTCTGTAGTCAGATGTTGAAGCATTCATAGGAATCAAATGTCTTATATCAGCGATTTTCTTTATTTTTTTTTCTCTTTGCTTACATACCATTGAAAATAATTTTGAGAAACTATGAAAATCCTCAAACATTTTTGTTTTGATATTAAAAATTTTCATCCTATCAAGGGATATATTTTCTGATGTATTATAAATACTGATATTTTTTTAAAAAGTACCCTTCATTAAAAATGAGTTTCAAAAGAATTTTGATTACTGTAATCTTTTGATAATCCACTAAGTCATTTCAAAATGTATGAACATGCTCTTCTTTAGCAGTAGGAAATTTCATATCATTCCATTTTCATGTTGAACATTGTATTTTCATTCTCTTTTTCCACAGGATTTTATCCTAATATAGTAGGTTTTGATTTCTGAAAGTCATTTCTCATACTATCATACTTCTTATATAAAAATATAGAGTTAAATTTAAATCTAATTTTTTATTTCTGGCAGTTATAAGGCTCAGAATGTTAAAGATATATTATAGTTATCACTACTCATTTGATCAGAATACAAACATTAACATTTTAATGAGTATTAAAACTAAAGTGGATTTTTTAAAGAAAAAAATCTTTTATTTATTTATTCATCTGTTTGCTTATGTATGTATGTATGTATGTATTTATTTTAAGTTGTAGATGGGCACAATGCCTTTTTTAAAATTTATTTGGTGCTGAGAATTGAACCCAGTGCTTCACTTGCTTGTGGCAGGCACTCTGCCACTAAGCCACAATCCCAGTTCACTAATAACATTTCTTATTAAGATGCTTCTGTGGTTGAATATTCACCATCAAAGCCTTTATTTCTAGAAGTGCCGAGGACCTTTATGCACACACATAAATAGGAATAGAGGGACTTTTGTTATAGTAATATCACTGAATTATTTTACACTATGTGGTTTGTATGTCAGAGATTTCTAAAATAATTCCTAATACTCAGCTACAATTCAATCTTGTTCTCCTTCAATTTTATTGGCAGTAAATAATTGGAATCCACTTGATTTGATTTGTGAAAGTTATAGGAGCTACTCTAACATTTTCTGTAGTACCAAAAAAAAAAAAAAAAAAAAAAGCGTTACCAGATGAAACAAAATGACTTTAAATTTTACCTCTTCCTACTCTTTTAATTTTGTTGTACTTGGCATAACCCGATATACTCAGGAGCTCTGGGAAAATAAATCTGATTCATTTTAGAAGATGTCCCCTGAGTCCTCTGCCTCCATTAAGTCTGCATACCTCTCTGTTTTATCGTGTTCATCGTATTGCGTGGCTTTCTCACCCCTTTATGTTATGTGGGGGGAATATCATAGTACATGATACAAAGATTTAGAATACTTATATTTTAATGAAATAATGTATAACCAATGAAAGTGCTAACACACTAATACAGTAGACATATTTCTTGGTGTGTTTACATGTGACTGCATCCATTTGCATTAGTGCACATAACACATCTGTATAAGTATACACAAGGAAAAGAATTGAAAGATACATACCAAAATTCAACTAGAGAACCTCTGGGTTGTTGAATTATATTTTTTTCTTTATGTATCTGTGTATTTTCCAAGTTTTAATTTCATTTGTAATTATATTTTCTTCCTTTTACTGCTCAGTATGTTCCAAATTTTCTGTATATGCATTCATTTTTAAAATAATAAAATAGTTTTAAAAGAATCCCACTTAATTGAAGTTTCTATGCTTCTGAGGAAATCCTTTGGTCCTAGGATTTCTCCATGGGAAACAGAAAATGTCTTAAGGTAGGTTGGCAGCTTAGACAGATACTTGTTCTGTGAGTATCTTCTCCTGTGTCCAGCATCTGTCTCCTGTTCCCTTTCCTAGAATTTTTTCCTCTCTGTGACTGGATCTGCCCTAGACATTGAATTTTTTCCTTTTGTTTTCCTTATTGTTTCATCTGCCCTGCTATTTAGATTTCCATTTGAATTGCACAGAATGTCCTGTTCCTCAGTGCTGAACTTAGAAATAAACACGTTCCTTTGGCAGTTCTGAGATCTCTTCCTGAAGTGAAGGAGATATGCCTCATGGAAATGACCTCATCAGGATGCCTTGCTCGGGGAAGTGTGGGGTGCTGTCCTCCCATGGTGTACTTTGTGTCCTGCTCATTGTGTTTCATGAGCTCCCTGTCAGGTTATGAGCTCAGGGAGGCAGGAACTTTAGTAGTATCTAAATGAGGGCTTATTAGTTGTGTTTTGAATTAAGTAAACAAATCCATTTCAGTATTGAAACCTGCAGGAATTGTGTGGTAATCTCAAACTTAGATAAATGTTACTGATCTGTTAACCACAGGGGAAAAAAAGGGGAGACATAAAATCTTTCTTTTGAACCAGCTTTTTATAATCTACATTAGCTATGCTATCTCAGCACTCAGTTTTACATCTCCAAACTAGATGCCATAATTCTTTACATCAGAGTTGAAATCTTTGGCTTGTGTGACTTCCAGTTCTTCATATCCAGAGTAATTAATAAGCTAAATAATTTTTCTTTGTAGCATAGCCTAGCTCTGTTTATATTGGATCCTAATTATCATTCTGGTTTTTTAAAAAAAGTATTAATTTCATGCAGATTCTAAGAGCCTCCACCATCACTGATGCTTTCAAGGGAAGGGTAGTGCAAAGGATGGAGCCCCAGGAGCCCAGCAAACCCTTCCAGGAGTGGGCTAATTCACCTTTCTCTCCTACCCCTTCTAGTCACTCCTTGTCTGCACCTGTGTGGGTGGCTTCCTCATATCCAAGAGAAGGATGTTGGATTAGATAGTATATTAGGACCTCTTTAGTCCTAATATCCTATGGCTGACATATGCCACTAGAAGGTCTATTTTAGAAAAGGAAGATGGGAAACCAAGGTAGTTTTTAAAGTCCTGTCTATAAAAGAGGTTAGCTGAAATAGCTTTTAGATGATAACAAATCCTTATTAATAATTAAGAACTAGATTTTTTTCCAAAAAGTTGTATTTTTTAAAAAATTTTTATTTGTTTTAATAAGTTACACATGACAGTAGAATGCACTTACATACTTTGATATATCATACATAGATGGGATATATTTCTTCATTTTTCTGAGTATACATATTGTAGAATCACATTAGTAATACAGTCACCTACATACATACAGTAATAATGTCTTTTTCATTCTACTATCTCTCTTATCCCTGCATCCCCTGTCTTCCCCTCCTTTCACTTCCCTCTACCTAAATCTAAGGTAATGCTATTCTTTTTTTTTTGCATTACAATTCTTAATATACATATATACCACAATTTTATATGTTTATATATGAATTATGTTGCCACCCAATTCAAGCTTTATTTTTAAGACTAAAAAAAATTTATTCTGTGATATTGTGGTAAAGGAGTGTTTCTTAGTAACTTAAGTGAAATTTTGTTTGTCCCTCAGATTGCAAACACTGCCACTTACTTCTAGCTTTCCATTTTATTTAGAGAAGACTTTTAATGCCATTTTAGTAGTGCTTTTGATGATTTTAGATGGCTTATTTTTAAAGCCATTTGTACATTTTTTTATTTGTTATTATGTACTGTTGTTATAGCCAATTAAAAAATCCTCTTAACAAACTATTGTAGATTGGATCAAAGGATATCACTGTTATTCTTCTCCCAAGAAGGAGAAGACTTATGAGCCACATCAATTTATTGCTTGTTTCTCTAATGAAGCAATATATGACTATTAGTCCACTAAATTATGTAGGAACTCTGAAAACTCCAGAGATTTTGATGAGTATATTTCTCGAAACCAAAAATATTAAGGTCCTAAAAATGATTAAAGCCAAACTCTTAATAATGAGTTTTGATGTATTGCTTATAGAAAATAAAATAGCTAAAGCATTTTGAATTTCAGAGCTGATTAATGGCCTCAAATGGTTTCAAATGTATTTCAAGGACAAATATAGGTTTGAGTAATTTTGTCTGTAATGAACTAGCTTCTTGCCAGTTCCAACTTCGAATTATTAAGAGAGAGAGAATTAGCCCAGCTAGGGTAACCTTATCCTGAAGTGTTTTATAATGATCTAATCCAGGTAGTAGGTTGGAGAAATGGGCCACCTAGTCAGAACATGGATATTAGGAGTTTTTCTCTGTGTAACGACTGGTAGTTCATTTGAGGCTTGGAAGACTCAAAAAGGAAATCAGTCAAAGAATGCATGTGTGGAAAGGTCTTTCAGACTGCAGACATTGTCTTGCAAAGGCCCTGTAAGAGGAACTACAAAGTAACAGAAGAAAGTAATACCTGATTTGGTCTGAGAGCCCTATGTTTCAGATCAGATTATGCAAGCCCAGTTGCTTTGAAGGAAATAGGATAGAATATAGGAATTAATTTGGTTGAAAATCAGTCAATGCCTAAGAGATTCTGTAACAGATTTGGATACCTTAACCTTAAGTATTTTATAATAGTCTTCTTGAACTTCTGGTTTTTGCTATTCTAATTGGAACTAGTTAGAGTTCATGGAAATGGCCTGATTCATCCCTGAGGTTGATCTTTGTAGGTAATGTACAAAGAGAATTGCATATACTTTTATAATATTTCTATTTGTATACTATGGTTTTATTTCTGTTTGTTGTTAAACTTTTTAGGTAAAACTTTCAGTCTGAACTATCGAAGGATCTGTTTTTTATCCCTTTCTCTTGTGTTTGAATAATGTTTAATCTTCTCAATAGTATCCTTATGAGAAACTCTAGTGTTTCTTAAGGGAAACAGTTCCTTGAGGCACATATTTTTGGAGGCAGGACCTGGTTTAGGAAGGCTAAGGTAATCTAAAGTGGGTCCCATAATTGGGAGACATAAAGTCTCTTTTGCATAAAACTATTGTTAGAATCCTCTGAGAAAGGCTAGATGTCATCTATAAAATTTGCTGGAAACTCTTTTAGATCTGTGGCCAATGTGGAGTGTTTCCACATCCATTTAGTCAATGGGAAATCACCACAGCAATGTCATTATACTTCCTGTTCCTGGCTACATGCTTAGTAGAATAGTAATGGATTAGTTTAAGAAAAACATGTACATATGTATACATGCACAAACATTCACACACACTTGTACACAAATGTTCCTAAGTTAGAACCCAGCTGTTCCAGCCACACCATCATTTTTCTTTTGTTAAGATTCATGTGTGGGTATTTACATGGAGTTAGGTAGAAAGTAGTCATGTTACCTCATCAGCAGGCACATTCTTCTATCACTCTGGTTTGTGCATGTTGGTCTGACCTGAGGTATGGCCTGTGCACCTTGCACTCTGGTACCTACCTCCCTATCCTGTGACAGTAGGGGGCTAATTCACCTGATCATCTACAGATGATCCTTCTGACCCCTAGCTGTAGACACCGTCTGTCTCTTAGTCTATTTCTTTAACATAACCAACTGCATCCTTAGACCAGTTTTGGCTTTTGTATCTCAAATATCTTTGAGATAGGAAGGTAAATGGCAGTCATTCCAGAGAGTATAGGATTTTTTCCCTCCCAATGCTAGAGTCTGAACTCAGGGTCTGTACATGCCTAGATAAGTGTCTATCGCTGAGTTTACAAATGCCCCAGCCCCAGAGAATAGGATTCCTAAGGAAAAGACAAGTGTTACCTTGGGAATCTAAGAATTGCATATGAAGGACTGGAAAACAATTCCTGGGCTCTCTGGCAGATTAGCCAGAACACTTCTGAATACTAAAGGGAAACTACTTTTGGGATATGGACTGCAGGGGAAAAACAAACAAAATAAACTTTCCTCAGATGATAAGCTAGATTTGCACCGTAGGGTTTTAGAATACCCTAAGGTAGTCACCTAAAATGTCGTCTCCTTACCGGAAACCTGATCTTTATATCCTTTATAGTGAACTACTCATAAAGTGTTATATACTCCAAAAGCTTGTCTTCAAGAACAAAAATGCAAAATTCAATGATATTAGATTTACTGTAATGGAGCTCTACTGCATCCCTGGGGCTAAAAGCCTGTTTAACAAACACTGAGACTTGGGGGTGCTGGCAGCTGAGTCACTTAGTACAGCCAGGTTGTGCAGACAGCAGGGTGAGAAGCAGTCTTGTTAAGGGAGCAGTGTTTATTACTACTGAGTTTTTTATCCGTCTCCCTGGGATAGGGGGTGCTGCAGGATGCTCCAGGAAGCCTGTTAGATGGTCAATCCTGTTCATCAGCGCACAGCATAGAGAGAGTCAGTTTCCATAATAAAGAACACTTCTGATATACATCATCTGTCATGTATGTTAATGCTGTTATGGATATTGTTGTTATTTCATTAATATAATATGAACCTTTATGGGTCCAGTGGTTAGAAATAAATGTCCTATTACTTGTTAATTAATCATCTTAAAGTATTTGGTGCATATAAGTTTTATTCGATTTACTAATTAATAAATTTTTTTTTCAGTTAATGGAGATCATTTGCCCTTTAATTGATTTTATTGTTGGTTATTTTGGGTGCTGTTGTTTAATTGGATTTATATTTCCTTCTGTCAGCCACGTTCAGATCTGCATTCATGCAGATTCCTTATTCCTATATTTGTTGAGTGAGCAACTGGGTATATTGGTTGGTGGATGGATGGGTCCACAACATTGAGGCCCAGTCCTTAGCAACCTGCCAGGGGTTGGCATGCAGGCATGTAACATTTCTGTTGCATCTTTTGTTTTCACAGTGAGAGAAAAACGCAAGAGTCTCTTCATTAACCATGTAAGTGAAGTTGTCTCCCTATGTTTTTCATAATGACTGTATGGTATAAAGAGCTTAAATAACTATGTGTTTGATGGGTGAAAATGCTTCTTGTATTGTCAATACTTAAAAAAAATGTGGAAAATGTTACAGTGCTCAGTTTTGTGTATAATTGGACAAGCTTCAGTTGGCATTTATACACTGTCCCAAATGTTTTTCCAGATTCCCTAAGCTATGTTGTTAATGATAAGAGATGTGTGAATGATGCCATAGTAAAAACCACAGGTCCAAGTGAAAGGCACTTCTTTTTAGTTTCTAATCCTTAATTTTCTTTACACTCCCAAAGTACTGTTTCTTTGTAGCTCAGTTCCAATTGAAAGAACACATACTTGTTTTTCATAAGCTATCTGCCTCTCATTTTCACTTTTTGTTGACACAATAGAGTGCATTTTTGGGGTGTCCAAAGAAAGGAGAAACATTTTTTTAATACTTTATTATTTTAAAAGTTTTCAAAACTTCACCTCTGGTCCTTTGATTATTCTAAGCAGAATACCCCTCCCTTGGTGGCCAGGTGGAAAGTGTTCCACTGAGATACTTTGTCACCAGTCCACCCACCTTGAGCAGCAGCAGGTGCAGCTGGCTGTATCCAGCCTCCAGTTCCCACCCCATGCTTCATGACAAGCTTGTCACCAGGAAAGTTATACCCACTCCTCCTCTCCTTCTCAGGAAGTGTCTCTTCCTTTAGGAAAGAAAACTATCACAAGGTATGGTATGAAGAAATAGGTAAATTATCAAAATAAGTGTGCTATAAATCCTCATAATGAAAATAAGAATGATGTATTTGACCTCACAGAGATCTTTCCCAGGATTCTTAGTCTGTCTGCATTTAAATATTTGTAGATCATAAAATATTTAGCACTAAAGCTGTGTATTCATGAGACTTAGAACCATAATATTGTATTTCTTGCCCCTTGAAAATCTGGACAAAATGCAGTGAGAAAGATTCATTGGTTGGGCACCACATAGGGATCTTAGGCAATCCTTAGGAGAGTGATTCCTCTGTGGACGGTGTCAATAAATATATGAACATACATACTTCTTTAGGTGTCAGAGGGCCTATAGCTTTTATCAGATCCTTAAAGCAATTCATGACCTCTTCAAATTTTGAAGCATCAGTATAAAGCATCTGTAAAATCATAATATGTCACAAAGAAAAGATGATGTAATTGCCATGCCTTTTCTTCTGAAAGCAGTGCATGCATGAATATAGAAATGTGAGTGACTGAAACTAATTCTCTAAGTTCTTGCTTCCAATTTTTTACCTGACGAGTGATTTGTCTTCTTTCCCTTCCATTAGCATGTTTGCTAAGGAGTTTGCAGGGGAAGGAAGAGCTGAAAAAGCAGCCAGTCCACCTTTGCAGTTCACTACAGCTCCATTAAGGGTGTAGTGAGGAAAGAGAACAGGAGTTTGTCCATGCCACTCTGCTGTGATTGTAGCTAATGAGACAGAGGTGTGCTCTCATAGTTCTGACTTGCACATTTATTTCATATGCTGTCTCACTTAACCTCACACTTTGTGCCCTGCACAGTCCTGGCACCTGCCACACACTGAGTCAATTTCCATGGACCAGCATATGGATTAGGGTGGAGTAGGCAATGCATTCTAACTTTAGGTATCCACTGCAACTCAGCCCACTCTTCAAACTCTGTAAAACCTCTCATCTACTGACACAAAGAGTGAAATCACACAGGTGCTGAGATCTCTCACATGAACTTGTTCCTGTATAGAAGAAAACTCTGTGCTGAATGTCTTATGTAACAGATGACCCTGGAACAGCGTGACCCTCCAATCCCTGAACAGACCTAGCTGCAAATGAGCACGTATGCCCTGCCACTGCTGGGAAAAGCCACTGGAGTGTGTTGTTCCAACCCATTGAAATACAGTTTGAGTGAAATTACCTGCAGATTCAATTAGGCTAATAAACTAACTGTGCTTTTCAGGTTTTGTGACTTGGGTCTAATAAATTAGAACAGTAGAAAAAAGATAAGGGATAGCAGTAATCAGTGCTTTACTGATTGGGTGCCAGGCTCTGTTCTGATTGGTTTAATGCACTCACTAATTACTTAGCATAGTAACCAGGCTGGGTTTATGTGTGTATCCTTCCCACTTTACTGATACAGAAACTGAGGTGCAAAGAAGTTAGCCAAATAACAGTGGAGCCAGGATTGGAACTTAGCAGCATTCATCTGTACATTTCTCAGATAGTAAGACCAGTTCCCATTGGGACAGGGGTTAATTTGCTTATCTGAAGTTAGATAGTATAATCTTAATTAAATTTTTATAGGGCAGTCTATAGGATTCATTTCTGAATAAAGATCCTTAGTAATTAAAATTATAATTTTAATTTCTTGTTTAACTCTAGAACAATAGATTCTTTGTTTTTGACCATATTTTATTTAATGTGAGAGATTTTGTTTATTTTCATCTTCATGTTTCTGAATAGCCTACTTAGTACCTGTTGCTTAGGTAATCTATAAGAAGCTGATATTGAAGAGAAGTGGAAGAAGTGGATATACATAAGCCAAGTAAGAGAAGTAGGGGTGGTTCAGCTGTACCCCTAGGATAAATGGTAACTACAGGGGAAATGAAAGTTTTTCTGGCTCTCTGCAAACACATATTAGCAAGTGAAAAGAATAAACTTAGACCCAGAACCTTCTTGGGGGTGGGTGGGGACAGTAGAGGATAGAACCCCAGGCAGGCAGGTTAAGGGGGTAGGCCTTTGACTGGCTCCAAAAAAAAAAAAAAGAGAGAGAGAGAGAAAAAAAACCACCCTAGTGTCTTTAAGGGATTAAGTAAAAGGTGGCAGCTTCTGAAAGATCTGAGAATTTTGACAGCAAGTTAAATCAGGGTGATTTATAAAGATTAATAGTCTAATCAGCACCTAAGTTTTAGGTGTAATTAGAATGAATAGTTTTAGAAAAATTTTAATGCATTATGAAAGGCATTTTTTAAATGCTTGTAACAAACTTTATTTAAAGTTTATGCTTTAATTTTGCTGACATTTGGCTTTGATTTTTTTTTTAATGTCTTACGTGTGAAAATCTCTATTAAGTTGTAGATGACTTTGTAAGTAGCAGTAGTCTAGAATTACCCCTGAAACTTAGGAGAAACTCATGCCTTTTACCTTAGCCTAATTCTTCTGTGACATTTTCCTGCCACATGGTGACAGCATACCTAAAGTCATATGATCAAAGAAGTTAAAAAAAAAAGAAAAGGATATTCAAATAAAATGAACTTGGAGTTCAGTAGCTAACCTCCCTTATTTCTCTTCTGCTGTTGATACATTTTGAATGAGAAAGCCCAAATGGCGTGCTACTTAGGGTCACCCATACTTACGAAAAAAATTCAAAGCATGTGTCTCAGCATTGAGACAGGTGATTGTTCTATAAGCTTGGTGAGGAAATAAAGCAATTATTTATGCAAGAATCACATTGTTAGTTGAGTGTAATGGAACTACAGTAAGTGTAAAGGAACTTTTCTCAGACTCTAATTCTGCCACTTGATAACTGGGTGACCTTAGAAATGTCTTCAAGTTTCAGTTCTCTTCTCTCCCTGATGGATCACAACTCTTTGGCCTGCTTGACTCAAATGAAGGGAAGGTAATTTGTAAACTGATTTTAGTACCAGATACATATGTTCATGTTATTATCCATTGGAGATTAGGTAAATTTAGTTTAAGTTTTTCAAAACTGATAAAGTCTTTTTTGTATTTTGAGTATAGTTGTAGTCCCTACCCCACCACTTACTAAGACCTGGACTCCCAAGGGGGGTATATTCTGTTCAATTCCTTTTGGGAATACTGACTTAGTTTGCACCTCTTTACTAGTTCAATTCTGAACTGATTTTTGCCTTTTAGTTTTGAGTGGTATAGAAATAGAAGTCCTTATAAAATGGTGTGTACTCTGATTATACTCTAATTTGTAAGTTATAGAAGTTAAGGAATGAAGTGAGAAATGGAGCTGAAGAGGTCCATATCGGATACTGGGGATTGAGTATCCCCAGTGCTCAGAGGGACTTTGCCATTGAGCTACATCCTCATCCTTTTATTTTATTTTGAGGCAGGGTCTTGCTAAATTGCTGAGGCAGACCTTGAACCTGCTGTCCTTCTGTCTCAGCCTCCTGAGTCTCTGGGATTAGAGGCATGTCCATTGCATCTGGCCAGAAACTGATATTTAAAAAATTTCTAAACCTTGCTTTTGTCTCTGGAAGATTTGCTCTTTTGGGTGGGGTAGGGTAGAGGGATGCTAAGAATTGAACCCAGTGGTGTTCTACCACTGAGTTTCACCCCCAGACCTTTTTATTTTGAGAGGGTTGCTGAGGCTGGCCTTGAACTTGTGATTCTTCCGCCTAGGCCTCCCAAATAGCTGGTTTCAGGCGTGAACCACCAGAGTTGTGCTCTTATGAAAAAGTTTATTAAGCAGCTACTATGCTCCATTAATATAGTATACTTGGAGGATGTGAAAGTAAGATTAGAATTTCATAAAATTTAAAAAATCCATTAAGATAAGGAAATTTAACTTTCTTCTTGAAATAATTTCAAGTTGATAGAAAAATTGCAGTAATAATATAGAGTACAAAATTTTCACATGTTACTATAGGAACCTTAGATACTTAGTCTCAGACCTGTCAGTCTACTTCAGGATATTGAAAGGTGATAGATGTTTTGTTCTTTTCTCTCTTATTCCTCCTTCTCCTTCACAGAATTTCTAAAAATGAAAATGCTATACACATGAAAGTGCTGGGGCAGATGAGAAGTTTGTATAGGATGTGAGCCCCTTGAGTGTATTGGTTATACCTGTAAAAAGATTCTCCTTTTTTCTGTTTTTCTTTTCCTGCCTGTGATAGAACCCAGGGCCTCACACCTGCTAGGCAAACATTCTACTGCCGGGCTACATCTACTATCCTTTTTGACAGAGTCTCACTAAGTTGCCCAGGCTGATCTAGAATTTGGTATCCTCCTTCCTTTGCCTCCTCAGTGGCTAGAATTACAGGCATGTTCCATTACACTCAGCTGGAGCTAGCCAGCTTTTACCATAGTTTGTGGCTTCGGGTTCCATTTCTGCCATTATCTGAGGATAGGGGGGAGTCCAGCTGTTCCTTAAGCTAGCTGGACTCAAGGTCTTGCATGTTGTTTCGTTGTGCCACATTTCTTAACCTAAAATTTCAGCTTTGTCATCTTGCCAAGGGACTTCTGGAATAGAGAGGAAAGGAAAAATGTGAAGTCTGTCTGGGAAGGCACAAACTTTGTATTTCAAGAGGGGACTTTGTAAAAAAGCCCTTTAAGAAGCAGACTTTCCCTGAGCCTTCAAACAGAGTATTATAGTCTGTGCTTTGACTTTTATAAAAAAATATTTATTTAGTTAGTTAGTTTAAGTTGGACACAAAGCCTTCATTTTATTTATCTTCTATCTATCTATCTATTTATTTAAATGCGGTGCTGAGGATCAAATCCAGGCCTCACATGTACTAGGCGAACGCTCCACTGCTGAGCCACAATTCCAGCCCCTGTGCTTTCTTGACTTTTTATAGGTATGTTTTTTTACTTTGATTTTGAAAAATTTCAAAATTACTAAACAGGTATAATAGTAATACAGAACATTCATATATTCTCTCAGATACACCAGGCTTAAATTAGTATTTTATCACATCTACTAATTTTCTGATCTGATTTTTTTGGGAGTAGATTGCCTACATCATACTTTTTACCCTCAAATACTCTGCCATGTATTTCCTAAGACTAAATACTATTCTATGTATAACCACAATATTATTATCAATGTTAAGAACTTAACTTTATACAGTTCTTTTTGATTAAATGCCTGTATTACAGTTGGCTGTATAATGTCCTCTGTAGCATTTTATTTTCTAATACCAGTTTTAGTCCAGGGTCACATGTGACATTTAGTGGGTGTGTCCCTGGAGCCTTTCTGTGTCTCTGATTCAGATGAGTATTTACAATCAGATGAGTACTACATGGAAAGCTTCCTTTTAGGGCAGCAGATCTGGAGACTTGTAATTTCCATCTGGGTCCCATCAATAATGTGGATTTTGATTGCCAGGCAGGGTGTTGCCTGGATTCTCCACTGTATATTTATGATTTTCCCGCTTGAACCTACTAAGTGTGCAAAAAGCTTCCCTTTATTTTAGCATTTGTTGATCTTTTTTGCCTGAATCAATTTTTATTATTTTGGTTACCAAATGGTAATTTTTAGCCTCACCACTCCCTCTGTACATGTCACTCTACATTCTTCTCCAAGGGAGAACCTCCTCTTCCCAACTGTCTGTCCATCCATCAATTTGTTCATCTTTAGTATGGACTCATAAATTTCTGCATAGTTAATTCCTGTCCTTAATTATTCTGACATTCCCATAGTTCTAGAGTTGGATAGTGGCAGTCTTTTCAAATCAGTCTCCTGACAGACCTCCTTTCATGCTCCTTTGCTTTCTGACATAGTAAAAGATTCCAGGTTCATCTTGTACCTCCTTTGCTTTAACCCAAATCAGCCATTTCTCCAAGGAACTCAGATTCCTTATGGTAGCAAACAGAAGTTGGAAACAAGATCTGGATACCACAAGTGCTCATTGCTGTGGGTGTGTCATTACTTGATGGCCTATTCAGCAGATGTAGTTAGGAAATAGATATTTCAAGGGCTGGGGATGTGGCTCAGCGGTAGCGCGCTCACCTGGCATGCGTGCGGCCCGGGTTCGATCCCCAGCACCACATACCAACAAAGATGTTGTGTCCGCCGAGAACTAAAAAATAAATATTAAAAATTCTCTCTCTCTCTCTCCTCTCTCACTCTCTCTTAAAAAAAAAAGATATTTCAAAAGTCATATATTCATACAGGTACTTTAAAAATTTTTTTGGTTTTAATTAGTTATATACATGACAGTAGAATGCATTTTGACACACCATACATAAATGGAGTATAACTTCATTTGTATGTGATATAGACAGTGAAATCATATATGTATATAGAGTAATAATGTCTGATTCATTCTGTTATCATTCCTATCCCCCCCATCCCCTTCACTCCCTTCTGTCTAATCCAAACAACTCCTATTCCAATTCCCTAATTGTGAGTTAGCATCTGCATATCAAAGAAAACATTTGGTCTTTGGTTCTTTGGGATTGGCTCATTTCACTTAGCATGATAATTTCCGGTTCCATCCATTTATGGGCAAATGCCATAATTTTATTCCTCTTTAAGGAATATTCCATTGTGTGTGTGTGTGTGTGTGTGTGTGTGTGTGTTACTATAATAAATAAATAAATAAATACACACACCACACACATATATATGTATGTGTATATACAATAATTTCTTTATCCATTCATTTGTTGAAGGGCATCTAAGTTAGTTTCATAGTTTAGCCATTGTGAATTGAGCTGGTATAAATATTGATGTGGCTGTGTCACTGTAGTATGCTTGATTTTAAGTCCTTTGGGTATATACTAAGGAGAGTAGGATAACTGGGTCAAGTGGTAGTTCCATTCCAAGTTTTCTGAGGAGTCTCTATACTGCTTTCCAGAGTGGTTGCATCAGTCTGCAGTCCCACTAGCAATGTATAAGTGAACCTTTTTTCCCACATCCTCACCAACATTTATTGTTGCTTTTATTCTTTAAAAAAAAATTTTTAAAAATTTGTTCTAATTAGTTATACATGATAGCAGGCTATTGCTTTTATTCTTGATAATTGCCATTCTGACTGGAGTGAGATGGAATCCCAGTGTAGGGTTTAAAAAAATTTTTTATTAGCTATTGATGGATCTTTATTTTATTTGTTTGTTTATATGCAGTGCTGAGAATTGAACCCAGTGCTTAACACATGGTAGACTAACGCTCTACCACTGAATCACAACCCTAGCCCCTCAGTGTAGTTTTGATTTGCATTTCTCTAATTGCTAGAGATGTTGAATGTTTTTCCATATAGTTGTTGATCAGTTGTATTTCTTCTTCTGTGAAGTGTCTGTTCAATTCGTGTGACCAATTTTTGATTTTTTTGTGTGTGTGTTAGGTTTTTTGAGTTTTTTTATATATCCTGGAGATTAATGTGGTATTTTAATTTTGTAATTCCAGGGTCTCATAAAGTTTTTTCTTATCTTTTGGTCTTTTGACTGTTTTTTTTTCTTTTTTGAAAAACTTATCAGTTTTAATGATATATAAAATTCACCCTTTTAAAGTATACAATTCAGTGATTATAGTGTAATCATAGTTATCACCACATCCAGTTTTAGAAATATTATCATCTGAAAAAGAAATCTTGTACCTGTTAACAGTCATTCCTTCTTCCTCTCCTTTTAGACTCTGGTGATCACTTTCTGTCTGTGCAGATATTTTATGTAAATGTAATCATATAAACACATAAGTTTAATATAAGTGTAATCACAATATGTGGCCTTTTTTTATTGGCTGTTCAAAACATTACAAAGCTCATGACATATCATCTTTCATACATTTGATTCAAGTGGGTTATGAACTCCCATTTTTACCCCAAATACAAGTTGCAGAATCACATGGGTTACACATCCTCATTTTTACATAATACCATGTTAGTGACTGTTGTATTCTGCTACCTTTCCTATCCCCTACTATCCCCCCTCCCCTTCCCTCTCATCTTCCCTCTCTACCCCATCTGCTGTTATTCAGTTCTCTCCCTTGTTTTTTTTCCGCTTTCCCCTCACAAACTCTTATATGTAATTTTGTGTAACAGTGAGGGTCTCCTACCATTTCCATACAGTTTCCTTTCTCTCTCCCTTTCTCTCCCCCCACTCGTCTCTGTTTAATGTTAATCTTTTCCTCATGCTCTTCTTCCCTGTTCTGTTCTTAGTTGCTCCCTTTATATCAAAGAAGACATTTGTCATTTGTTTTTTAAGGATTGACTAGCTTCACTTAGCATAATCTGCTCTAATGCCATCCATTTTCCTGCAAAATCCATGATTTTGTCGTTTTTTAGTGCTGTGTAATACTCCATTGTATATAAATGCCACATTTTTTTATCCATTCATCTATTGAAGGGCATCTAGGTTGATTCCAGAGTCTAGCTATTGTGAACTGTGCTGCTATGATCATTGATGTGGCAGTATCCCTATAGTATGCTCTTTTAAGGTCCTCAGGGAATAGACCGAGAAGGGCGATAGCTGGGTAAAATGGTGGTTCCATTCCCAGCTTTCCCAGGAACCTTCATACTGCTTTCCATATTGGCCGCACCAGTTTGCAGTCCCACCAGCAATGTACAAGTGTACCCTTTTCCCCATATCCTCGCCAGCACTTATTGTTGTTTGACTTCATAATGGCTGCCAGTCTTACTGGAGTGAGATGGTATCTTAGGGTGGTTTTGATTTGCATTTCTCTGACTGCTAGAGATGGTGAGCATTTTTTCATGTACTTATTGATTGATTGTATGTCCTCCTCTGAGAAGTGTCTGTTCAGGTCCTTGGCCCATTTGTTGATAGGGTTATTTGTTATCTTGTTGTTTAATTTTTTGAGTTCTTTGTTTATTCTGGATATTAGGGCTCTATCTGAAGTGTGAGGAGTAAAAATTTGTTCCCAGGATGTAGGTTCCCTATTTACCTCTCTTATTGTTTCTCTTGCTGAGAAAAAACTTTTCAGTTTAAGTAAGTCCCGTTTGTTTATTCTTGTATTTAACTCTTGGGCTATGGGCGTCCTATTAAGGAATTTGGAGCCCGACCCCACAATATGTAGATCGGAACCATCTTTTTCTTCTATCAGGCGCAGGGTCTCTGATTTGATATCAAGCTCTTTGATCCATTTTGAATTAACTTTTGTGCATGGCGAGAGAAAGGGGTTCAGCTTCATTTTGTTGCATATGGATTTCCAGTTTTCCCAACACCATTTGTTGAAGATGCTATCCTTTCTCCATTGCATGCTTTTAGCCCCTTTATCAAATATAAGAAAGTTGTAATTTTGTGGATTGGTCTCTGTGTCCTCTATTCTGTACCATTGGTCCACCCGCCTGTTTTGGTACCAGTACCATGCTGTTTTTGTTACTATTGCTCTGTAGTACAGTTTGAAATCTGGTATCGCTATACCTCCAGATTCACACTTCCTGCTTAGAATTGCTTTTGCTATTCTGGGTCTTTTGTTTTTCCATATGAATTTCATGATAGCTTTATCTACTTCTACAAGAAATGCCGTTGGGATTTTGATTGGCATTGCATTGAACCTGTAGAGAACTTTGGGTAATATCGCCATTTTGATGATGTTGGTTCTGCCTATCCATGAACAGGGTACATTTTTCCATCTTCTAAGATCTTCTTCTATCTCTCTCTTTAGGGTTCTATAGTTTTCATTGTATAAATCTTTCACCTCTTTTGTTAGGTTGATTCCCAAGTATTTTATTTTTTTTGAGGATATTGTGAATGGGGTGGTTGTCCTCATTTCCATTTCAGAAGTTTTGTTGCTGATATACAGGAATGCCTTTGATTTATGCATGTTGATTTTATATCCTGCCACTTTGCTGAATTCATTTATATGTGTGGCCTTTTGTGACTGGCTTCTTTCATACATAGTATCTTCAAGGTTCACTCATTTTTGAGTCTTTCTACAGAGTAAATTTTAAGACCAGTGACTTTTTTAAGACCTTTGATTTGATAAACATCTACCTTCACCCCAGCATTAAGGATTAACTTTATTTCTCATCCCACCCTGGCCTGAAAACCATAAGTTAAAATACATATGATCATTGCATTCAGAAATTGATGAGATAGTAGAAAATGTTATTTTGGTGAATCTCTTTCATGGCTGCAGAAAGCTCTGAGATTTTGAGGGGAAGCTTCCTGAGGGAGCTGGGAGTTGTTGCCTGCAGCCTCAGTGCCATCACGAGCACCTCTGCCTCATATCATGCCAGTCCTTGATGACTGTATTTCTGGATTCTACCTCATAGCCAGAGCTATAATGAGAAAAATTACTTCTCATTCTAGAAGTAATGCATGTTTTGCCTGGAGCCGTCATGAAGCCAAGACTTGACTTGGGATTGAAGTAAATTATGAATGTAATTGCTCTGTAGTTTCCTCATGCTTGACTCACAGTAGAACAGAGTTCTGTCTCAGGATGGCATTTTCCCAATTTTTAGTTTAGTTTTCCTCTTTCCTTAGCTCCATGGCTCAGTGGTTGTTTTTGTTGTTGTTGGTTGTTTGTTTTATTTTCTGCCTTTCCTTGCTATTAAAAACTGATCTTGCTAAAAGCTGCTTATTCCTTTTCTTACTTTCCATGGAATATTAGTTTAGTAACATCTTGAGGTCAAGGATGTGAGTTTCTTTTTCTATTTTTTTTCCCTTCTTTGTGACTGTGTGGCACCTGGTGGTATAGGAGGATGATGAGGAGCCTTCCTCTCCTCACCCAGAGACTTCCTTGTGGGTGCACATTCTCCTGACTATAAGTGTTTCTGCCCTTTCTGATATGTGCCTTGGGTTTGTGTAGGCTTCACAATGCCAAACTGCCCTCAAGTTCACTTCTACCCCACAATAGCTGTGTGAATGAGAAAGAGAGACTCTTGTAAAATGAGGGAAAGACACGTCTCTTTTGTGGTTCCATGGAGACTGTATATTGAGGCTTCAGTTTGTGGCAGAAGGTGAGCGAGACAGCCTCTTCCTCCACTTCTCCTGTGCTCTTTCCTATAATGTTCTGCACCTTTGGCCCTTAAGTTAGTTCTTAATAAAAGAACTCTAGTTCAGATTTCATTTGTGCTCCAAAGAAGCTGCAGATAGAATCATGTGTCTTCTGTGAAGCTCATAAATTGCTTCCTTACCATTAGAATTAAACAAAAAATTATAGAATTTTCGTTTTTAGAGAGTTCACTAACAGCGCTTCCAAAAAAAATTTCACCACCTTTTATTTTTCTTTTTGGCATTACTTGGGATGGAACTCAGCACCTTGCACATTCTAGGCAAGTGTCCTACCACTGAGCTACAAACCCAGCCTTCCAGTTGCTTTTCTCTAATAATAGTACCTCATTTTTTTGATGCTTAATTTTTATTTGGTCTTCTCAAGCCCTAAGAAGTTGGGCCATTTCATTCATTTATAATTACGTTAAAACACAGAGACTCTTTTGAGTGTTACTCAGTGGCCTAACCTTGTTTATTGAGCACTGTATGTGCTGAGCATTTTTAGGTACTATCCTGTGTAGTCTTCACAGCATCATAGTAAGGGGCAGGTTCTGATTTCTGTATTTCATAAATGAGGACACTGACGAGGTTAAGCCTAAGGGGACCTTGTATTCTGTTTCCCAAGTGAGGATACTTGAATGTGAAAGGGTGTGCTATTACTTTCTATTCTAGGAAGACAGGGGTAAACTAGGATGAACCCCAGCAAGCCAGAACATGTGAGTTCCACTTGAGTAATTTGTCCAATTCATGTGGCTAATCAGTGACAGAACTAAACCTAGGTACTAGGTCCTCTGACTCCAGCCCTATGCTTGCCCAGCCTATATATGGGGTCTTACCACATTACCTTTGACTCCTTGGTTCTGCCAGCTACTGCTGCATTTCAACGTGCCTGAGCATGTCAGCATTTCACAGCCCAATGGCACAGCCCTCTTCAGTGAACTCCTGTGTACCAGCTGTTTGACACACTCACACTTTTCTGCTGTGTTGTGACTGCTGCAACCATGCTGTCATTACCACCTCACAGAGGTCCCTGCTGCCATCATGGAAGCAGACTTGCTGGGTTGGTGGCAGGCGTATGAGCACACATCAGTCCAGGGATGGATCTTTTCCTTAGTTGCTGATTTAAGGAAGCTATCCACTTTGTACCTCCAAGACCATTAGAGTCTAGGCTATAGGCAGAACATACATGAGTGGGCAGAAAATGACAGTAGAATGTGATCAGTCCTGTGGAGGGCAAGCCAGGGTGCACACAGAACACACAGGAGGCACCCTCAGCCCAGATGGTCCTGTGGTGGAACACATCCTGGGGAAGGACTGAGTTCTGAAGGATGAGTGAGGTCAGGGAAGGACAAAGACATTTGGGGGTGTGGTATGAAAAGTTTTGGAGGGCACCGATGTGTGAAGAACTACAGTTTAGGAAGGAGTGAGGTGAATGAAGCTTTGAGCTCAGGTGTCTTAGATTTGATCTTAGAAATGTTACCTCATTTCTTTGACTTCTTTTGACTGTCTGTAGAATGGGAATTCTACATGCTGTGCAGGGTGTGTTTATATGCTGTAAATAAATTGATGCAACCCAGAACACTGCTGGCTCATATTTTTATAATTTTATTTGGGCAACTAAATATGTGGTCTAACAGTTTTTATGCATTAGGGGATCTTGATGTAAATAATAAAACTATTTTGTATTAGAGACATTATGTAAATAAGTAGGCTAAATAATCTTGTTTCAGTACTGCTCTAAAATTCTATTATTCAACATATTCATATTTTAAGTTGTAAAATATACATTATTTCAAATACATAAACTTTAATTTCTTTGGAATGATCCATAATTGGTCTTCTCACTAACAACTATTTCCTGTTCCCCTTCTAAATAGAGGTTATGTTTATCCCTGTGATACCTTTCTCTCGTCAAGATGATTGTCCTTCTTGGGCAAATCTCTTTATCTATAGACATCTCTGTAACTGTATGCCCATTCTTTTCTGGTAAAACATTGTCTTGGGAATTTTTTTTATATTCTAAAACATTATTACATTAGGCATAAAAACATTACCATCACTCTTTTAGACATGGCTAACACATTTTTTCCTACTCATTAAGTACAGATGTAATATCTATAGCTTATGTTGCAGCCCTGCTCTGAGTACATAAAATATTAGCTCAGGTGCTCCTCATAATGACCCCTCATGATAATAGAAGGGACTATTATTTTCATCTCTCTTCTACGGGTAAGGAAACTTGGGTGCAGAGAGGGGAGGCTAAGTAGCTTTCCCAGGTCACACAGGTAGTTACAGTGGGTTAGATTCACACAAAAGAGTTGTATCTTAATGCTGTTTTTTTTTTTTTTTGTCATTGTCGTCGTTTGTTTTTAGCAAAGATTAGAAAATAAGTGGGAGGGTCTTGCTATGCTTGTAAGTATATGTGAAACACACTGATTTTTCAGCATCATGGGGCAACTGAGTTAATAAAATATTTTGACTAAACCTAGCACTAGCCAGCACACTGTGCTAATTTAAAAAGTTTAATAACTACAGTACACCTGGTGAACATATATAATGCTTCCTTGTTGCATTGTAGAGGCACCCTGAAACCAGAAATCTTTATAACTTAACGCTTATGGTTTTTATTAAATTTAGAAACTGTTACATAGTTTGAAAGCTGAGTTGGTGTCCCCTTGGAAAATAAAGGCTTTGCTATGTTAGCCCTTTGTTTTGGGATGCACAAACTGAACAACTGGGGTGATTCTGAGGCCAGGACTGGGCGGGTTCCTTAGTGTGACTGGTTTGAGTTAACCCTCTGACCCTTAGGACTTTGCATGTAGAGGGGTCTTTCTACCCCTTAGGTCACAAAATTGATTTCTTAGATTATGAGGATGCAGACTGTACTCACCCAAGTGAATCACCTATTTCCTCTCCCTGACTTCATGGCTTATGTCTTCTTAGGGAAGCTAGTTGTTCTTTGAAGTTCCCATCACATTTTAATGTTAAAGGAATTTGTATCAGAGGAAATAGTTGAAACCTCACAAGAAATGAAAGTGTGAAATACTGTCTTTTTGCTTTGTCGTTGGGATTATTAAAATTATCCTATATTTCTGCAAATTCATTAACAAACACATCAGTTAATAACTGGATTTTTGTGTCAAACATTGTATCTATTGGGATTATTGTTTGTAGTAAATTTCGTTTCTGTGGGGAACAAAATTTTGATAAGGATTTTTAAAGCTTGCCACCCATTTTAACAGCTTTTGTTAGAATTTGATTTTTTCTTATATAATTACATCAAGAAATTAAAGCAAGAAGGAGAATTGTATTAATTCTTTAGGATTGTCTTAATGAGACTATTGTGATTAATTTGATAGATGTGAAAGATGTCATGTGAAAATTAACATTTAAAGTCATAATTTGAACTGTTACACTCTCTTCATGCCCTTTCATTATGTATAAAAGTGCAAGCTTAAGTGGGAAGCTGAGAACAAGTCTGATCTTTTCCATTTCCTGACTCTGGTTATTTCCTTCTGACCTGTGGTATTTATGTTAGAACCAGTGCTCACAGGGTTATAATGCATCAGTAGTGCAGTGCCCTCTAGCTGTATTTTAAGGAACTAGGTATACAAAATAGTAACTAGCATTGATTATTTAGTTTTGAGAGGAAATTATAATATTGTCCGTGTATTTTTCAGGCTGCTGCACATTTTCATAATTTTGTTACAGAGGAAACCTATTAAATAGGAAGTAAATGGCAATGGCAAAGAATTTTGGCATTTGGAACCAGGGCTTTTGGTCTTTAATTGATTTTCTTTACTAAATTCATGAACTGAGGGTTTTGCTGGAGGTAGGCAAGCCAGGCAGGTGCCCAAATTGTTATCCAAAGTCCACTTAGCATTCAAGTAGGTGAAATCAATAAACAGTTTTAAAAATTGTTTTCTGTATCATTACTGTTCAGAAGTAGTTCTCCATTCTAAAATTCTCTGCAGAACTCAAAACTTGTACATTTGTGAAAGAACCACTTTTTAAAAGTGTACAAGTATACTACCTACAGGTTATAAGCTGGTTGTATTTCCAAAGTTTCAAATAATTTCCTCCTTCAAATAATTTTGTTCCTATCAAAGATATACATTTCTTTGTAACTTGCAAAAATTTAAGTGGATTAGCAAGGAGATTCTAAATCAACCTTGGCTGCATTTCCATGGCCCATAAATCAACTATACCCCAACAATGGATTCTCATCTTGATCTTAGTGCATAAAATAAGATGTCACCTCAATTATGGGCTTTCATTAACATAGAGAGCAGTGTACTCCATGTTTTACTCAGGCCCCAAGGCAGATGGTTTTTATGGACTCTGAAGGGTACTCTTTGATTGCATAGGTTTACTGTTCTCCCATGAAAGTTTGGGACTAGGAATGGTGTTGGAGACTTATGTGTGAAAGAACTGGCGACTCATTTTATAATCAAATTTTGTTGTTCTGTTTGTGGTGGTAACGATTCTCACTAAGACATTCTTCCTCTGTGTTCTGATCTCAAATAAGGGGGTGATACTCCTTGAAAGAATTTATAGCTCTCTGTAATTATCTTTGTCTTGTTGCTGTTGTTTTCTAGCATCCTCCTGGACAAATTACAAGGAAATACAGCTCCTGCTCTACTATTTTCCTAGATGATAGCACAGTCAGTCAACCAAACCTCAAGTATACAATTAAATGGTGGGTATACAGATTTTTGCCTAACTGAATGCCTTTTCTGTTTCTTAATTTGATGGCTAAGCTGATTGGTAATGGGATCTGGAGTGATGAGATTGGCTGGGGAGGAGAAGCTATTTTACTATTTATATCAAAGGCCAACATTTTAAATTATTTTAAACATACATAACCTAATGTATATTTTTTAATTTTTGTGTATACTTTTTATCCTTTCATTTTGATTGATACTATCCTGGCATATCTTTGCCAATATTTTACCTTCTAACTAAACATGGCTCCTGTAGTCCCAATTTAAGATCAGGGCTGTAGTAGGAAGCCCACCTGGCACAATGAGAATGTACTTGGCCAGAGCTGGGAGATCTGACTTTTGCTAAGACAAAGGATTTGAGTAGAATCTTTCTGTGTGTGTGTGTGTGTGTGTGTGTGTGTGTGTGTGTGTGTGTGGTGCTGGGATCGAACCCAGGGCCTTTTGCATATGAGCCAAGCACTCTACCAACTGAGCTGTATTCCCAGCCCTCTGTGGGTTTTTTTTAGTTCATTATTTTGAAATGGAGTTTAAGAGGGAGAAAGTAGAGTCTTTCAGTCACATCCTTTCCCTTTGAAAGCTTTGGTTTTCTCATTAAGAACCAGGGGAATACTGGTCTTTGCTATAAGATTTCCACCTTATTGAGCATTGTGAGAACAGCCACCTTTAGCAGGTACCACAGATAACTTGATGTGCTGGGGTCTGTACTCAGCAGCCCAACTATGAAAAATCTGGGATATTTTCTCTCTCTACTTGTTTAAGAAAGTACACATTTAACAACAATTCATGTTAGCATATGGAATAAGTGTTGCAGTTTCTAAATAGGAAGAGTGCTATTTCCATGACCACATTTTCAGATTTAGAAGCCCTATTCTGAATGGGACCACACGTGCAATCACAGCTTCTGTCAGACAGTAAGGATTGTAAGCATCTTCCATGGACAGAGTCCAGTCTGGGTGAGAGGTGGAAGACAAGACCACTGAGTGAAGGTGCCTGATGTAGAGTTCCCTTCTCTCGTATAGGGTTGAATGCATCCAGGATGTAAATGGAAATGTAGTCTCTTCCCTCATTGCCCCAGCATTTAGAAGCATGGTAAATGGTTTTTACTCCTTAGCACCTTGGTCATAACCAGAACAAGCGAGAGATGGTGATTTTGCCCAAAGGATTCTGGGCATAAACCCAAACAGTTAGCACTTGAAGCTGGAAAGAGATGTATTCTGGCTATGCTGTGCAGCTATCTGTGTGACCTTGCACACAGAAGGTAGAGCCCTCATTACCCTTGAGCAGAAGCTTACTACTGGAAAATGAATAGTATAGTACTTCTTAGAGGTATTTTCTAGATTAAGTGATTAGGACTTGTGGGAGAGAAGTGGGAAGCCCTGAAAATCTGTGTACCATTTGGCTCTTGGCACCTGCTTAAACTCTGAAGAGTCCAGAATGAAAGCTGCCCACTTTCCTGTAATACTGAGGTCCTCTTCCCAGGAAGTGAGGCAGAGAAGAGGAGAAGGGTAGTTAGTGGGAGCTCTTGAGATTGTTAAGTAGATCTGACTCAATTCTCAACATGGACACTTGGGAACCTGGTGGGGAAAACTGGGTGACAATTTATATTTCAGTCCTCAAATATGGAAAGTGCGAGCACCTAAGTTACAAAAGTGTGTAAATGAGTCAATAGTTCCAGCTTTGGCAGCACTGGGAACTTAAGAAGCACACTGACATTTGATGTCCTTTCATGTGTCCCTGTACATGTCCTGGAGTGTGGCCTGGGTATCTAGACTTTTCATCCACCTATGAAGATCATAATAGGCAGCCAAGGTTGAGGACTCCTGATGTAAGGGATCATTTGCCCTCCCCTCACCCACCAACATTAACTGGTTAATGAGTAGAGGGACAAGAAACTGAAAGCAAGAACAGTTAGGATTAGGTGACTGGAGACAAGGGCTCTGTAGAAACGGTGACTTCTCTGACTCAAAAGACATCTCTGTACCACAAAACTTGAAATTCCTTTAGTCAGTAGTTCAGCTTCTCTAAAAAGCATCCTTAAAATGTATGTTTGGGATCAGAGTAGGTGAGCCCTTACTGAAGTGGTGCCATTAGAATTCTTCTGGCAAAACCACCATCTCTCACTTGTTTTGTTTATGGCCAAAGAGCTGAAGAGTAAAAAAATAAACAGGTGTTAGCAGGTCTGGCTGAGTTCTCCAGCCAGGGCCTTTGATACTGTACGAAGAAGGGGACACACTGAAGGGAGAAGATCTGAATGCCAACCCAATCTACTGTTTTGCCTAAAACTTATCCTATACTTCTCAAATCAGAAACTCTTGTTTTCCTTTCTCTGCCTTCCTAAATTCAAGACCCTCTTACTCCTTGTCTTTGACATTAAAATTGATAACAAAGTCATTAATACTGTAGTTCATTCTGACTGTGGTCATCAGTATGCTGAACTTGTATCCCACACCCATTATAACCTTGTTTCTGTGAGAGTATGCTCTGAGTTCTAAACCTTTGGTTCATTCACCGATGTTTGGAAGACAAACCATCTGAAAATTGGGGATTGAAAAACTTAACAATTTACATATTCTAATAAGACTCAGGTTGGAGGGTTGAGGGTGGTATAACCATCAAAAAGTATAAAAAGTTTGGGCACTCAAAACAATGCTCATTATTTTTGTAGGCATAATTTTTTATTTTGAGAACTTGATTTGCCCATCTTTGCCCTAAATGCCAACAGCTGTGGTATGAATTTAAAGTTTGCCAACTACACTCCATGCTTCCACAGCCAACTCTTCTGCACCAAATTCTGTAACAGTTATAGGCATTATGATCAAAGCAGAGTATAGGTTGGTAGAGAGCCCCATTTACACAACTAGCCAAGTTGTCTGTGGCCTTTAGCCTCTGGGGGTTAAAGAATAGATAATTACCTTCCACCTTTGTCTCCAAGGTCATCCCTTCTGTGCTAATAGAACCTACAACTTCTAGATTAAAGAGGTCTTGGGAATGCCATATTGTTTGCTAATAACTTAGCTCTAGGAAAGAAATACGGCAGAGGCAGTGCCAACAATCACAAATCTGTTTTATTTTCTTGGATTGAAAAATAGCATTTCTTCCTTTCTATATGGCAAAAGGAGCTGAGCAAACCCTTTAGTCCAAATATACTTCTGTTTCCCAGGTTGGCTCCAGGCCATCCTAATGAAATCTCACCATTTTTTGAGGCTGTGGCAGAACTGACCAGGCTGTTGAAGCTGGTCATTTGGAATGAAGCCTATAGTCTGAGACTGACCTGGTTGTCCACTAGCTGCCCTTTTCCCCAGCAATTGCATCATTTAGAAAGACTAGCTAAACTGGTCTGTAGGGCTGTACTATGCATGAATCCCCTGCACAGTGTCCTCACTTTCCAAGATATAACCTTGAATGAAAATTGGTCTACAGAACAGCTCTTTCCTCAGGATATGTTAGGCCATGATAATGCCCAGTCTTATCTTTGGAGATGACCTAAGGAGTTTATTTGGAGTCCTGACATAAAGAGTTTCACCATTCTGCACAAACCAGAGACCTTTTGATAGGGAACAATGATAATAAAAACTTTTATTTTATAAATTTATATTTGAGATAATGCTTTTAATACATTTTGTTTTATTTCATTTGATCATAATAACAACTCTGTAATGTGGGTTGTATTGTCCTAATTTTTATAGGTGAGGAAATGAAAGTCTGGAGAAGTAAATTAGCCCTGGGGTTTTGAACCCAAGTTTGTCTGACATTAGTCCATGGGTATATTTCTCCTGTGTCATGTTCCCTTGCAGGCAAGAGCAAGGAACATTTTTTTTCTAATCAATCAAAGATATTAAACTAATCACTACAATAAACCTAGTCATATAAAACATTCTATTTAAATCTGACATTAGATTAGAAAAGCAGTTCTCCCAGTGTGACTGTTAAATGAATAAAGAGGCAACATAGTAGAACAGAAGGGTACAAAACCATTATATAAGTCAGAAATCTTAGCATCTATTTTCTGAAACTGAGTTTTTTTCATTTAAAAAAAAAGGATCAGTAACATCCACTATTTTCTATAACAAGACTGAGGTGTTAGTATATGTGAAAACATTTTATGATCCTAATAATAATCATTATTATTTTTTTAAGCTTCTGAAGCTCTTTCACACCAATTAGAATTCCCTCATCAGCTTAAATGCTTTGGAGAGTTATGAGAAAGAGAATCTATTACCATTTTCCCATGTGTAGATCTAGAATGAGACTTGGAAAAATATAAGTTCTGTGTTAGAGCACGATTAGCTATCATCATTTTGGGCTATAGATAAACAGCTAAGCACTTTGGAATTAGAGATACATATTCAAATCTCTGAGTTGGTGGCTCTGTAGTCATCTCTCCATGTTGGTTCCCTGCTTGGGAGTTTCAAGCTTTGAAAGATCTAGAACTTTGAGAGAACTATACTGTTTGATGTAGCCAATTAGCTCTTTTTATATAAAAAATTTTAAAACTTTTTAAAAAGAAAATTTTTGACTGCCTTAGTACATTTTAAAGTAAAGCAGAAAGAGTAGAAGAATCTTGACAGTTTATTAAAAAGGGAATTACAAAAGATTGGCCAGTGCTCGGGTACAGCTCAGTTCTAGAGCACTTGCTTAGTGTGTACACGGCCCTGGGTTCAATCCTTTGCACCACTCACATATGAATAATTCTGCCAACTTGAATAGATGATCAAAATACTGTTTTCCTATCCAGTTGGAGATATTTTTTTTTTCCAGGTAAGGGTCAACAAGTGTGAGATAAAACAAACATTTTTGGGGAGTTGTGTTGATATAGGCCTTCTGCAAAGATATTTGGCAGTATATACTGGGAGTCCTACAATTATTAAAATGACTGTAGACCAAGCAATTCCAATTACTGGATATTTTCTTGTGAAATAATATAGTCACAGATTGCATAAATATTTATCTGTAAGGATGTTCACTATGGTGTTAATTGTAATTAATGAATGTGAGAAACAAATGTATAATGGTAGGGGGCATGGTTAAGTACATTATGAAATATAATCAGCCATTTAAAATCATGGTTTTGAAGAATATTTTAATGATCAGAAAAAATTTAACATGAAAAGAATAGAAATGGAAAATAAACTTTTTGTTTACATATGTGTGTGTGTGTGTGTATAAATAGCTAACTATATTTCTCAAGCTAATAACAGTTGTCTTTAGGCAAAGGGATTATTTTTTCTTATAGTTTTCTGTATTATATTTCCTTATAGTTTCAAAAATTTTTATGCTGAATATAAATTTATATGATGAATATAATATATTTAATTGTCAAATAACATTTTATAAGAGAAAAATTCAGGGAAAAGAGAATGCAATTATTTATTAAATTGGATCTTTTCAATTTTAGAATGTAATTTTAAGATAGTGCTACAAATAAGTGCCATTTCAGCAAGTGATTAAAGAAAATGTGTAGTTTGCTAAGAGGTTATTGATTTAAGAGAAAAAATAGCAAACTGCTATAGGCGATACATTTTTCTGGTAGTTATAAAGAAATTACTAATTTTCTAAACCTCAGTAGACAATGACTTGGAGATTTCTAAAGATGTTAATTTGTACTACCTGTCTTTTACATAATTCCTGTATTTGCAAGTGAGAAAAGCTTAAAATTTCTTATAGAGCAGTTTGTTTCTAAATGTCACTTGAAGTTCTGTTGTTTCTAGAAAAGATTTAACAGTTTCTGGGGATGAGTACCAGACTGATTTAATTTGAAGAGTGCATTCTGTTGAGCAGCATTCTGAATGAAATGGCATTATTCAGATGGGTTGTTGGACTTTTATTTAAATTTAAATATTGATGTTCAGACTGATAGTAGATAATACCTGAAAGTTTGAATACACCGATAAAATGTTGAATTCTTCTGTTTTATTTTACAGTGTAGCTCTTGCAATATATTATCACATCAAAAACAGGTATGTGTACAATTAACTTTGTACTAAAAGCATCACACATATATTTTTCCTTTTGTTTCCTATTATGTTCTAATTGCTTCAATCTTTGAATATTATATTTTTATGTTTTTATAGAATTTCTAAAAGTAGTATAATTTACCAAAACTTTGCAGGTAAGTACTAAACTACTTCTGAATCAGAGGAACCCAAATGGGTGTTTATGGTTGAAACAGCAAAATGGAACAAAAGTACTTGATAATATTCAACTTCCTCTTCATTCTTTATTTTCTATAGAATGTTTTAAGCATTATGTAGAATTCTTCCATAAACATTAACATGAAAAACTATAGTTTGAATTCAGTCAAGAAAATTTTGGTGTACGCTTAGGTATAAATTGTAGAAGTCCTGGTGTACAAGTATATGGAGGTGGTTCAGTTAATTTAAAAAGTCAGCTCAAATAGGGAATAAAATTAAAATCTACCTTAAATATTTATTCCATGTAAGAATAAACATGTAAGAATACATATGTTTTTGAATTAAAAAAAAATTGAATGTCAAAAAACTGTTGCTTCAAGCTTGGGACTTTTAGCCATGTTCATAATTCATCTTTTCCAAATTGTTTTTTCTTGAAAGTGGGAAGCTTAAAGACATTCATAAAACATTCTGAGTGTAGAATCTTTTAGGTTTTGACCACATCTACTCTATGGCAAATTTATTTTCAGTGATTTTTCTTTTATTGAGTTTCCCTAAAGTGTCCTCTTAGTTTGCACAAGCATAAAGCCACTCTTCCTGCAGTTATATTTTATTGATTAAGGGAATAGTTACATATATAAGAGTTTAGCAAGTACAACTGGTGTGAGCTGGTTTGGGAACTAGCAGAGCAGCAATATGGTAGGCATGGATCTCAGCTGGTGGGTGCAGATTACCTTCAGCTTGTTCAACAGGGAGAGTTGTGGGAAGCTGGTGAAGTGTAGGGTGTGTGGAAGTGCTTCCCTTGAATGTGTTCTGGGAAACTGAAGCAAACACCTGGGGAAGTGTTCTCTAGAGTAACTTATTTTCTAGATAGTAATTGTGATCATGGTTCTATATGGTGCTTGAGAATTTTGGATGTAAGAACTTAACAAATGGAATAGTCTTAGAACTCTTGAAGTAGATAACTGGAAGTGTAGATTTTGTCTTGTTATTTCTATGATAGAAGGTCAAACTTTTTAAACATTTAAGCATTCAATAACAATGCAATATCATTAGTGAAACTCAGATGTGCTTTCAAACTAATTTTGCATTAGCATCTCTTAAGAGATTTCTCAGTTCTTGGTTTTTATTCCCCTATGCTGAGGATTGAACTCAGGGATGGGCACACACACTATATCCCTGAGCTATACCCATAGTTCATATTTATTGGTTCTTAGACTTTCATGGATCCCAAATTTAGTTAGCCATAATTGATAATAGTAAGAACCAATTTTATGAAATGTTTATTCAAACTCCTATTGTCTGTTTTACATGTATTATGTCATTTTAGTTTTATTAACTCCAAGAGGTAATATTGATAGTGTCTCCATTTTATAAGTAAGGAAGTTGAGGCACAGAGAAGTTAAATAATAGGTTTAAGATGATATAGCTAGTAAATTGGGCAATTCAGAATTGAATCCAACCAGTCTACCACCTTGAACTGTATTTGTTTTGCTCTTCTAGATTAATGGTGATAAATTGGGCCAAAAGTGAGTGGAAGTATGTAGGAAGTTAACTTGAAAAAGTGAACATTTATGAATAAGCAGTATTAACCTGCAGAGTGGAACCTGCAGTCTCTGGGAAAGGGAGGCACAACTATATGCAGACCTCCTCAGTAAATCATGTTGAACACCTGTGGTGCTAGTGGTAGATCCATTAGCTTGAGAGAGATGGTGCTGTTCATCTAGGATACATGAAATAGTCTACTTCTCAAGAGGATACAGTTTTCTCCCCAGAGTTAGCTCATGTTCTTCATCTTCATTTGTATTTCAAATTTCTGTTTTCATTTTTAAAATTACTTTTGGGGACTGTATCTAGATGACTGTGCTAGATGACTTTTCAGGAGCTTTCGTTCATCAGGAAAATTGAACAGGGCCCTTGATTGCCTGAGGAAATGGGGGGTGGGTAGGCCAGGCTTTGTGTCTTACAAGACTATAAGGAAGTCATAGAACATTGCTGGTTCTTCATAGCTGGAAGTGTACATAGCCTGGTGCTGCTCCCAGAAAGAGCTGTTTCTGCTTCAAGACTCCACCATCAGGTTAAACTCTTCTTTCACTGAAGTCTGTTTCAGTTGATGATGCTTTTCATGTTGTCAGGTGCAGGTGGGTACAGGTGTTCATGCCCAGGGTTTAATACAGTGCCTATTATGCATATGCAGGAATGAAATTGAGCCATTTTGTTAGCCCTTTCCTTTTTATTTTTACACAGATGGTAAATTTATAAAGCAAAAACTGTCATTTGACATGCTGAATGTGTGTTAGGGACAGGTTTGTAAGCCTTCTAATGTTCGTAAATCTAACTGACATTGGAAGCACAGAATATGGTAATTATATATTGTAACCCATAAGCACTGATTTCCGAATTTGGTTTTTAAAGAAAAAATTTTAGGCAGAACTCAAATTACATAAAACAGATGAAGTGAGCTGTCACTGGTGAGATACAGGTGGTCCCTGCAGAGGCCAGCAGCCTGAGGCATTGTGTAGACAGTGAACCAGCACTTTAAATGGTCTTATACATTACCAGCCTGGTAACAACCACTCATTCTTTTATAGGTTTATAGATTATTGAGTGAAGGGCTGGGCATATAGCTCAGTTGGTATAGTTTTTGCCTTGCAGGCACAAGATCCTAGGTTCTAATCCCCAGTACCCTCCCCTCCCCCACACAAAGAATTTTTAGTGCATACTCATTCAATGTGTTTTCAACATAAAATTATGAAAACTTAGTGAAGTTGCCAAACTGCATGTTGTGAATGCTGCCTATACTGAACTCTAGGACCCAATGAATGTTGCTAATCTGGAATTATTTCCCATCAACCATCATAGGGTAATGTCTTACCTAGATCTGTCAGTCTTTGTTCAGAAATAAGACGTTAAAGGAACTTTAAGTCTTTTGCTTATATTGGGTTCATTTGAAAATTCAGAAAATCTGAATATTTGCTTCATTTACCTAAATGTTTCAGTTCATAACCTATATGTCCATGTATTTTTTTAAACAAAATACTTAAATATTGCATCCAAGAGAAACAACTCATTATTCACAAAAAACCAAAATCATCTCTTAAATTTAGCACTGTTTCTGTCTCTTGAAATAGTTGAGTCAAAATGTGTTTGTTTTATTTTTAATGATATTTATTCTTGCAGAAAGTAAACTCTGTTTTTCTACTATTTTTGCCACCAGGGACCCAGATGGAAGGATGCTCTTAGATATTTTTGATGAAAACCTTCATCCTCTTTCGGTAATCTCCTCTGTGTGTTTCATGAGATTGTGTATTTTTTGTTTGCTCCTATTAAGTGACAAATCATCTGAAAATATTTCCTTCCTCAGAAATCCGAAGTGCCACCAGATTATGACAAACATAACCCAGAGCAGAAACAAATCTACCGGTTTGTTCGAACACTGTTTAGTGCTGCTCAGCTGACGGCCGAATGTGCCATTGTCACCCTGGTGAGTGCATTCAGGATGACTGCAACAGTCTCCACACTGGCTAGGCGTGAGCCTGTATCTGTAGTTCAACAATGTGGGGGGCACATAGGGGATCTTTACAAGGTTACCCTTGGAAAACTATGGTATAAATTTCAGTGGTCTTTTCTGGGAGATTAGAATATGGATCTCTGAAAAGAGGGTGTGAAGTCTATCGTATAGTTCCCACCTAAGTCATTTGTGGAATCACATTCAGCATCAGTAAATGCTGAAATGTTAAGTGATGATAAATACAACAGTTGGCTCAGGGGGAATAAGGACCAAGGTCACTTCCTCTTAACATCTGGTTTCCTCTTGTTCATTCTTTACATTGATTTTAATGATGTTAATAAGTTATGACAAATATATGCATCCTAAGATGTATGGTACATGAATGATGTATGATATGATGAATACATTCATCCTACATGAACATCTATGTGGGAAGGAGTATATATATATTTCTAGCCTCTGATTAGTCAATTTTGTATAATTGCATTTATATGGCAATTATATGAAAGTAATCTGCATTTTAAGAGGAAAAACTAAAATGTTTTTTCTTAGATTCTTAGAACTTTATGGACTTTTAAGATCAAATCTCATTTGGGAATTATATTTTATAGTGGAATTCATTGTCCCTTACCTTTTATATTGTGTGAAACTCAGATAAGAAACTTTTTCTGTGACTAGCTGGCCTATAGATCAGAATACCATTCCCTGTAGTTTCTGAGATTATTGTCTAACAGAAATTTTACAGGCATCTAGGGACTTTGGTATCCCTGCCACATTAAGAGCTTTGTGCACTTGGGCTAGTTTAACAGTAAACCAGTTTGCTTTTTCATTCATCTGTTCGTCCAGTTGTTCGTTTATTCCTTCTCATTGAGCTTGCAGGCTAAAGGGCAAAACAGACATTCAAATAATCATTATGTGATTTGGAATGATTATAGGTTCTGAGATTGTAATTGAGAATTGTGTTTATTTTTCCCCCCAAAGGATTTCAGGTTCTGACAAAAACATACAACAGAGCAACAGGGTTGTGATTTTTTATGTAGAGAGATTAGGTTGAAGGGCTGAAAAAAATCAGATGAAACTATCAATGAAATTAGACTAAAATTCATGTCATGAAGAAAGATTTATTTTGAAACTGCTTCAGTGAAAAATGGTGATTTTTTTTCAACCTTTAATTCCTATGAAAAATAAGGCCTGACTATGACCTGATTTCCTTTGTTTATATTTATTATTAGAGTGAAGGAGAAGGTAAGTGACCTGTGGAATATAGGGCTAACATTTAAATCCCTGCAGTTCACCCAGTTTCTGGAGAGAACATTTAAAGTAGTACATCCCCCATTGTCCTTTGATGTCACTGAGAGTGACAGAAGGATTGACTAAGTTCATGTCGTTGGAGTATGTAGGAGTGGCACATTGTGAATAATAATAACTACTGAAGTCTTCACTTGCCCTACAAGTAAACTGGCAGCTTAGGTAGGATACTAGTTTGTATTGCGGTTTTGTGATGACCACCTGGAGAAGAGCAGTTCTAGAGTCCTATATAGTGGCTTACCACTGCAGCCATCTTCTGGCTGTTGCTTACCTTGATGAGGATGCATTTTGAATGCTGTGGGCAAAAGGCAGACAGACTGATGCTCTGACAGAGACCCTAGTTTGTTTGCTTGTGTCCCTAAGAGTTAGAAGAAGCCATTCAGGGTAAATGTGGTCTAGAGTTAACCAAGATGCATTTATCTTTGCTTTTTTCTTGGACATATATTTGGCAGATGACTGGCATGCTGCCATTAGGAGGCAGGGGGAAGGACAGCAGTTAGCTATAGCCCTGCTGTCCATAAGGAACAGGACTGCAGACTGCTTGTGGTAAGAGAGCCTGTGCCCCTTCCAGAGCCTCATTAATCCAAAGCCAGGTATTTCAGAGTTTAATGGACTTTATTTTAAGAGTAACAATAGGGCTGGGGGTGTAGCTCAGTGGTAGAGTACTTGCCTGGCATGTGTGAAACCCTGGATTCAATCCCCAACACCACAAAAAAAGGAAAGCAAGGAAAAAAAAAAAGAAGAAGAAGAAAAACAATAACTTAGTATCACAAGTATATAATTTTTAGCTTTTCAAAATATGCTAAAAACTCTCGTAATGACATTGACACAGGAGGAAACTAAACTAGAGGTGAGATAATTGAGTTCACCTTGCTGAGCTAGGTTTTTTTTTTTTTTTTACATAGGACTTTTATAATGTTCTGAACAACAGCCAAGGGAAAATGGAGCCGTTGTGGTGAGGTGAATAGAAGGCCATAACATCTGTTTGGTTGCCCCTCTGAGTGGCCCATTTTTTTCCCACAGGAGTTACTCAAGCTGGGTGGTACTTAGAACAGATGCCCATTTTTAGTCTCATGTAGTACTTGAATGACAAAAGAAAGCTCACTCTGTCTCTGAACCAGAGATGTTTGATTGTAAGGATAAGAAACCCACAGAGAGGCCTGGAAAGAACAGAAGTATCCCATATATCGCTTGTCCTTGAGAATCATAAGTACATCAGAACATATAATGAGATCAATGACAGGTTTCCCTCTCCCTCTCCCATTCCCTTCAGTTTGCCTGTGGGTCTGTGGCATAAACCTTCGGTTGTCTTTAAATGTTTAATAGTGGATGTGGTAGGAAAGCAGCTGTCCCAGTCCTACCATATGCCATTTTCCCATTTAAGGTCCCACACTAGCTAAACACCAGTTGTTTAGTTCAGCTTTTGGAGAGGGGATGAATATTGATTGGTCCATTTCCTTTAGGATCAGATGTTTACCTGTAGATCAATATTGGTCATGATCCCAAGGTGCAGGAGTCCCAAGCCATTGTTTTTTTTTTTTTTGTCATTTTATACTCTCCTCTATTCAAATCCTGCTGTGGTTCCTTGTCTTCCTTCCAGGAGAACACAAAGGCCCCAGCAGGAGTAGGCCTCCTCTTATCTCACTTGAGCTGCCTTCACTCACCCTCTACAGGGGCATGCTGCTGCTGCCTTCTGACTCCTCGCCATTCCCTAATAAACATGCTGGACACATTCTTGCCTCAGAATATTTGCATTTGCCTCCGCTTCCCCACCTACGCACGTGGTGCTTCAGTGGGGCTTTTGCATGACCACATATTTTCAGTTGAAATCTCCTTCCTCCCTCCGTGTTTCCTTTTTATCATCTACTGCTTTGTTTTTCTCCATGGTACTTATCACTTATTAACATTTTTTAGATTTCATTTATTTCATTGTTTTGTCTATCAGCTCCATCGGTAAGGCTTTTTGTCTTTTTGTCTGGTTGTTTCACTACAACATGACCAGCATAGACTGGTACATAGTGCATGCCAATCTATGAATAAATGCCAGTCTAGTGAATAAATACTTATTGAACATATAAAGCAGGCATGATAATAATTGCCTACTTGCTGAAGTAGCATAAATGGTCTTGAATCTTATATTTGCCTGAAGCACAAGAACTGTTCAATAACTCTTTGTTATCATCTACCCCTACCCTATAGTTTTATACCAGTAAATCTGCTACTTCATTGCCTGAGTTACTTAGGTAAGCTTTCTGGAGGGAGGGTGGCAAATTCTTTAGCTTTGGGGACCATAGCCCCTGATTGAGTGTTACATACAAGATTGGTTCTCTGAGTAAAGCAGCAGTTGATGAACAATGGAAGGGGAAGTTAGTAATCTATAGAAAGGAGTTAGGCAGAAAGTAAAGGGAAATCAAGAAGAAATGCAGATTGCAAGCTGAGAACTGATCAGATAAGAGGAGATAGTGTTTCCTCTTTTTATCCCTTAATTTTTATAGCTCTATCAATATATATTTCACATGCCATAATGCTCATCCATTTAAAATGAGCACTTTTGCAGTGTTCAGGATATTGTGCAAGCATCACCGCAGCCTAATTCCAGAATATTTTCATAATATTCTGGGAAGAAACCCTTTACCCTTGGGCAACCACTCCTTATTCCTAATCCTTATCCCAAACATAGGGAACTTCTAACCCATTTTCTATCTCTATAGAATTGCTTATGCTGGATATTTATTGTAAATGGAATCATATTATGATCGTTTGTGACTGGCTTCTTTCAGTGAAAATGTTTTCAAGGTTCATCTGCATTGTGGAATAGTATTTCATTCTTCTTTATTGCCAAACAATATTTCACTGATAGATCCTTTAACTCCTATGAATAATGCTTCTGAGGATATCTGTGTTTAGTATGGGGTTAGTATGGTTTTTGTTCCTCTTGGTGCCTATATAGTAGCAGCATTGCAGGTCATCTAGTAATGCTGTGTTTAACTTTTGGATGAACAGACTATTTTCCAAAGTTGCATTATGTGTTCCCATTGGTAATTTTATGAGATTTCCAATTTCTCCACATTATATCACATCATTGATTTTGACACTTTGTTATTATCTGTCTTTTATATTTTCAGCATTGTATGAAGTGGGTATGAAGTGTTATCTCATTGTGGTTCTGGTTTATGTTTCTTTGATGATTAATGATGCTAACCATCTTTTCATGTGTTTATTGACCTTTTGTATATTTTATTTAGAAAAAGTAAATTCTTTGCCCATTTTTAAAATTGGGCTTTTAAAATTGTTGAGTAATAAACATTTTTATATGTTCTGGACACAAATTATTTAATATCGTCGTCTTTGTGGTTGTCATTTCATTTTCTTAATAGTAGTACTGTTTACAACATAGCTTTTCATTTTCATGAATATTTCATCCATCAACGAAAAAATATACTTTCTTCTCAGCAGCACATGGCTCCTTCTCTAAAATAGACCGTATCTTATGCCACAAAACAACTCTTAGAATGCAGGGTCTTATCTCTGTTTTTTGTATTTACTATCAGACCACAATGGAATGAAATTAGAAAGAATTAGAAGAAATTAGAAGAAACCAAGGATAAATTTAAAAAATTCTTAGAGGTAAATAAGGACACTGACACAACACATCGAAATCTCTGGGACACTAAGAAGGCAGTACTAAGATAAAAGTTTACTGCATTGAGTGCATTCATTAAAATTGAATAAAAAGTCAACAGATAAATGACTTAACACTACATCTCAAAGCCCTAGGGGAAGAAAAACACCACAAATCAACACCAAAAGCAGTAGAATACAGGAAATAATTAAAATCAGAGCTGAAATAATGAAACTGAAACAAAAGAAACAATTTCAAAAATTGACAAAACAAAAAGTTGGTTTTTTGAAAAATTAAATAAAAATAGATGAACCCCTGGCCATGCTAATGAAGAGAAAAAGAGAGAAAACTCATGTTACTAAAATAGAAGATAAAGAAGGAAATATCACAACAGACACGTCTGAAGTATAGAAGATAATTAAAAACTATTTTGAAAATTAATATTCTAATAAAATAGAATATATCAAAGACATTGAAAAATTTCTAGAGTCTCAAACTAAATGAAGAGGTCATACATGATTTAAATAGATCAATTTCAAGTAATGAAATAGAAAACTCCATCAAAAGCCTACCAACCAAGAAAAGCACAGGACCAGATGGATTCTCAACCGAGTTATACAAGACTTTCAAAGAAGAATTAACACCACTACTCCTCAAAGTAGAGAACTCTTCCAAACTCATTCTGTAAGGCTAATATCACCCTGATAACCAAAACCAAAGACACATCAAGGAAAGAAAACTTAAGACCAATATCCCTGATGAACATAGATGCAAACATACTTAATAAAATTTTGGCAAGTCACATACAAAAACATATTAAAAAGATAATGCACCATGATCAACTGGGATTCATCCCAGGGATGCAGGATTAGTTCAGCATATGAAAATCAATAACTGTAATACATCATATTAATAGACTTAAAAACAAGAATCATATGATCATCTCAATAGATGCAGAAAAAGCATTTGACAAAATACAGCACACCTTCATGTTCAAAACACTAAAAAACTACGGATAGAAGAAACATACCTCAACACTGTAAAAGCTATATATGCTAAACCCAAAGCAGGCATCATTTTAAATGGAGAAAAATTGAAAGCATTTCCACTAAAAACTGGAAAAGGATCTCTTCTCTCACCACTTCTATTCAACATCATCCTTAAACTCTAGCCAGAGCAATTAAACAAAAGAAAGAAATTAAAGGGAGTCAAATAGGTAAAGAACAACTCAAATTATCACTATTTGCTGATGACGTGATTCTATATTTAAAAGATTAAAAAAAAATTCCACCAGAAAACTTCTAGAACTAATAAATGAATTCAGCAAAGTAGCAGGATATAAAATCAACACCTGTTAATCAAACGCATTCCTATACATCAACGATGAATCCACTGAAAGAGAAATTAGGAAAACTACTCCATTCACAATAGCCTCAAAAAACAAAACAAAACAAAAAAACCTTGGAATCGATCTAACAAAAGAGGTGAAAAACCTCTACAATGAAAACTATAGAACACTAAAGAAAGAAACTGAAGAAAACCTCAGAAGATGGAAAGATCTCCCATGATCCTGGATAGGCAGAATTAATATTATCAAAATGGCCATACTACCAAAAGCATTATACAAATTTAATACAATTCCTACAAAAATCCCAATGACATTCTTCATAGAAATAGAAAAGTCATCATGAAATTTATTTGGAAAAATAAGAGACCCAGAATAGCTAAAGCAAAAAAAGTGAAGCAGGAGGCATCACAATACCAGACCTTAAACTATACTACAGAACTAAGTAATAAAAATGGCATGGTATTGGCACCAAAATAGACTTTTAGACCAATGATATAGAATAGAGGACACACAGACAAACCCATATAAATAAATATGGGTATTTCACACTAAACAAAGGTGCCAAAAACATTCACTGGAGAAAAGATCGCCTATTCAACAAATGGTGCTGGCAAAACTGGAGAACCATATGCAGCAAAATGAAATTAAACCTCTATCTCTCACCCGGCACAAAAATCAACTCAAAATGGATGAAAGACTTAGGCACTAAAACAGAGACCCTGCACCTAATAGAAAAAAACCATAGGCCCAAATCTTTACCACTTTGGCCTGGGATCTGAATTCCTTAACAAGACTCCTAAAGTGCAAGAAAATCAAGAATTAATAAATGGGATGGATTCAAATTAAAAAGCTTTTTCTCAGCAAAGGAAACAATACAGTGAGGAGAGGGCCTACGGATTGGGAGAAAATCTTCACTACGTGCCCCTCCAATAAAGCATTAATCTCTAGGATATATAAAGAACTCAAAAAACTTTACACCAAAAAACAAACAAACAAAAAAAGAAAAGAAATAACCCAGTCAGTAAATTGGCTAAGGAACTGAACAGACACTTCACAGAAGAAGAAATACAACTGGATCAACAAATATATGGATGTGTTCAACATTTATAGCAATTAGAAAAATGCAAATCAAAACTACTCTAAGATTTCATCTCACTCCTTTCAGAGTGGCAATCAATCTAGTGGTGGTATTGATTCTTCTTTGAAAGTCTTGTAGAACTCGGATAGGAATCCAGGCAACAATAAACGTTGGCGAGGATGTGGCGAAAAGGTATGCTCATACATTATTGGTGGGACTGCAAACTGGTGAAACCACTACGGAAAGCAGAATGGAGATTCCTCAGAAAATTGGGAATTGGAACACATTTGACCCAGCTCTCCCACTCCTTGGTTTATACCCAAAGGACTTAAAATCAGCATAATATAATGACGCAGCGACATTAATGTTTATAGAAGCTCAAATCACAATAGCTAAACTACAGAACCAGTGTAGGTGTCCCTCAATAGATGAATGGATAAAGAAAATGAGGCATATATACTCAATGGATATTTCTCAGCTTTACAGTAGAGTAAAATTATGGCATTTGCCAGTAAATGGTTGGAGTTGGAGAATATCATGCTAGGCAAATAAACCAATCCCACAAAACCAAAGACCAAATGTTTTCTCTAATATGAGGATACTAATTCACAATAAGGCGGGGGGGGGGCACTAGGGAAGAATGGCATTACCTTAGATTTGGTAGAGGGAAGTGATTGGAGGGGAGGGGATGGGATGTGGGAATAGGAAAGAGAGTAGAATAAAACAGATATTATTACTATATGTATATAGTAATAATATCTGTTTTATTATTACTAATTTATTACTAATATGATTCTGCAACATGTACACTCAGAAAAATAAGAAATTGTAACCCATCTATGTATGAGATATCAAAAGTGCATAAATCCATTCTACTGTCATGTATATAACTAATTAAAATAAATAAAAAACTTAAAAAATAAATAATAAACTTAAAAATAACTAATTAAAATAAATAAAAAAACTTTTTTAAAAATTTCGAATTTCATTCCATTGTGGTCTGATAGAATGGAGGGTCTTATCTCTAGTGTCCCAGAGATTTTGATGTGTTGTGTCAGTGTTCTCATTTACCTCTAAGAATTTTTTTATTTTATCCTTGGTTTCTTCTACTATCCATTCATCATTCAATTGTGTATTAGTCTCCATTTGTTACAGTAGCTTCTATTTTTTATTTTATTGTTGATTTCTAATTTCATTCCATTGTGGTCTGATAGAATGCAGGGTCTTATCTCTATATTTTGTATTTACTAAGAGTTGTTTTGGGGCATAAGATATGGTCTATTTTAGAGAAGGAGCCATGTGCTGCTGAGAAGAAAGTATATTTGCTCGTTGATGGATGAAATATCTATATATGTCTATTAAGTCTAAATTATTGATTGTATTATTTAGTTCTATAGTTTTCTTATTTAGTTTTTGTTTGGAAGATCTGTTCAGTAGTGAGAAAAGTGTGTTAAAGTCACCCAGTATTATTGTATTGTGGTCCATTTGACTCTTAAAATTGAAAGGGTTTGTTTGATGTACATAGATGCTACATTGTTTGGGGCATAAATATTTATAATTGTTAGGTCCTGCTTATATATACTTCCTTTAAGAAGTATGAAATGTCCTTTTTGGTCTCTTCTGATTAACTTTGGTTTGAAGTCTACTTTATCTGAAATGAGAATGGAAACCCCTGCTTATTTACGCAGTTCATATAAGTGATAAGGTTTTTTTTCCCATCCTTTCACCTTCAGCCTGTGGATGTCTTTGCCCATGAGGTGAGTTTCTTGAAGACAGCATATTGTTGGCTCTTGTGTTTTAATCCAATCTGCCAGTCTATGTCTTTTGATTGATGAATTTAGGCCATTCACATTCAAGGTTATTATTGAGATATGATTTGTATTCCCTGTCATTTTGATTTATTTCTGGTTTTTGATTAGTCTAAGTTTCTCATTTCATTGAATGTCACTTTAGTGTAGATCCTCCTTTTGCTGGTTTTCACTTTATCCTCATGGGATATTTTGTTGAGAATGCTCTGTAGGCTTTCTAGTTTTGAATTCTTTTAATTTTTTGTTTTAATTTCATCTTCAAATCTGAAACTTAATTTTACTGGATATAAAATTCTTGGTTGACATTTTTTTTTCTTTCAGAGCTTGAAATATATTATTCCAGGACCTCCTAGCTTTGTGGGTCTGGGCTGAGAAATCAATTGAGATCTGAATTGGTTTTCCCCTATATATAATTTGATTTTCTTCTCACACAGCCTTTAGGATTTTATCTTTATTCTCTGTGTTAGTCATTCTCATTATAATGTGTCTTGTTGTGGGTCTGCTATAATTTTGAAATTTGGGGGACCTGTAAGCCTCTTGTATTTGATTTTCCACTCTGTTCCTTAGGTTTGGGAAATTTTCTGTTATTATATCATTGAAAATATTTTGCATTCCTTTGGTTTGTATCTCTACTCCTTCTTCTATTCTGATAACTCTTAAATTTGGTCTTTTCATGTTATCCCATAATTCTTGGTTTCTTTATCTTCTCCACATGTTCAACTCTACTTTCGAGGTTATATATTTTGTCTTCATTTTGTCTTCATTGTCTGAGGTTCTGTCTTCCAAGTCGTCTAATCTGTTGGAGATGCTTTCTGTTGAATTTTTAATTTGATTTACTGATTCCTTCATTTCAAGGATTTCTGCTTCTTTTTTTTCCCCATGATCTCTAACTCTTTATTGAAGTGTTCTTTCACTTCCTGTATTTTTTTTATTTCACTCATTATACTGTCCTTTACTTCACATATCAATTTAACTATATACAATCTGAACTCCTTTTTGGACATTTATTCTACTGTGTTTTCAGTGGCTTCTGTTATTGAAGCATCTTGGTTTGTTTGGGGTCTTTATTCCCTTGTTTTTTCATGTTGTGTATTTTCCCTCTAAAAGAGTGGATCTCAGGCAGAATATATTATACCCTGTAGTCCTATAGTGTCCCTGAAGGTTTCTAGCGCTTCACCTATTACTGGTAAGACCAATATCAACAGTACCCAGTGAGCACAATATATAGCCTTAAACGTAATAGCTCCCCTGAAGTGTTTGCTCATTTCTTGCATTGAACCAAAATGAAGAATTGAATAGTTGTCTATAGTATAAACAGAATATTTGTTAAACCGATTTACAATTCAAATGGTAGATGAGAGAACAGAGGTAGTGTAGTATGCAATATTCATGAGAGAGGAAGATAGAAGCTAGAAGTAAAAATTCACAGGAAGAGTGGAAGAGTAGCTGACAGAGATTAGCTGTTAGTTGGAGAAAAGTTGGAAAAAAATCTAAGAAACTAGACGAGAGAGGAAGAATACGAACAAAGAGAAAAAATTAAAGATATAAGAATACCATAAAAATGCAAAACACCAACCATATATCATTGTCCTCCACACAATGATGCATAAAAAAACTCCTGTTCCAAGTATGGTAGAGAGATTAGTGAATCAAAAAACAAAATGAAATAAGTCTTGCTAGAAAGTCGAACTGTTTCTGTCAATGTTAAACAGTTTCTCAGCCCTGTCTTTGACATCTCTTGGGATCACCAAACTCAGATCAGCCTCGAAAACCCAGTCTCTGTCCCACTGATCTGGACTTCAGATACTTTAGTATCAGCCACGCTGCAGTCCCAAGATCTCAATGCTGTTCCTACTTGCAGAGAGACCACAGGGATACCCTCATGCAAAGGAGCAACCCCAAGATGCAGCAGCAAGACAATTGCAACCAGCACTCTCAGCAGGAAGACCCAAGGCTCCTCCAAACCTGCAGGCCCATACTGGACCTGTAGGTCCCAGATGGAGTCTCCAGACAGAGGCTCTTGTGGTGGTAAACCTGCTGGCACCCAGGCCCCCGGCCTGGTTATTACATCCAAAATGGGTGCAGTCACATGTAACCAAACCTGGAGTCTCCCCCAACATAGTCCTCTAGGCTGTGGTACAGTAGAAGTGGCGGTGGTTATTGGCAGCAGGCAGGGCATCAGCAGTAGCAGGCAACTACAACTGCAGCTGTGGGGGCCATAGTCTCCAGGCGATCTCCGGGGGTCAGCAGCAGTGTCAGCTTCAATTGCATCCAGGGCAGCAGTTTGTTCTGTGGCAGTAGCACCCAGAAAGAAGACCTCCAGGTTATCTCAGGCTGGCAACAGTGGAATCAGAGGCAGCAGCAATGGTGGGAGTGGTACAGGCGGTGGTTGATTAACAGACTTCCAGTTCAGTGGCAGCAACCACAGAGGTAGTGAGAGAATTCACGTAGGAGGTAACCAAGGCCGTGCCCAGAGATGAGACCTCCTGGCACTGCAGTGACTTCTGTGGCAGCCCAGATAAAAGACCTCCAGGTGATCTCAGGCTGGCAGCAGCGGAATCAGAGGCTGCAGTGGTGGTAGCTGTGCGGATGGTGGTTGATTGACAGGACACTTCCGGTTCAGCGACAACAACCGCGGAGATAGGGTTGGAATTTGCGACTGAGGTAACCAAGGCCACGGAGGCTGTGCCCAGAGAAGAGACCTTCAGGTCCACCAGTGGCGACTGCTACACTGGTGTCTGTAGCAGCGGCCTTATTTTTTTCTGTTGTTACTTTTGCTTTGGTGTTTTATCCAAGAGCCTGCTGCACATTGTGAGACCTATGATCATAATGGTTTACCCCTCCATTTTCCTCTGGGAATTTTATAACTGTAGCTTTTACCTTAAGGTCCATCATGTATTTTGAGCTAATTTTTGTGAGGTGGAGTCCAAATTCATTATTTTGAGTCTACATATACATTTGTCTTCGGACCATTCATTGATATGACTGGCCATTGCCTTTCATTTTGAGATTTTTGATACAAATTTCATTGAATATGTGGTGTATTGGAGAGTATTGCCAGTCTTATCAATATTAAGTCTTCCAATCCCTAACCAAGAGGAGAGGTGTCTTTCCACCTAGATTTTCTTTAATTCTTCTGACAGTGTTCTGTAGTTTTCAGTGTACATTGCTTGTACTTCTTTTGTTAAATTTCTTCCTGGGTATTTAATTCATTTTCATGCTATTTTAAATGGAATTGCTTTCTTTATTTTCAGTGGTTTATGGCTAGTGTACAGGAGGAATGCAGTTGATATTTTTCTATTGATCTTGTATTCTGCCACATTGGCTGGACTCATTTATTAGTCTGCATTGTTTTTTAAGTCAATTCTTTTAAATTTTTTATAAACAAAATTGTGTCATCTGTAAATAGAGATGTAAAACACATCTGTAAAACACATCTGGATGTGTTTTATTTTTATTTCTTAGTTGTCCTAAAGTTAGTATCTGCGTTACATTGATGAGTAGAAGTGCCTAGAGTGTGCATTCTTGTCTTATTGATTTTAGGGGGAGAGTTTTCAGTCTTCAGTTAATTATGTTAGTTGTGGGTTTTTCATAGATGCCCTCTATCAGTTCCCTTATGTTCCTTCTTTCTGGGGCCTTTTTATTTGAAAAGGCAATATATTTCTGTCAGATATTTTCCCTCAATCTATTGAGATTGATAGTGTGAGTTTTGTCCTTTATTTAATTAGAATATTAAATCAACCTTGCATTCCTGGGGTAGATCACACTTGACTGTGGTGTTTAATTTTCCCCCTGTCCGTGGGGGTATATAATTCTTGTTACATATTGCTGGACTCAATTTACTGGTATTTTGTTGGATTTTTTATGTATATATTTGTAATTAATATTGGTTTGTGGTTTTCTTGTAGTAGCTTTGGTTTTGATATCAGGATAATGCTGGTCTCACTAGGAGTAGTGGTACACTCCTGTAATCCCAAATACTTCAGAGGCAGAGCCAGGAGGATCCCCAATTTGAAGCCAGTTTGGACAACTTAGTGAGACTCTATCTCAAAATAAAAAGGAACAGAGATGTATGTAGCTCACTGGTAAAGTGCTCCTGGGTTCAATCCCTGCTACTGGGATGTTGTGGGGGTGAGGAGGATAATACCGAATTGAATTAAGAAGTGTTCTTCCCACTTTTTTTTTTTTAACTGCAATCAGGGGAGAATTTGTGAAAGGTTTGTGTTAATTCTTATTTAAATCTCTGCTAGAATTCACCAGTGAAGCTATCTTGGGTAGAATTTTTCTCTTTTGGAAATTTTTACATGACCAATTTAGTCTTTTCACCTGTTTGTTATAGGTCTATGAGTTGTTATCTCTTGAGTTTGTTTATGTCTTTCTAAGAATTTGGCTGTTTCATCTGCCTTACCCATTTGTTGGTCCTAATATTATTTTATGATTCTTTTTATCTATGTAGTCTGTAATGTCTTCTTTTTTGTTTTACATTTCACTCATTTGAGCTTTTTTTTTCTTGAGTGACTCAGAGGAGTCTAAGGCAATGATTTTTTTTAAAACTTTTCAATTTAGCTTTAAGTAGAAAATACAAATTATATTCATCTTAGTGCACACTCCCCTCCCAAGATTTCACAAATACTTTAACTTGCCAGATCTGAGACACTTTTTTTCTGTTTCATTTTTAAAATGCTTATTGTCTTGTATTTTTTTTAAATTACAACTCACAATTTATAAAATACAATGTTGAGAGTCCCCATGACCACCCCAGTTAATGAATCACAAGGACTCATAGCACTCATCATGTAGGTACTGCCATGTTACAACAGTGAAAGGATACAAAGCAAAATCAGCACAGGGAGGATGCTAGGGGTAAGGTCTGATGGGAACCAAGGGTATGCTTCTAAGTGTCCTCACTCAGTGGAGTCCTAAGGCACACTTAACCTCTCAGCAGTGTTTTGTGATGATAATTATAAAACATTGCCTACCAGAAAGCCCCATTGGAAATTTAGCACTCAAGGCTTTTATTGAAGGTTGGTCACATAGACATCCTCTGCTTAGCACATACCAAAATTCCCAACTCCCAGAAGGAAAAAACAGGTTCAGCATAAGTTATGTTGTTTGTACAAATGGTTTAGGTACAGTGAGATACTTTTAATACATAGTGGGAATGATGGGAACACTTCTGAAATTAAGTCCCCACATCCTCATGGAGGACCAGCCTTGGAAACAGGCCTTTTCTTTTTTTTATTATTTTTATTTTATTTATTCTAATTTTTATATATGACATCAGAATGCAATTCAATTCCTATTACACAAACAGAGCACAATTTGTCATGTCTCTGGTTATACACAAAGTAGAGTCACACCATTCGTGTTTTCATACATGTACTTAGGATAATGATGTCCATCTCATTCCACCAGTTTTCCTCACCCCATGTCCCCTCCATTCCCCTCCCTCCCTTTTGCCCTATCTACAGTTTGTCCATTCCTCTCATGCTCCCCCCATCCCCATTATGAATCAGCATCCTTATATCAGAAAACATTTTGCATTTGGTTTTTTGGGATTGGCTTACTTCATTTAGCATTATCCATATGCAACAAAATGAAGTTAAGCTCCTATCTCTCACCATGCACAAAACTTAACTCTAAGTGGATCAAGGATCTAGGAATTAAACACAGAGAACTTGCACCTAATAGAAGAAAAGGCTCAAATCTCCATCATGTCAGATTAGGCCCTGACTTCTTTAATAAGACTCCTGTAGCGCAAGAATTAAAATCAAGAATCAATAAATGGGATGGATTCAAACTCAAAAGCTTCTTCTCAGCAAAAGAAACAATCAGTGAAGTGAATAGAGAGCCTACAGAATGGGAGCAAATTTTTACCTCATGCACATCAGAGCACTAATTTCTAGGATATATAAAGAACTCAAAAATCTTAACACACACACACACACACACACACACACACACACCAACAACAACAACAACAACAAATAACCCAGTCAATGGGCTAAGGAACTGAACACAGACACTTCTAAGAAGATGATATATAATCATTCAATAAATATATGAAAAAAATGTTCAACATCTCTAAAAATTAGAGAAATGCAAATCAAAACCTACTCAGAATGGCAGCTGTTAAGAATACAAATAACGATAAGTGTTGGTGAGAATGTGGTGGGGGGGGAGGCACACTCATACGTTGCTGGTGGAACTACAAATTGGAAGCAGTCCTTTTCTAAAGATAGCAGTCTCAGGCCTGTTGTGTTCACTCTGGTCTGCTCACTGGGCTCCTTCTTTCTCTTCTGCTGATACCTCTTTAGATATATGATTGGGATCATTTCCTGGCCTGCCAAGATCTACTGTTATATAGAACAAAGGGCAGAGTGTGTGTTTGTGTGTCTGTGTACAGATGTGCAATTTACCCTTAGTAATTTTGGATTTTTTTAATGACCAGACCATTTGAAAATATGGGGCTGTGGTCTTACAGTGGTCACAGATAAACTGGAAATCTGGACTTTTGAGAATTCTCAGTTAATATTAGTTCAGATTTTTTAACAGATGCTCCAAGCCAAATAAAAACTGTGAGCTGCCAATTTTACTTTAGGCAGTAGGGAGTCATCAAAGGTTTTTAGACATGCTTCCATAACAAAGTACCACAAACTGGATGGCTTAAAATGTAGAAACTTAACTGGGTGCAGTGATACACTCCTTTAGTTAATGGCTACTTAAGAGGCCCAAGCAAAAGAATCATTTGAGCCCAGGAGTTTGAGGCCTGAGCATCTCCCTGTCTCAAAGGAGGGAGCAGAGAAAGAAAAGAAGTTCTAGAGGCCAGAACTTTTAAATATAGATGCTGGCAGGGTTGATTCCTTCTGAGGACTGTAGTATAAGGACTTGTCCCATGCCTCTCTTCCTCAACTTATAGATACTCATCTTCTTGCTTCTATGGTATTCTGCCTGTGTACTTGTCTGTCTTCCTTCATAGAAGAACTCCAGTCATACTGAATTTGGGAGCACTAGATTGACCTCATTATATCTTGATTGCCTCTGTAGAACCCGTATGGCCAGATAAAGTCACACTCTGAGGACCTGGAAGTTAGAACTTCAACCTGTGAATTTCAAGGGACACAATTCAGCCCATAACAACAGGACATTTATACATTCATGCTTGTGTTTTGTGAAAATTTCTTCACAGGAACCACTAAAGAGATTATTGTTGTATCAATTTATTAACATTCATGATATAAATGTATAGTTTGGGCTTTTGGAAAACTCTATAGCATCAAGTACTAAAATTGTCCAAATGTGAAAGTTATAGAAATTTTATTAACAGGAAATTATAACCATTCCTTTGAAACTTTTTTATTTTAATTTTTGACCAAGAAAGTGATAATTCATAGAGCATTTTTAAATGCTATGAGTTTGGGTAATTATTCTCAGACTCAAAAATAGTTAAGCTTATGAGATGGCTGTCTGAAATTAGGTTATAATTAAGAATAGATTGAAGCTACCAACTCCTCTTACAAAGTCTTGACCTATGCTTTTGACTAAGGCCTTATTAGAACATGGTGTATTTGACTAAGTCAAATAGCTATAAGGACAGCAGAATTAAAACCCAGTTAATAGTTTGAATCTGTGTAGATTCAAACTATTAACTGACCTACTATAGTTCTTTAAAATCAGATTGAAATAGTTTCAGCATCAGTGGGATTTTATTATATATCCCTGATTCCATCAGTTTGCATTTTATCCTCTACCCCCAAAGGCCTTTGACCAGTTTTGTTTTGTGCAATCAACTGAATACTCTTCCTAATTCTAAGATTGCTTATTAATCTGTGTTTTCTAGAGAGATTCCTTAAGAGAGCCTTTCTCATGAATTTAAATGTGCAAATTTAGTTAATAGCAATGTCTATGGATATTGTTACACAAATCAATTGTACATTATTTTACTTGGCAGAGAATTAAAATACCCACGTGGGAGCTTACTAAAGAAATTGCAACTGACTCTTTACTGACAAGTTCTGCTAAATAGCATACTGTTAAGTGTAGAGCTTCTTATAAATGTCTTCTCTCCCAACATAACTGCTTTCCCTTAGATATAGTGTGCATTGTAGTGTCTCATTCCTTCCTTTGGCCCTGATGGGATACCACATATGTACATGACTGGGTTTTTATGAACATTAAATATTATCTATGGTGTTTATTACTATCTATCAACTAAGGTAATTTAATTAAGTCAGAAGAAAATTGTGTAGCCACCTTTTTGCTCTGAGCCAGTAAGATCTATTTCATTGGAGAGATTTGTATAGCTCATATACAAAAGGACTAGAATCTTCAGAATCCAGGAGAATGTTGCTTTACAGTCTCCTTTTTTTCCATTGATTGAAAGATTTACAGGCTTAGTTAGGTCCAAAGTTTTCTGCAGTCCAGTTTTATTACACATTTTCTGATTCTTTCTCAGTGGAGATTGAAAATAGTTTGTCTTCAACCTTTGCAAATATGCATTCTGGGGAGGTCAGGGCCCAGCTGAAATTCTTGTGGGCCCCACCTAGATCTTTATCTGAAAAATTGTGTTTTGCCATACAAATAAAAATAATGATCCAAAACATTAGTTCAAGTTGTGGTGGTGCACACCTGTAATTCCAGCTATTCTGGAGGCTGAGGCTAGGAGAATCATAAGCTCAAAGCCAGTCTCCACAATTTAGCAAGAACCTCTTCCAAAAAAAAAAAAAAGAAGTGGGCTGGGGATATATAGTTCAGTGGTAGAGGACTTTGCTAGCATGTACAGAGCCCTGGTTGGTAGAGCACTTTCCTAGCATGTACAGAGCCCTGGTTTCGTCTCCAGTACCACACCCCCCCAAAAAAAAATAGAATCTTCAAAAATTAATAAGATTATTGTGCTCAGTTGAATGACCTACTTATTTGCTAGTAGTTGTCAACTGCTACTGCAGTTCAGAAGAAGATATTTAGAGCCTCCCACAAAGATTTTTATAGTGCAGTTAGAATACAGTGCTTTATGAATTCCTGGGCCTTATTTGAAGGCTTCTCACTTGTGCTAATTATTAGCACAGCAGAGTGGACCCTGTCTACCTGGTGCTGCTACATCTGGACTTCATTGCTCTTGCTCTTCACTGTACCTGTCTCATAAGCCAATAAAGTTCTGCCTTTGGTTTACTCTATCTTTGTCAGTACAGCTATCCTTCCTGGATGCCTTTAGTTTGGGTCGTTTTCCTAGCCAAATCTCTGCTAAACTTCCTTGCACTAGAAATCTGCCTTCTTGTAACCACCTTTCCAGGAGTCTGCTAGTGCCTCCTATGTGGATGTGGTCCTTTATTCATTTCTTTAGGATCATCTGTGCACTAAGCAGGCTCTCAAGGGAGGTATCACTCTGCTCTAGCAGTGTGCTGCACACAGTGGGGGTAAAGTGAGGTGTCTGTGTCAGGGAACTTAGCATTTACTAGGGGGAGAGACAGGCCAAAAGGTAACTAAACTATGCTGAGGAACATGGAACAATGAGGCATGTGGAAGCATCACCTGAACTGATTTGGTAGACTTTTCCTCCTGATGATTTCCTGTTTCATTACTATTCAGTAAACTTGGAACCTCTTACCACATTGGCTGTTTTATATTTGTGACTTGAAATATGTTAGTTCACAATTTTTTTCTTTGCTAAATAAAATACCTCTCATTTATGCTTGGAACACATGACGTCTGAGATTAACCATAAGAATCTGGCTTTTTTGTGGGGCACAGTGGTGCACACCTGTAATCTCAGCAGCTCAGGGGGCTGAGGCAGGACCATCACAAATTCAAAACCAGCCTCAGCAATTCAGTGAGGCCCTAAGCAACTTAGCAAGACCCTGTCTCAAAATAAAAAATAACAAGGGCTGCTGCTCAGTGGTTAAGCGCTTCTGGATTCAATCCCCTTTCCCACCACAAAAATAAATATGTGTTTCTAAGATTTGAAAAATTGCCAGATGCAGTGGTGCATACCTGTTATCCCAGTGACTCAGGAGGCTGAGGCAGAAAGATTGAAAGTTTGAGATTAGCTTTAGAAATTTAGTGAGATCCTTTCTCAGAATAAAAAGGGCTGGGGATGTAGCTCAGTGGTAAAGCACCCCCGAGTTCAATTCCCAGTCCTGAAGAAAAAAAAAAAGATTTCCAAACTTTCTTTTCATTAATAAAGCACAGAACAGTAATCTCTCTGAGCAAAAGAAGTATTACCCATGTATCTATTCATTCAGCAAACAATTGAGTGCCAACACTGCATCTTGGCAGAGCCCATATCAGTGGAAAAAGCAGACAAGGTCCTAAATTCCCATGTCCTGCCAAATTCATTGGGCGTTGCTTACTGTTAGATCCAAAATAATACATAAGGAAGCTTTTGGCTGCTTTGGGAGGAACACTTCACTTGTCTATAATTTAGGGATTGGAGGAGGTTCTACAGAGGAGTCAGTCAAGCCTGGCAACCCTGCACTCACAGATCATTTGACTTTTCTAAATCTGTCCAGAATTTTGGTTCCATTAAGGATATCGCTTTCATTTCCTTTCTTCTTTCCTCCTTCTTTCTTCTCTACTCTTCATTTCCCACTCCTACTGCCTCACCTGTCCCTCTTTACCCACATGATCACTTATTTTAATTTTATTTATTATTGTGAAAGAAACTGCTTCTTTCCTTCTCAACGGTGTAGTGTAGTGAGCCTAATTCAGGCACTCTCTAGCACATAGTTTTGCCTTGTAAGTACTCTAAACTATGACAAGTCTAATAAAAGTAGAACATACTAGATTTTATTCCTCCTCCTTTTTTACTGCCCCTTCGTACAGTCTCCAGCCCTTCAAATAGGAAGGTCCTAGAAGGCTCAGGGCTGGCTTATTCTTTCGACTCTTCCCCTAGCCACTGGATCCAAACCCATGTCTTCATTTTTTTATGTCACAGAATCTTAAATTTACATATTAATGCTTTTTCCATTGAGCTTGTTTACTGCCTACATGACATCTTTGGGACATCTCAGAAATAAAATGTTTAGAATGAGACCTGTGATTATCTTTCACCGCCTCTCTTCCTGGTGCTCCCAGTCTCAGAGGATAGCATTTACCACCAGTGGCATAAGCCAAAAGCCTGAAGTCTTCCAAAGCAGGCTGCCTTTACCTTCTGGATATATGCTCCTTTCCAGTCCTTTCCTCACTTTGCAGCCAGAGAAGTCACCCCTGTCCCTCCCATGTCTGCAGCAATTTACACAGTGCCTGCCACATAGTGGTGCATACTGGGTAGACAGTGAATGGTGAATTAAATTCATTGTGTGCATGCACTTCTCACTTATATGTTCTCATCCCTTCGTCTTTTTGTGGTATAATTATTAGTCTACTTCTGGCATAATCCTGTGCTTCTATTTATGCTTTCACATCATTTAAGAAATCTTTCCCAGTGTTAATTATCCTCTTTCTCAAGAACTTCCTGAAACTCAGCTTTCTCCCCAGAGCCCCAAGTGAAATAACTGAACATTATGAACATTGTCATTATTCAACTGAAAATAATCTTTATTCTGAGTCTAACATTTTCCTTTCCACACGGCACCATTTTTGCATTTTGTAATATTTAAGACTTTATAGACATTATATACTATGAATAATTATTACATATATTTCATCTGTTTTAGAAAGCAGATTTTTAAAACAGAGTGGATGATGTTTGTTGAATTTCATTTATTTCTGATACAGAATTCCAGTGTGCAAATGTATTTGATAAAAACTATAAAAATAATATTCTCTGATTTAAAGGAGTATAGGACATCCTAATAAACAGATTTTTTAGTTGGGCAAATGAAAAGGCAATCTTACCTCTGATGCAACTTAAGTGATATGCTTTGTGGCTATTTCTGGTGTCTATCTTCAAACTAAATTCTGCCAATTAAAAAAAATATTATTTGGTTTCATTTTCTAAATTCAGCTGAATGATCTCATTTTAATTATTTAAAAATAGATTTATTGAATCAAAATCACAATGAGATACTACTTCATACCCATTAGGATGACTTTTTATCTCCTCCTCCCAAAAAACACAGAAAATAATAAGTGTTAGGGAGGGGAAGAAACTGGAACCCTTTGATATTGCTGGAAATATAAGCTGGTATGAATGCTGTGAAAGAAAATACAATGGCTCCTTAAAAACTTAAGTAGAATTGCCATATGATGTAGCAATCCCACTTCTGAGTGTATAGTCAGAAGAATCAAATGCACAGATTTGACCAAATATCTGTACATCATTATTCATAACAACATTATTCACAACAGCCAAAGGAAGAAGCAACTGAAATGTTCATTGACAGATGAATGGATAAACAAAATGGGGTACTTGCATACAGTAGGTGGAATATTATTCATTGTTGAGAAGAAAGGAATTCTGTCTTGGGATACAATATAAATGAATCTCAAAGGTATTATGCTAAATGAAGTAAGCCAGTCATGAAAAAAACAAATATTATATGATTCTACCTGTGTGAAATACCTAGAATAGACAAATGTATAGAGACAGAAAGTATAGTGGTGGTTTTCAGGGACTCTGGGACAAGGGAGGACTCAGAAGGTATTGTTTAATGGGTAGAGTTTGTTTGGGATGATAAAAAGTTCTGCAAACGGATGGTGGGAATGGTTCTAGAACAGTGTGACTATATTTAATGTCACAAATTGTGTGGTTGAACATAGTTAAATTGTAAATGTTCTGCATATTTTACCACAATAATAAAATAGTTTTGTCAGTAATCACAAGCAAATCTACAGTTACCTCTACAAGTACAGTTTATAAAACTATAGATGAAAAAATATGGATTTATTTCCTTTACATTCTTTGCTCACTTGTTGAAGTATCTGTTGAATTTGTATTGATATCATAGTTGCTGGAGTAAGAAATTAACCTGTGCCTTCTAGAATTGTTCCTGCCTTAGAGTCTTTTTAAGGTCCAGCTAAATCTACACTGTTTAGAGTGTAGATTTTTCATTTTTCATCAGACTCATTGAGCCCTTTGGCCTTTAAGAAATAAATATGATTAGGAAGTCCCTGTTTTAAGGATGGTCAAGAAGTACACTGGTATGTAGGAGAAAACTGGAGGTATTTAGCTTTGGCATTGTTGTGTCTCTGCAGGTATACCTTGAAAGACTTTTAACGTATGCAGAAATAGATATCTGTCCGGCCAACTGGAAGCGAATTGTTCTAGGGGCGATCCTTCTGGCCTCCAAGGTATGGGATGACCAGGCCGTGTGGAATGTGGATTACTGCCAGATCTTGAAAGACATCACGGTGGAGGACATGTAAGTGGAGGATGTCATTCGTGTCTCAAAAGAGTGGTTGGGAAGGAACTCACACTCTTTTTGGATGCTCTGTATAGCTAAAGTGAATGATTTGGCTATATGTCTGTTGTGAGCTGACGCAACAGAGACACAGTTGTGGAAATACAGAAAACTGATATTTCTCTTACTTTCAGATTATGAACAGGTATTGGTAATGAATTCTGATTGTATAAAACTAGTTTATTAAAACTAATTCATAGGCAAACATTCTTTTACTTTAATTAGGAAGGTGTAGGTATAGACTTATGTTTGGGCTCCTCATTTCACTGCAGACTGATAACAAAACTTTAATGCTTCATACATTCCTCTGTGGGCAGCCAGAGCAGCCCCCAAAGCAAGAGCTAAAATATTACCTGTGTCTGTTTAGTTTCCAAGAAAACATTTTCATTGCTTTGACATTTTTTTTGCAAGTTTAGTTGCTGAAAATCAGCCTTGACTCTCTGGGGCTTGTCCTGTGTTGTCATCATCAGGGCTAATGTTCTCCCCACAGTTCAATGGGAGTACTACCAACCTGGAAAACAGCTCTCCATCCTCAGCCCTGAAGGCAGTGTTAGTGCTTCTCAGATGGGTCAGTCCTCAAATTCCAGTGAGAATTATTAATAGTAGATTTTGAGACTGTTGTCTGCTAATCTATGGGGCCAGGGAATGCAGGAAATAGGATCAGAGTCTCTTAGGAAGAAAGAGTTATAGAAACACTCAACCAGGATGAGCTATTTAGAATGCCTTGTGACTATAGTCACTTGCTAAAAGGTTTCTGGTACTTTTTGTTGGCTTAGTTCTTCCAGAAGTCTCCTGGATGAAGCCTTAGACAAGGGAAGGTAACTTCCTGAATCCCAATCCCTCTTCCCCCACAACCCTGGACCCTAGCAACCCCAGGGATATAGGATCATTATAAAACCCCACCAGTGTAAGGGTGTTCCCAGGCTCCTCACTAGTCTATGGCCCTCCTCTCTCTGGTCACTGGTTTCCTGGGCCTTTGGGAACACATCTACTGTGCTCTTGGATCTCATTGTAGAGACAGACCTATATCTCCTTTTGTGCCTGTAACCCTTATCTTACATGGTAAGAAGAACATGAAGCAAGTTTTGACCAGAATAATATAATAAGGAAAATGAAGTTATTGATCATGTTTCAAGGTGAAAACAGCTATAAAGTAGTAGTCATTTAGACCATAAAAGAGATGGGCCTTTGGGTACAAGGTGGTAAGAAATTCTGGCTTGTGTCCTTTCATCAAGGGTTATTCTTTCATTAACTTACTGATATCATTTGATGTTGAACCATATGCCATGGAATTACATACTGTTTGTCCCTTCTGCTTGTGTAAATTATATAATGCAAACAGTGACTTGGCATGAGTGGTGATGCTCAAGTTCTATAAGAGCACTATAAGTAGTCATGTCCATTTAAAATCTAAAGAAAGTAACTGCTGAAGTCAAATTTGGGCCTTAAATATTTTTATCATTTATATCCCAGTTGTTTCTCAAAGGAAATGAGATACAAATGCAAATTGCAGATACCTCAGAAGCATTAAAACAGTAGAACAAAGAAAAATCAATAGTGAGATGAATTAGAGGTGAGGAGGAGATTTCTTTTATGTCCTTTTCTTTAGTCCACTGGGTTTAACTTGCCAAAGTGCTAGCAAAACTGAACTTTTGTGTAAACTTAGCATAAGGGAAAAGTTTATTTAAAACTTTGAGAAAGTGGTAGAGCACTTGCATAGCATGGGAGAAACCCTGGATTTCATCCCCAGCATTGCAAAACAACAAAATAAACTTTGTGGAAATGTTTGTAAAATATTTGTGAGTAGTCCCACTTTGTCAGTTCATGCATGTCTCAATTTGATCTTCTCATTAACCATATACATATGTACTTAATAATACTACTTTCCAGATCTGGATACTGGGGCCTGGAGAGTTTAAATAATGATCCATCCAAATAACCAAGTGGGGAAGTTTCCCCAAGTGAGAACCATTTCAAACCCATGACCATTCATTATACAGTGGCCAAATGACAAAATGATAGAAATGATGTGTATCAATCCCTGAACTATGCATGAAGATGTTTTAATTAAGTGCCTGAAATGAGATTTATTAATTTGTTATTCTCTCCCTAAATAAAAGAATGAGAGGGTAAAAATAACAAGTAATTTGTAATTCCAAGTATCTAGGCTCTATTCATTGAAGATTTAAATGACTAAATTAGGAAAAACTAACTACTAGGGATATTTATAATAACAATAGTAACCACCACAACCGTAATAATAATAATAATGATAGCCACTATCATTTATTGAGCACTTTTTAGCTCAGTAAAGAAAAATTTTTGTTTGTTAATTCATTTCTCATATTTGCCCATAAGGAGTACTAAAAGCAGAGTTTGAGATAAAACTATATTCTCTTCTTCTGTTAGCAGATGGGGTCTGCGTATGGTTGTAAGCCTGTGCAGCTAAGAAAGCCTGTTTTGGTGTTAGCAGCTAATCACACCCTGCTCTGACAGTCACTGCTGGCCAAACTGGATTCTTCTCCACTACTATTGAGTGGCTTGTTGGAGCTCTTAATGGCAGGCTGTGCTCTCTAGTGTTGCTGCAGACCCCAGAAGCTCACTGACAGTTTCTTATTTCATGAACTTGAAGAATGAAATCCACAGACAAGGAAACTTGAGTGTAAAAGAGTAGGATTTATTCAAGTGGAAAGAAAAGAAACAGAACTCTTTCAGGGCGAGAGGAAATCTGATAGCAGGTTGCCACTTGAGTGTGCTAGTCTAGGGATTTATATCACTCTTGTGTCAATACTAGTGGTCCACATTTACACTAATCAGGCTTTGGAAAAGTACCAGTGCTGTTGATTAGCCCTGTGATCTTCATTCAGATCTGCCCCACTTCCATTTTCTTGCTGCTCATTGGCTGAGCTGCCTGGGATGATAGGTCAGCATATCCCAGCTCACCTTGTCTCAGGCTTGCACTGACATGCTGCTGCAGCCACTGCTAACTGTCCACACTCCAGCCTACCTGGGCTACTATTCCACTGCTCCTTCTCCTGGGACAAGGGCTTGGATTCATTACTAATGTTATTCCCATTTTACAGATGAAAATGAGGCTGTGGGAAGTTAAGTAGGATGTCTAGGCCACTTGGCTACTAAGTAACAAAGCCAGAATTTATATTTCTCCTCTTCGCAGTTTAGGTTAGAATTGTTTCATTTATCTATTTCATGAACTTGAAGAATGAAATAGTGACACTTCTTAGCCACCATCACAAAAATGTACATATAAGTTAAAATTGCATTTTATAATTAAAAATGACAACTATTTTTTGAAAGTTATTTCAGTCAGATTTTTCATTGCCATGACCAAAAGACCTGACAAAAACAATGTGGAGGAGGAATAGTTTATTTTGTCTTACGGTTTCAGAGGTTCAATCTGTTGCTCTGGGCCTCAGGTGAGGCAGAACATCATGGTAGAAGAGCATGTGGAAGGAAGGCAGCTCAAGATAATAGTCAGGAGGCAGAGGGAACTCTGCTCACGATTAAAAGATACAAAGTCTGAAGGCACACCCTACCTCCTTCCAGTTACCCTTCTGTTAATCTATATCAGTGGATTAATTTGCTGATTAGGTCAAACCTCTCATAACCTAATCATTTCACTTGTATTGTCTCACACCTCATATATAAACCTTAACAAAAGTCAAAACTTTTCTACATAAAGAAGTTGAAAAATTAGGCCAGAGTTTGTGCAGCCGAAATTAAAGTTCTATCAAGAATTATTTGGGGGAGGGGGGTGTTGTTCAGTGGTAGAGTATTTGCTTGCCTGTGACAAGATCCTGAATTTGTTCCCCAATACCATCTCACCACCACCACACACACAGAGATTTGTTTTGATGAGGATATTTTAAAGTATTTGGTTTTTGTTGGATAGTATCAATACTTCAGGCAATTACTACATTATAGTGAAGTTAAATTATTTTTCAAGAGCAAAATAGTAACAATAAATGTTTTATTGAATCCAGCCACTGCATTATTTACTATTTGGAAAAAACAGGTACTGTAGTGCAAAAGTTCTGTTCCATATTTTGTCCATAGAGGATTGACAATTTTTTTTTAGCCTGGCTTTTGTTCTTTCCTTGAAACCTGTTGGTGACTAGATTGCTGCATCATCATGCAAGCCACTGGCTGAATCTCATTAATTCATACATTTGAGTATTTAATGACTCAAAGGCCTAAGGCTGAGCAGAGGAAGAATGCATGCAGGGAATGCTTTGTTCTTTAAAGACCAGATTGTAAAGTCTTCCTGAAGAAACTGGGTTGATGCCCTCTTCCTTGGTGGTCCATTTTTAATATTCTGTTTAATCAATGGTATATGTATTAACATCCCATAAAAGACTATATATTCTCCTAAAGAGGAATTGATCAAACAGTTGCATATGTGAAATCGGGAATTTACAGTTTCTTCCCTGACAAAAGGTAGAAGGAAGCAAGAGGTATCTACTAAAAGTATGGGGGTATTAGCCAAAAGAGTGCCCTTGTATCATGTTTACAATTCCTGATTATACAGAGGTATTCAGAGCAGTTGTATCTCCATATCTGGAGGTACAAGCCAGATAACCATGACATCAAAGCTCTTCACATATTTTGGCTTGTCCATCACAGAAAAATATAGAAAAATTTGTCTCCCCATTTCATTTTTATGGTGATATTGAAATTTTTTCACCATAAGTTTTGATAATTGTAAAGGCGATCATTTGCAGTATGTTATATATTTTTTTTTAAATAACACGTTTATTTTATTTATTTATTTTTATGTGGTGCTGAAGATTGAACCCACTCCACTGCCTCTCGAATGCTAGACATCTCTCTACCTCTGAGCCACAACTCCAGCCCTGTTATATTGTTTTAAAGTTAAAAGTATGCATTGTAGACTGAACACCATAGCAATATGATTCCCACCATCATCCATTTTTTTAGAGTTGAGCATTTTATATTGTTCCTTTTTCTTTTTAAAATCATTATTTCCTTTCTAGTTTTCTCCCACATTAAATATATTCTTTAAAATTGTCCATCACAAAAAATGTACATACAAGTTAAAACTGCACTGTTATTTTCTGGACTTTAATGCTCTAACTTATTAAAAATATTCAGGCCTGAGTTCATAGTACTCAGTTGATCAAAACAATATATCACATTTTTATAAAAATATTAAATAGAAGAAGAAAAGTGTTATGGGAAATTGATCTCTTAATGAGATCAGTATACCTATTTTTCTCCATTAATTTATATTTTAATTTATGATTGTTACTTATTGATAGGATGAAGTAATAATTTAGCATAAGTTTTATTTCCATTTATCTTTTCTCTTTCTTCTGTAACGTAAGTGCTGAGAGGAATATATTCATATAAGTAGATGAAATTGCAAGGTGTTTTGTTATAGTAGCATCACTCAAGTCTTTCCAAACTATATGGTAAAATTACATAGTCACCTATTAGTAAAAGTTATTTAAATAAGTCTGCCAGCCTCTTCTTCAAATTGTTGAAAGCAAAATCAGGATTCCTTTCAGTTATTACTGGTCAGTAGTTATTTGTACAACATCAAATGGTACCATAACTCTTTGCTTAGCTCCTCGGGGATTTTTTGCCTTGGGACAGTGAATCTTAGGCCAGTATGGATGAGTGGCGTCTTTCCTCTCAGAGCAGGGGAAAAATAACTAGGAGAGACAGAGCTGACAGGAAAACCTGCTCCCTTGGATATGTTCTCTGACAGAATTACAGATCTAGAAATCTCTTTCCTAATGTTATATTCCCCAACATTCTTGGAGCATTATTTTTACCTTAAGTGAGTGCATCCTGAATTTGCCCACTGTGTGTACCTCCAACTGGAGACATGGCTGTCCATATACCATTTTGGATAGGATCATTAAACTAGTTCTCTTAAAATGTAAAATTAGAATTTTCTGCCTTAGCATTGGGAGAATAGTGGCACTTCTTAGCCACCAGACGGCGATCTTTCCACAGGTAGCTTGCTGTTGCTCCTAACCCATTCCTTTTGGCACTTCTGGCCTTGGCAGTATTTTTGACACTCTTGTTTCATTGAAATATTACCTGGATTCCAGTATTTTACAGGATGATCTCTTACTAAATTTCATTTAAATGAAGCAATAAAATAAAAGTAAATTAAAATTAAAAAGTTTTTCCAAATAAAAGTAAACTCCTTAAAAATATAAGATTCAGAACAGTTTGTACATTTGGAGCATGTTAATTCTTTTCACTTGACTGTATAGAAATAGCAAGCAAGATATGCTTCTCTTTATCTCACTGAAAGACCCTCATTCACATGACTTCACTTAGGCTTTCATCAGCAACTCACTGTTTTGAAATTCTTATGTGCCTGATAGTTTCTGTCCCACCAAAGCCATCATTCAGATATCAGCCTCCCTTTTCTTCTTTATGCTCTGTCCCTTGTTTCAACAGCATGAAATGAAGGCACATTCCTCCTCTGCCTCTACTATCTCAGTTAGGTGACCCACCAGGCTCAGGCAAGATGGCACTCTACACACCATGGGAAAAGGATAGTGCTGAGATAATTTGAGATCCCAAAAATCAAATTGTATATTCAATGAGGTTGGCAGAGCACGACTCAGAATGGGATCTGGAGGACAGAGGCCCACCACTGGGAATAGGGCTTGCCAGTGTTGAGCTTTACCTGTGGAATATGGTGTCTACATGGCCTACCTTCCTATACTGGGCCTACTCAGCCAGAAGAACCCCACCATGAACCCTTGTTCCTTTCTGCCAGAACTTCACACTTTCATAAAATCAGTTCAGCTCAGGGAACAGGCATGTCAAGTCAGATGTCACAATTCCTGGCTATGAGGAGACAAATAGGAGAGATTGAGTAAAACAACAATTACAGAGTAGTGTGATAAAGGACAGAGATAGAAGACTGCAGTGTCCTGTGAGCCTGGCATCACCAGATGCTTCATGGAGGAGGTGGTATTGAAGTGGAGCACTTTGTCCAGAACCAGTGCTTAAGAAATTTATCTGTCACTCCCCTTCCAGCTACTCAACATTTCCTCAAAATGTAAATGGACTGACAAGATGTATCACAACACTATGTTTTCTCACCCATCTCTTTAGTTGACTGGTTCTCAAAGTGTGGGCCAGGGCCCAACAGCCTCAGCATCACTTTTACCTGGGAACTTGTTATAAATGTGATGTTTTCAGGCCTACCCCAGGTCTACTAAGTCCAAGTGTGAGGGGGGAGTCCAAAAAACATGCTTTCACAGTCACCCAGGTGACTTTCATGCATACTGAAACTAGGAAACTGCTGCTTTGATTCTTCAGGGTCTGTGAGCTCCCTTTAAGGATTGGGGCTGGGATTGAACACTCCCCACAAACCTTTCCAGCAGTTTCTCCCCTTGAGATTGAGAAGCCTCTAACAGTTCTTACACTTTTTTCTCTCAAAAAGTAGGAAAGAGCCTTTGAGAAATCCCAGTTCTCTAGGTCTACAGAGGCCATTTTTTCCTGTGTGTAACTGTCATGAGGCCCTCACTAGACTTCACTTGACAGCTCCTGACTGCTTCATCTTGTCTGCCATGCAAGCAAGGTGCAGGCCACATCGTTCGAGCAGACTGTTCATGCTGAGATTTGCAGCCAGGCCTGCTGTGTATGTGTTAGGTGTCAGTGAAATGAATCACCCTGAAGCACTTCCTGGTAATCATCCCAATTAATCAGGCTTCATCCTTCTGGGCACTGGATCAAGCAGATTCGGTTTTTAATACCAATTTAGTGGTTAAACTGCATCTCTGGTGTCCAACCAGGCAATTAATTAGATCATTTTTCTCCCTGGAGGATGGCAGTTTTCTGGAGTCTGGTCTCCAGCAGCTTGGCAGGCCACACAGCCTGGTGGGCAGCTAAATGTGTGCTATTTTTGCTTTTGCTTTGCAGGAATGAGCTAGAGCGACAGTTTCTTGAATTGCTCCAGTTCAACATCAACGTCCCTTCCAGTGTATACGCCAAGTATTATTTTGATCTTCGTTCTTTGGCAGAAGCAAATAACCTGAGCTTTCCTTTGGAGCCGCTGAGCAGGGAAAGGGCCCACAAGCTTGAGGTAAGATGTTTTAAGACATTGTCCTCTAGTGCACTGTTGCAGATATACCTTCTCATTCCACAGAAGTATGTGACCACAATGATGTCTCCCATTTGCTATTGTAAAATAAGGACAAAGTCCTTGGAGTTATTGCTGCTCAGTTAATTTAGTTGATTATAACTTGCACAGCTTTACATTTTTAATAAACTTTATTTAAAAAATTATTTGTTGTTATAAATGGACAGAATGCCTTTATTTGTTTATTTTTGTGTGGTGCTAAGGATGGAACCCACTGCCTAATAACCTTCTTAATGTCATATGTATTGATTCTATTTTGAAATTAAAGATTTTTTAAAACCCTTGTCCTTATAAATAGGGTCTTTAAAAAAATTATAAGCCCCTTCAAAAAAGGTATTTCCCAGCATGCACTTAATAGGGGAACACTACCAGATGACTTTAACAATCAGCAATCCATAAAGTTTGACCTTTTTTCTTAAATATTTGTTCTATAGTTCAGTTAGAGCTGGAGCGAGCTGCACCTGGTGATCTTGGTCTGGGTTAGAGCCATCATTATTAACCTGAATGTCTTTTGTGTCTCATCACAGTGTATTTGTATGGAGCTCACCTTTTTATTTTCACCAAGCTCATCCATTCTGACTTTTAGACAGGAGGGAATGGCAGGGTAGTAAGAAGATCACTGGTAAGATACTTTCCTCCAGAGAAGGTGTGCTGAGGCTCTGGTCTCTTGCCTCTGGAATTTACCACTCAACGTTTTGGTTTTATTCCAGAGAGCCTTGGACTAACGTGATAGATGACATAGTCCTTTCCCAGGCTTGGTAAGAATCAAGAGGTCCTGTGCTGCCTGCTGCACCATCCATGTGAAAGTGAAATGCTATCCCTTTTCAGTATGGTGTCAGGTGGGCAGCGTGGTGGTCTAACAGGGCTAAAAACTGAATGAAACAAAGCTGAGAGGTAGAAGAAGAGAATTATTATGGATTATAGATTTAGGAAAGCAAACATTTTTAAAAGGAAATAATATGTTAATCCCAAGAAGGAAACCTGGTAAAACATTGGAAAAAACCGGCTGCCTAGCACTGGGGTTTAAACGAAAATCCAGAAGAGGTTTTTGAGAATTCAAGTCATTCTGCTGTGATCCTGTCCCAGCCATTGGAATGAAAATACTCATGTGGTCTATTTTTCACCTGTTCAGTTGGAAACCCTTCCCTCCAAATGATTTGTTCCAAGGCACATGTTCAGATCTTTGCAAACATGAAATACAACTAGGGTTTCCTGGTGAGCATGACCCTCTCTCAGTCCATACAGTTGGCCTTGGTCTACTGCCATGGGCTCCACTTGTTCCTTTAGTACTGGGGAGAGGAGGTTTTGTCTTGGAAATAAATTAGTATGCCTGTGCACATGTGGGAGATGTGAATAAAGCTAACATCACTTTGCATAATAAAATCTTGGATAAGGTAGAACATTATTAATCTGTGACTATATTACATTCCGTTTTAAATGTTGTAAGCTGAGAAACAACAGATGGTAATCTTAGGAAATTTAAATAAATGAAAAGAATTTGCTCTGAAAAGGATAGCTCTCCTGCCCCTAAGGAATCTGATTTTCTCTTCTTCAAATATGCCCTCTATATAATGTGTATTATATATGTTTTAGATGAGTAATTCTCTGTTATAATCTGTTGGCTTCCCTAATTCATGTCTCATTCAGACAGAAGACATCCTTGATTCCTGTAGCTCTCCTCCAGTCCATTGTTTATGCTATCACAGGAATTATGTTTCTAAAATGCAGTTTGGGGTTTTAGAATGTTGTCCTAAAATCACGGGCAGATTGTGCTACCTAAAGAATAAAGCCTGAGCCAGCTAGTATGGTAGATGGCCTTTTCAATCTGGTCGCAACTGGCTTGCTGTCTCTGTCCCTTGCTGTCCTTTGGTAGCCCTGAGCCCTGGCCTTGCCCACCACGTACCATGCCAGCACCATGTGGCTGGGACCTTCTGCCCTTGCTGAGGATATTCTCACCCTCTTGGCAATTTCTTCCTCCTCTTCCTTCTCCTCAGGCATATCCCTGGAAGCCTGGTTCCATCCTTGGACATGAATGTGCCCTCAGAATAGAGTCAGTTGCTCATTCTCTCTGCTTCCAGGTGCTTTGACACACCCCTGTTGTGTTCATGCTCTGTTGTGTCATGCCTCTGTTGGAACTTACGCATCCAGTCAGCACACTGACACAAGAGTACCACTATGAAACAAAACTGTATTTGGGGAGTTTACATTCTCCTGGAAAGAGAGAACAAACAATAAGCACAACAAATAAATTGGCTAGTATGTTAGAAGGTGGTAAAAAAGAAAAGTGCAGTAGGACCAGGGAATTGCTGTGTTCCATAGCCTTGTTGAGTGCATGGTGTTCATGGAAAGACAAAAGCAGGGGAGAAATTGGACTTGCAGATCCCTCCTGGCTGAGGGAAGAGCTGCTTCCAGGCCAAGTGGGAGTCCATCTCTGACCTGCTTTGTCTCTCTTGCTCTTCAGGCTATTTCTCGCCTCTGCGAGGACAAGTACAAGGACCTGAGAAGATCCACGAGGAAGCGGTCAGCAAGTGCTGACAATCTAAATCTGGCGAGGTGGTCCCCAGCCATCATCTCCTAACCATGGATGTCCCCAATGGAGGCCGCACCATCCCTCAGTTTCTCCTTTAGTTTGAGAAAAGACGAACTTGGGGTGGTTTTGTTTTTGTTTTTCCCTTTCCTTTTCTTTTTTAACTCATAGCTCCATCAGGCTGCCTTCATGACCTCCTCCACGCTGTGTGAACTGCACGCAGCAAGGCTTTGAGGAAGCAAGATCAGTATTGTGGAAATCCTGTTTCATGCCTCTCCCCATCATCAACAGCACTTCCTTCGTGGAGGAAACAGACTCTAATCCTGGAGGAGGAAATAAAGGGAAAGGGAAGTCGTGTAGAGGCAGGGAAAATGGTTGAACGCCTTGGCCATTTCTTAAGTCCCCCATCTGGTCATTAGATGAATATGACAAAAAAACAAAACAAAAAAACAACAACAACCAAAAAAAAACCACACATTAGATAGCAGAGTTGGATGTGCATTAAAGACAGGAGTGCCACGTTTATCACCCCCACTTGGATCAGTATGTTCTGTAAGACTTCTTGCATTCCTTCTTGCTGCTTTTTTGGGATTTGGGGGATTTTCGTTTGTTTGTTTTTATTCATTTTGGCCCCACAGAGCAGAGAATATAGTTTGTACCCACCATGGCACAGACATCCAAATAAATAGTACTGGTTTGTTTCTCTGCACTACTCTGCAAGCTGTCTTCTGAGCTTTCTTCCTCACAAGTGGGCTGTGCTTGTTATATTTCTGTGCATCTTTATTTTATACAGTTTTTCTTCAACCATGGCAAAATTAACTTGACTGTAGTGCTGAACCAAAAGTATCCCTTGCCCTTCTTACCCCTCACCCCAAGAAATTCTAGATCATATGGGTGCTTGTGCCTTCCAATTTTCTCGCAGTTGCTGTTTTTCCCCCTCTGACGGAAGTTTTAGTTACAAAAATCAGTCAGACTTTGTGGACTGAAGGAAACAATGTGCAGCCAAGGGCATCCTCTGGTTGAGAACTTTCCCAGGGAGCTCAGTGTTTGCCTAAGTCATTGTGTAGGAGCCATTTCTTTGTACTCCCAGCCTAGTTCATTCTTCTACTTCCATGTCCATTGTTGCAAGCAATATTATTCTCAATTTTTATATGTTTACTTTAAATCAAAGTTAGTCTATTTGTATAAAATTTTTTAAAAATCTAAAATTAAAAAAAAATGGGGTGGGTGGGGTATTCCAGTGGGTGGACCATTGAAGGGAAAATGTTACTATTTACTGAGGTATTTTTCACAGAATGATGAATAAAACAACTCAACTTGCATTTTCATTGTGGGTGCTTAGAGAAGTTATACAAAATTCAAACTGTGAAGGCTTATGCTTCATTAATTATGGCCGTACTTTGTCATTTTCTGACTATCCCTGATTTCCTTATGGGCTAGATAAGAATCTTTTATATCAAAAAAAGTAAAAAGGTTAAAGATAGAATGTCAAATAGTAAATTTGATATGAAGCCTGAGAATCTGAGTCATTTACACTTTGGATTTTGCTTATTTTATTAGGTAACAGTGACTGAAGTTTCTGAGCTTTTTCCTTTTTCAAGTCTCTGAGGCAAATGGCAGCAGTTGGTCTGTTTCACCTCCCTTCTATGTGAGCTTGGAAAACTTTGGACTCTTACATTAGTCTTGAGTACCTTAAAATTGTACCCCCAATCTCCAACATGTCTACTCTCAATGAAACAAGCTTTGGAAATGGAGGGGACTCAGAAAGTCAAAATCTCAAGAACACCCAGCCAAAAGTGCTAGTCAGGTTTCAATGGAGTATGTGTTATGTATGATCATAATTGTTCAGACCAGAAATATGATCAGGTTCTCCCTGGACTGAACTTTCAGACAAGCAGAAAATGAAGAGTTAATTACCTTCCCATGTAAATGTGTTGACTTATTCTGAATGAGTACCAAAATCACTTTCTCTCAAGTAAGAGTTGAATTTAGAACTTTAAACAGATGTCTAAAAATGTAGAAAGTATCGTTTTATATTCCCTAATCTCTATATAGCTTCAAAAGGGACATATTTTCTTAGCTGAATATGAATACCTCTTAGACATAAATTTGTTCCTCTCATGTAAAATATCTTATTTTACTGATCCATTTCAGGAAAGAGGTTCTGCTGACTTTATAGCAGAAATCTTATTTTTATCCCTTTTATTTGAATGAGAGATTTGAAAATTGAACTATGTAAATATTTCAATGCATCTACTATAATTTTGTGGAGTTTATTAAACTACTTTAAAAAATTGTATAGTCTATTTATTGTATGTATGTACATACAGTCTGATACCTGAAACTTAAAGTGGATTCCGTAAAACCTGGCTCAGTCTTGTTTAGACTATTGAATATTGTTTTAGCCTTGTGCACTGGACTCTACCTCTGTATAGGAAATTTTTCCATATTCATTAATTGGTATTGATCTGTATTAACTGGTTATGTTTCTTGCACTAAGGACTTTTAAAACTTTGCTGTAAGTGTAGTTTTTAGTTTTACCTTTGCAGTATGAATCACTTGACACATCGGTAGATAACTTAGGTTTGGTTTTATTTTTCTACAGGATGATGAAGACATAAAGTTTGTTTTCTGGTTTGTTCCAAGTTTGCCAAAAGATGAAAACAACAAAACCAAACCCCAAATCGGTATAGTACCTATTGGTAAATATTAGGGACTGTAATTTGTTTGCAGGGTGATTCAATACCCTACAGTTAAAACCAGATGATACTTAAGAATATAATGTCTTAATGTAATATTTGAATGGAGAGATTTTTGTCATTAATGAAGGGTGAAGAAAACCACACATTTCTTTGACTCTAATTTTAGATTTGACTTAAACAACAAGTCATTGGGACAATAAATATACATCCCAAAGAATTTTGTTTTACTTTTCTTTAACTGGGGAAGGAAAGGAAGTCGGGTCTAAAACCAAGTTGGTGGGCAAGGTGGTAGATCTGCAAGCCCTGGGAACTGCTCTGGTGCCTTAATGTACCAGGTGAGGCCTGGGGCTCAGCCTCATCTTGTCGCCTGTCTGCTCTTTCAGGCTGGCTCTCTTGTATTTCTTCTCTTGGTCTTTGGCAGGGGTGTCTCCATCTTGGGGTTTTTCTTGGTTCTTGGCATTTTGCCCCTTAGCTGAGTTGTAAGGCAGAATTTGGGTGAGTGAGCGATTTTGACTTTTCCTGCTGCTTTTGGGTAACCTCTCACCTAAAGCCACATTTTATGGCTTTGAATTTTTTAAAAAATAAAATATGATTCCTGGTTCATTGTTAGGTGTTTAATAAGTGTTAAATAAATAAAAACATACATAGAACAAATAGTGCCTGCCTTCCTGCTGCTTTTTTTTTTAGTTATAATGTTGAGATAAAAATCAACAGATATTGTGGGTGCTGAGAAAATGAATTCTTTTTAAAAACAGTGGGAGTTCTGTGAGTCTTGAGAGATTCAAAACAGGATGAGACTTCCTTAGAATCCTCCATCAATGGAAATGTTTGCGTGATGGAGGCCTAACTGCCCTGTTTTATCTTAAGTCACTGTCTCCCTGAACTTACTGGAATCAGCATCTCAAGACTTATACTGGGTGGATCTCAACCATAGGGAGTCATCCTTGTTGGAAAACAAAAAGGAAATAAGAAACCTGGCCCTGAGTTGAGATGAGAAAAGGACACTTATACCCTGCAGACTGCAAGGAAAGCCCTACAGATATCATTAAGATAATGATTTGCTGTTACTGAATGCTGAGAAAATCTGCACCTGAAAACAGATTGCCCCACAGGTACCAAAAAAGCTCCTATAGAGATTAGGGAGATGACGAGGAGTGCTTGCAGCCACAAAATTGGTATTTGGTATTTGGACCTGACCAAGTCAGCAGATTTCCTCTTCAGTTTTTCAGGTTAGATTTCCTTACAGAGAGTCTGTATATGTGAAGGAACTACAGGTCCTCATGTGCCACTTCCCATGAGAAATTTTCTTCAGGAGTTGGTTGTCATTACCAAAATGATCTGCTTTTATTAAATGTCCAAGCGAAATAGTCATTGGAGATTGCTGTATGTGTGCACTGCTGCAAGTCAAAGCTGTGCATAAGCACCCAGACACAGATTGGTGCTGGAAATTATATATGTCCCTTGCAGATCTATGTAAAATGTTCTAGAAGAACCTGTTAACGTAAGAAATGGACTCACACATGGTGTCTGAATGACATTTGGATTTTACAGGTATCGATAAATGTGGGATAAAAGAATGTTATTTCAAAATAAATACAGTTTGGAAAAAAATATTAAATGGAACTTGAATTTATGCATAACATTTTGTTAACATTGGTATTGATCCGTGTTGTAATGAAAACTTGGGTTTTGAATCTCAGTCTAAATTATAGTGTAATCTTGAACAAATTGCTTCACCTCTGGACTTTTCAGTGAACTGGGCTATTAATCTTGCTTGGTTGTTTTTGCCACCTTGCTTTGTTTCTGAACACACTGTGCGCAATTATTCTCACATCATGACTGTTGGATACATGTAGGAAGGCCGGGCCTAATAAAAGACAAGTACAAGCCTGACTGAATTTCCCTGGGGGAAATCAATCATCTTTCTAATGTCCCCTCCCAGAGAAGAGTGGCCATTGGTAGATGCAGCAGATCTTACATAAATTGGAAGGGTATCCAAATTTCAGCTACTGTCCATTTTCCCTTGGGTCTCTCCTGATGCAGTTCAGCTTTCAGCTTGTCCTTAAATTGGGTTTTCCTGGGTCTAGATAAGATTTCTTACCCATACTGGCAGATGCAGAAAACCTTGGAACAGCAAAGTTGAATGTGTGGGTCCATCTCAAAGTGAATCTGTCCTGAAAGGGGTGCTGCATCATGGTTAACCATTGATTGATGCTTATTGCAGTCCTGTAGACCAGAGCTTAGGAAGCCCAACCTTGGAAGGAAAGAATTTGGCTCCTTTTTTATGACATCTGCTATTCATCCAGGAAGGTGAAAAGCAGCCACTTTCAATTTTCCTATATTTGCCTCTGATCATCAGCTCTTGGGGACTGTGTGAAAGGACTGAAAGTTGTTGGTACTGAAAGTTGTTGTCCCCTCCAAGGACAAGACCAGCATTTGAGGTATGATGATTAAATAAATGATCATTGTATAAGTTCAGAACATCTGAGTATAAGGTCTGTGACATGAATGACATGGTTTGGCAATTCATCATCTTAAATTTCTGAAGATCCTTCCCACACCTAACACTAAATTATTCTATTAATGACCTAGTTATTCTGGGATTTTTCTGGACACTTTTGAGAGTCTTAACCACAGACTTGCTTACCCCTGTAATCTTTGGAAAATAAAAAAAAAAAAAGTGGATTAGACTGTAGCAAAGCATCCAGAGTCCCAAATGCCTATTACATCCCTTCAATCATTCTCTATAATATCCTGCAGAGCAGCGGCCTCCTTAGTGTAAGCTAAACAGGAAACAGTTTCTAAAGTATTTTCAAGAAAATGTATGTATTTGTTCCGTAATGAGTGAATTTTATTGAAGGCTTTACCTTATCCATTCAAAAAATATTGACCAGGGGCTATGCTGGACACCATGTCTTGTATGTGTTAGAGACCAATACAACAAGAAGAGATGAGGTCTTTGCTTTTCTTGCGGACATTCTAGTGGGGCAATCAAGTCACTACACACCATACAGATAGCATACTTTGGATTGTGATACATGTCATGGAGGAAATTGGGTGGTGTGACAGTAATGTGCAGGGGTAACTTTGTGGAAGTGACCTTGTGAGTAGTGGTCACCATGGAAGAATTTTGGAAAAGGAAGAGCTTAGAGAGAAAGGAAGGTAGTTGGAGATGTGGGTGGAGAAGAATTGGGCCTTGCAGACCCTGGCAAAGAACACAGATTTTTTTTAAATTTTTTTTATAAGTTATTGATGGGCCTTTGTTTGTTTATTTGTTTATACATGGTGCTGAGAATTGAACCCAGTGCCTCACGCATGCTAGGCAAGTGCTCTACCACTGAGCCACAACTCCAGCCCCAAGAACACAGATATTGAGTCCAGTAGAATGCTCCTGAAACATTTAATTGGATTGTACTATTTATTATATTCGACTCTGCCAAATGTTGTTGTGGTGTGCAGGGGCATAGGAAACATTGTTCCTACCTTCATAGATTATACACAGGAAAAGAACAACTAGCAAATTCATAAGATGGGGTTTCACTACACAACTAGGAAGAATCACCCATTCCTTTATCAATTATTTAGTTATATTATAAAGTTTCAAAATACAGAATCTACACTCTACCAAGTATTGGATGTAATAGGAGTATATCAGGACTAAAAACTGGCCCCTGCCTTTCTAAAACTAGTGTTTGGGGGATGGATTAATGGTTCTGACTTAACAATAATGAAAATAAATATGTGCTTATTCTATTATGGGCATGAAGCAGACTACCAGAACCTGTCTCTGGTGATGGAAATGTACACAAGGTGTGTTTTGGACAGGTACTCATGGCTTTTACAGTTATTATTGAATATTACATATAAATCTACAGCTATTTATTGAATATTACATATAACTCTGTTTTGAGGACCTAGAAGTTGATGTGATTGCCATGATGAAAATCTAAGAGAAATATTTAGAAAGTTAATAGGTTAGCAAGATGGCAGTTATGAGAGATCCATACACAAAAATTGAGAGCTTTCCAATTCACCAGCAATAACCAATAAGATAAAATATAATGGAGAAAAGATGCCATTCGAAATAGCAACAGATTATATAACATATTTAAGAACAAAAACATTTATCAGGTGTTTACCATGAGTTCAGAACAATTTAAGCCCATGGTACATGTTTTAATCCTTCCTTGTCACAATTTTGTGATGATACTTGCTGCTGTCATTCCTAGATAAGGATGTTTCAGCTTGGAAAGATTAAAAACCTGATCCATAAGCCATAAAGCAAAGAAACCTGACTTCAGGGCTTATTTTTAATCACTGCTATATGGCCATTTACTGCCTCTGATGAGTAGGAAATACATCAATAAAGGGATATCTGCTTAAATGTCCTGTTCTCTTAGAGATCTTGTCTAACACCACCACCACCACCACCCTGCCCATGAAGATAATGCCTTCCCTCTTGCATGGTCCTGTTCTAAGCCTACAGTGGATTGAACAGTGTTTCAAAATTCAGGTCAACCCTAAACCTACAAATGTGATCTCATTTGGAAATAGGATCTTTGTGTATGTAACTAATTAAGATAGGCCATAAGGATGGTCCCTAATTCTGGGATATATAAAGAACTCAAAAAACTTAATACCAGAAAAATAAATGAACCCAATCAATAAAAGGGCTAAGGAACTAAACAGACACTTCTCAGAAGAAGATATACAACTGATCAACAAATACATGAAAAAATGTTTACCATCTCTAGTAATTAGAGAAAAGCAAATCAAAACTACTGAGATTTCATTTCACTTCAGACAGAATGACACTTATCAAGAACTACCAAGAAACAAGTGTTAGCAAGGATGTGGAGGAAAAGGTACACCCATACATTGTTGGTGGCACTGCAAATAGGTGCAGCCACTCTGGAAAGCAAGATGGAGATTCCTTAGAAAACTTGGAATGGAACCACCATTTGACTCAGCTATCTCACTCCTGGTCTATATCTGAAGGACTTAAAATCAGCATATTATAGTGATATAGCTGTATCAATATTTATAGCAGCTCAATTCACAATAACTAAACTGTGGAACCAACCTAGATGCCCTTCAATAGATGAATAGATAAAGAAACTGTGGTATATCTACACAATGGAATACTACTCAGCATTAAAAGAATAAAATTATGGCATTTGTAGGTAAATGGATGGAGTTGGAGAATATTATGCTAAGCAAAGTAAGCCAATCCCAAAAAGCCAAAGGCCAGATGTTCTCTCTGATAAGTGGATGCTGATCCATAATGAGGGGGAAGGCATGGAAAGAATGGAGGAACTTTGGGCAAAGGGTGGGGGAGGGCAAGGGGCATACGAGCAGGAAAGATGGTGGAATGAGATGGATATTATTACCCTAGGTACATGTTGTGTACCATAAACCAATATGCATTCTGCTGTCATATATAAACCCAATCAGAATACACACACACACACACACACACACATATATATATATACACACACATGTGTATGTATATATATATGCATATATTTGTAGATAATATTTATTTATTTAAAAAGGATGGTTTCTAAATCCTATGACTTGTCCTTACAAAGAGAAGGAAATTTGGAAACACGGGTATACAGGGATATGTGGACACCACCATGTGAGGATGGACACAGATATTAGAGAGACACCAAGGATTGTTAAGGACACCAGAAACTGAAAGAGCTAAGGCAGAATTCTATGGAGTTTTTTTCAGAGAGCATGATCTGCTGATTTCTAGCTTCCAAAATAGAGTATAAATTTTCTCTTAAAGCTATCCAATGTGTGGAAACTTGTTTATGGCAGCCCTAGGAAACCAACACTCATATAATACCTAAGTATCTAAATAAAGGAAATCCTAAATTTTACTGTAAGTCATCAAAACAGATCTGAAGGGTGAGACATAGCATATTCCTGAGTGTGAAGTCACAGTACTGAAAAAAATGTCACATCTCTCTTTGTCCCTTCTCCCCTTTGTCCAATGTGCTCTTAAGCACACCGAGCTCTCTCCCAGTCTAGCATCCTTCTCTGAGCTGTTATTTCTGGCATCCTTCTGCCTCTGAAATTACATTGCTCATTCTTCTCTTTGGGATATGTGCTTGAATGTCATGTCCTCTTGTAGACCTGCTCTTGACACCATCCCCCATAGAAGGTAACAACCCCTTCCCTCTTGCCCTGTCTGTTTGTTCATTTGTTTATTGTCTTTCTCTTGTCCCTGGAATACCTACTCAGGGAGATGGGGGTTTTGACTAACTCATTCCCTTCTACATCCCAGTGCTCAACACCGGCCAGGCCTTTAGATGAGTGGCTGAGTGAGTGGATGGTGTAGTGCCCAAGTTCAGAGAATAAGAGCCAAAGTGGAGCTGTAGTCAAAGTAATTTTGAGCAAAAATAATACAGTGGGATGCATTGCACAAAAACACATACAAATGGCCAACAGATATAAAAAATTGCTCATCATCACTAATCATCAGTGACATGTAAATCAATGCCACAATGAGATAGCATCTCACACATATGTCAGAATAACTATTATGTAGATAAAACACAAGTGTTGGCATGGATGTGGAGAAAAGGGAACTCTTGCACTGTTGCTGGGAGTATAAATAGATGCAACCATTATGGAAAACAGTATAGAGATTCCTCAGAAAACTAAAATAGAACTACCAGATGACTCAGCTACCTCACTTCTGGGCACGTATCTAAAGGAATTAAAATCAGGATATCTATGAGACATCTGCATTCCATGTTTATTGCAGCACTGTTCACAACAGCCAAGATATAGAAGAAATCTAGGTGTCTATCATCAGATGAATACATAAAGAAAAGGTGGTATTTACACACAATGAAATACTATTTAGCCTTAAAAGGAGGAATTACTTCATTTGTTACTAATGGATAAATCCAGAGGACATTATGCTAAGTGAAATAAATGGCACAGAAAGATAAACAAAAATATAGTTGTCCCTGTGTATGCATGGAGAATTTGTTCCAGGTTATGCCACAATCCACAGGTGCTCAAGCCCCTTAAAAGTGGCATAGCATTTGTATATAACCTATGCATATCCTCTTGTATATTTTAAATCATCTCTAGATGAATTAAACTACATAATATAATGTGTTATGCAAATACTGTTATCATTTAGAGAATGTCAAGAAAAAAAGTCTGCATTTTGTAAAAATGAGCATTTGGTGGGGGTTATTTTTCGTGTGTAGTTGATCGAGTCTACTGATGCAAATTTCAGATATGAAGGACTGACTGTGGCAGGATCTTACTCATGTGGAACCTCAAAAGTCCAACTCATGGAAGTAGAGAGTAGAATAGGTCATTACCAGAAGCTGGGAGAGGGAGGAGGATGGAGCAATGGGAGATATTGTTACAAGTTTTCAGTTAGGAAGAATAAGCTTGAAAACCTATTGCACACAATGGTGACTACAATAAATGATAATACATTGTATATTTCAAAACTGCCCAAAGAGTGGATTTTAAATGTTTTATCTCAAAAAGTATGTGAAGTGGCAAATTTGCTAAATACCTAGATTTAATCATTCCATGATATAGCAAAACATCACATGGTACCCTATATATATATATATATATAAAGTATTTGTCAAAACTAAAATTAAGGGAAGAAATTGAGCCATGAGGTAGCTTAAGGAAAGAAACAGAGCTTGAACTAGGTGTGTGTAGAATCTCAGTAAATGGGAAGGAAAGGAATTCTAGCCTAGGGAATGTAGAGCCTAAGTCAGAAATTCTCCCCTACCCACTTCCCTGCATTGCTGAGGGGTAGTGGTAGAAAGTCTGGTCACAAATATATGTCACAAATGTGGGAGACTTTGGAAGTCAACTAAGGAAGTTTGAACAGTGTCATTCAATCTACAAATACTTAGCTTAAACCTAATATTTTTTTCTAGAAACAATACTGATCACTTATGTTCTGAGACATTTCCAATTCACAAAACATTCTTCTTCATCTCCCAAGAATCACACTGATTGTTTTCTACATGGAGTTGAAGTTTGGAAATATTAAGTGACTTTGCAAAGTTCACACCACCACCAGCCAACAGGTCTTCCATTTCTTCTACAGCTGCCCCTCAAACCACAGAGTAAGGCAAGCTACACCTGTCACATCTCCATATGGGTAGTCCTTGGAGAAAGACAGCTGCAATATTTTAGTCTAAAAAATACTTAGTAAATAATGTACTTACAAGCACCAGTGCTGTGTAGGGATTCTGTTATTTTTATGGCTGCTAAATGTAGAAACCACACAGATGTGTGGTCTGTCCTATTAGCGGCATTTGAAAGAAGTCTATGAATTGCTATTTCAGAATTGCTGCATGACCCTCAAGTGGTGTCTCCTTCCCTTCAAGTCTCAGTTTAGGAGCTTTAAAGACCCTGAACATTTGATGATTTCATGCATCTGATGCCATGGCCCCTATTTTGGCAGGTATGGATCCTGCTGGCCTGTGCTTTTATTTTTCTGCACTTGCAACTTCTTGTTTTTGAGTTGCTTTCTCTAGCTCAAAATGTGTCCATCCTGTGACTTTCATTGGTTGCTTCAACTCAGAAGTCACCTCTTCATTGGCCTTTCTTGGAAACTTCATCTAAAAGTAACACCAATCACTACATCTCACTCACTACCAATCACTACCCCATCACTCACTATTACCCTTATTTTGTTTGTTTATTTAGTAGCATGTTATATAGTACCCTGATTATATACTTAGGGATTAAGTTTGACTCCCCATCAGAGGCAGACCTACCACAACTGAAAGCTGACTTTACTGCTCACTAAGCAAGGAACAGCTGCTAAGTTATAGTCTCTTAGTAAAGCGGGGGCAGGTGTATCTCATGATTAGGACATTGGAAAGCAGAGCTTGAAGTACATTTGTGGGAGATTGAAGGTTTCAGTTCCAATTACAGCATCTTTTCACTTTCTGGTCAGTAGCAGAAATTGCTCACAACAAAGCATGCACAAATTCTATATTTTAACTATCTCCACTACAGGACCTTTAGTTTTGTAAATTGCTTGACATTGCTTCCTAAAACTTTGGTAAATTCATCATTGTATTAAGAAATACAAGCAAGCTGTAAGGATTCTGAATGTACCTAACTGCTGTAGTTTCTTTGATTCTGTGATTATATATTTTCACATATATGTACATCTCATTCTCTTAAGTGATCTACAACTTAAGACATTAAGACATTTTCTCCACGCAGATTCTGCCTGCGTATGATATTTGTGAGAGTAAACCAGCTCTATTCTCAAACTTTGAAGAGTTTTTTTTTTCTTTAGATGAATTTGATTGGTGCCCCTATGAAAATTTTGTGGCAATTAGGGTCAGCGTGTTAGCAAGAAAATGTCTTGAAATAACCAGAACAACTGGGCATAGCATAGCACAGAATTTTCCAGCATTGCAGTTTATTTATTTAGAGCTGAAGCCCAAAGTTGAATGCTCAGGGCCAGCAGTCTCTGGGGGAGGGAGGAAATTCTAGTATGGTGCAGAGGAGGGAGGGCCCAGAGTTTGAAGTAAGAGAACAAAACTCACTATTGGCTTTTCTTGGAGGAGACCTTTCAAGGTAAACAAATTGCCACTTACTGAGCATTACTCTTCACTAAGCCTCAGGAGACCTGTGGCTCTGAAGACAAGATTGCCCACCCCCCAGGGATGGTCTAAGCAGATAAAGGGTGTGTAAAAGTGGCTGATACTGAAAGCACACCTTGCTGCCTGAGGTATATAACATCATTCTTGTTAGCAAAAAAGACTTAAATGAGCCACTTAAGATGCAAACAGGAGTAAATGCATGTAGAGGGAGGAGGATGGAAGAAGAAAGAAGGGGATAAAGCAGATAAAGATTCCACAAAGGGCATTTTTTGATTAGGTTATGAGTGTCTCTGTGTCAACAAATCCTTCCACAAAGAGCTGATACCGTACATGCCAAAGTAGTGATCTCACTGTACACCTGAAAGAAGGGAAGTTGCATTTGATAAGAACCTGTGATACAAGAGAAGATGGAAACTTACTGAAAAACCAAGGAGATGCCTTCAGTAAACTTACACTTGAAAATTTCTCAGGCTATTCTGCGAAATAACTCATGTTATTCTCATATCTGTCACAGACATCTCTATTTGACTTGAGGGCACGCTTCTTCTCTTTCCAGCTCTCTGTGCCACATCTGTTCCTCCTCTTATGTCTTCATCCTAACACATATGCACATCCTCACCTGTCCCTCTCCACCTGGCTTCTTTAATACCCTTGATTCCATGGTTCTATCTCCCACCTAATTTAGATGTCCATCACCTCACCTCAGAATCACTATAGTAGCTGTAGGAGCTCTCATTTCCAGTTTTGCCTCTTTCTGACTCATTCTTTTCATAGCAGGTTAGTGCTACTTTCTGAAATGCAGATCTGATTGTGTCACCTTTGTCATAGACCTTTAGGACTCCCCCTGTCTATGGAGTTGAAACCCATACTCTCTAGTATCAAATAGGAGCCCTTCGAGGCTTCCAGCCACTTCTACTCCCGTTGTGCTGCCTACTCCTAACCCATGCTTTGGTCATCCTGAATTATGGGCAGTTCCCTATACCCACTGGAGCAATGTCCAGCTTTGGGCCATTGTACATGCTGCTTACAGTCAAATTTTGAGGTACCCAAATCATCTTAGCCTTGCAACTAGCACTGGTCCCTCCAGAGGCAATCAAGCCCCTCCTTTGGAAGACTTCCCTAGCCCCAATACTGTCCCCTTACATTTGTAATCAACAAGTGACTTTTCTGCCTCCCACTCCACCTGGTGATCTCCCAGAGCAGAGACATGTCTACCATTGTAGCTCTAGGACCAGGCACTCTGCCTGGCATATGTCACTCACTGAGTGAAAAACAGCACCTTAATAGAACTTGAGTACTTTAAAAGCATCTTGCCTTGAGAAGGGTGGATTTTTATTCTCCCACCAAGATTAAGGGGCAGAGAAAGATTGGAAAGCAGGCATGCTAAAGGTGGCCGTGATGGTTGATGTTTGGTGTTAACTTGACTGGATTAAGGGATGCCTCAGGTGTATGTTAGTGTTTCTGGAGAAGACTAGAATGTGAGTCAGTGAATTGAGTAGGGGAAGACCCATTCTGAAGGTGGGTACACCATTCAATAGGCTGGGGGCCTATATAGAATGAAGAAGTACAAGAAGCAGGAAGCTTGCTCTTTTGCTGATTTTCTCCCTTCATGAGTGGGTATGTTTTTTCTGCTCCTGGACATCACATTCTGAGTTTTTCAGCCTTAAATGTGGATTTGCATCAGCTCCAGAGAGATTTGGGCCTTTGAGCTTGAACTGAAGTTGCATATTGGTCTCTTTTCTGAGGCTTTTGGCTTCTAAGAATGAACTATGGATTCCCTGTTTCTCCAAACTGCAGTAACCATTGTGGGATTTTTGAGCCTCTGTGACTATGTAAACCAACCGAATAAATCTCCTCTTAGAATAAAATGTGTGTGTATGAGTTTGTGTGTGAAAGAGGGGGGGGGTAATATATTCTAATGGCTCTGTTTCTCTGGAGAACCCTAACTAATATAGTGACCTTAGGGTTCAGAGCAAATGGAAGTATGGATGTTCGGTGTCCACTGTCTGTCCCATGGGAAGACAGGTGGGTATTTGGGTTGCAAAACACTCTGAAAATAGCAAAACATCATGTCCATATAAAGGATATTAAAAGTCAAAAAGGGCATTTTGTGGAGGAAAAGTTATAGCAGTGAAAATAAATTAGCTACACTAACTTAACAGGAAATGATCATTCCATGGAAAGAAGCTGACACACTCTAGGCTGAGCTGGTGACCTGCACTGTATAAAAAGCCCAGGAAAGGGTGAGGTGTGGGGGATTCTGACCAGAGGTAGTGAGAGAGCCCTGTGGAAGTTCTATATCTATGGAAGAACATCCATAGATTTAGACAGTTGACTTCAAAACAGCATGGAGGAAAATAGGAGTTATTTATTCTTCCTTTGTGAAGGTCTTCCAAAAATAGCCCTGATCTAAGCTCTCAGGCACTACAGGAAAATAAAGTATTCACCTTGAGCTAGATGTGCTTGATGGTGACAGTATCATCTACATGGCTTATACTCTTCTCTCTCCTTTTCTCTCTTACACACACACACACGCACACACACACACACACATCCAAGAAGTCAGATTCAGAATGCCGTACTACAAGTTCTGCTTTTACTTTGAGTCTGCACTGTTAGGCTTCTTAGGAACACCATGAGTATTGTTTGAATTGAACCACGTTAGAGTAAGAGCCTCTGAAGGTTTGCATGAGTCCCCTGTACGTGCACACCTGCCTGCAAATGTGTATGGATGGTTCTGTGGTTAAATGGAAAGATGGCGGTCCTGGACGAGTCAGCTCTGAACCCAAATTCCTACATAATCTTGGGCAAATTCCTTCACTTTGGGCATTAGTTTGCTAGGATTGCCATAACTGAATATAGACTCGTCGCTTCCACAACATGAATCTATTCTCTCACAAGTTCTGGAGGCTAGAAGTTCAAGATCAAGGTGTCAGCAGGGTTGGTGTCTGCTGAGGCCTTTTGCCTTGGCTCACAGATATCCATCTTTTCCCTGAGGCTCTCCTCTGTGCATCTATGTCCCTGGTGTTTCTCTGTGTTTCCTAATTTCTTCTCATTAGGACACCAGTCAGATTAGATTATGACTCACCTTAGTGGCCTCATTTTAATTTAATTATCTCTATAAAACCCTATCTCCAAATACAGTCAAATTTTGAGGTACTAGGAGTTAGGGCTTCAACACAGAAATTTGGAGAGGACACAATTCAGCCCATAACACTTCTTAACTTCATTTTTGCTCTTTGATGTCCGAAGGGATTCAGCCAATGATTTCTAAAGTCCTTTTTATACCCACAACTGCCGACTAAGAGTGTGGGCTTTTCCTTCTCCTGAAGTCTCATGGAATCATAAATAATTAGACGGCAGGGGCCACATTGTTTTCTTCCTTCATATATTTCTCTATCTGAAGATAACTTCTTTCCTACTTCATCTACTATAATGTTGCCTTTCTCAAGGTTATCTGAGCGGTTCTCCTTGACAGCTTGGACTTCAGGATGGCAGTTAATGAAGAGAAGGAAGGTGGGGTCTCATGAGATGATTGAACCAGCCATAATGTGGCCACTGTGTGCAGCGGTTCCTGCAGGTCACAGCATTTGTAATTAAGATCCCTCCTGAAGATGCAATAAAACCACTACTTGATGGGAGGCAGAGGCAGATCCCTGGTGTTGAGTATGTGAATCACAAAATGTATCCCCACCTCATGGGCCCTAAATGGCTCCCATTTTTGCTAACAGTCCCACCTTAGGTTAGAATCAATGAGTGTTACCCCACTTCCAATATGGAGGATTGTGGACCCACCAGGAAAACCCAGCACACAGAAAAATGACCTTATGTGGGTGGGTGAAAGAAATTCTTGGTTGAAATCATCCTTCGGGAGAGGGGTTTTTTTTCTCTCAGATCCAAATAAAGTAAGCATTCACATAGTTACTATTTGAAGTTCATGTGTGTACAATACTTGGTCACTTGAGTTGTTCACAACCACCATATTAAAACAGTCACACTTTGAGATATCTTCTGATATCTTTAGCTCCTGGTCTGCCAAAATATTCCAATTTAACAGAAAAGAAGAAAAAACAGAAAGCAACTATTTTAAATTTGGGTTGTTCCTAAGAAATCATAGAAATTCTGTGCAATTCCCATCCTATTTTGGTCCATTACTAAAGTTTCTTTTTTTCTCTCTCTTTCTTTTTTTTTTTAATATCAAATAAGGGCTCCTCCTCCCCCAGCTAAAAACCAAAAACAACAACTTCAACAAGAAAAACACATTTATATTTCAATCCATCTGTGTTTTATCAGAAATGCACACCCTTAGTTTTCAAGAACTCTGGCAACAGTGTGAGGGTTTCTTTCTTAAAAGCTAAGTCTGGAATATAAGGAAGAATGAGAACTCAGCACCTGTTGCTTTGGGGATGAATCATGTACTGATGTCATAAACTGCATATAGCAAAGCTATTTGCTGCAGAAGTCGTAAGGAACTATAATGTGTTAACTGGGTTCTCAGCACACCTAGAATTCCAACATACATCATCACTTCAATGCCAAGATTTACTGTCTTCATTGAGAACTTCTCATTTTTTGAGTTCTTAAGTTAAAATATTTTCACATCACAAAAATCTGTCAAATTTGATTTGAATCGGAGCGGCAGAAAGGGGGTTCATTGTAGAGGAATGAACAATAAGTTCACATTCTTACAGGAGACACAGTAAGGAGTTTCCCAATCTGTGTCTAATGAAGGCCCAAATTAGAGGCACCACATGACACCTGTGTTGTAAGAAGGATCTTGGCACAGGAGAGAATTCGGTGTCAAATTACAAATATAACTCCTTACCAGTAAAGGTTAAGAGACCCGACTTTATCAATATGGTTTATTATTTATTGAAAAATAGAAGGTAGTAAGATAAACAGTATTTTGTGCAAGGTCAAAAAATAATAACTCTAGTCAAAGAAAAAATATATTTTGCTTGCAGTGCTATTATTTTTAAAAAATAATTTGGAGCAAAACTTTTCAGACGTTGAAAATAGGCAGCAATGTATCATAATGTCTGATATAAAATAAACAAATGAAGTGAGCTCTATAATGCTTTGAGCTTTTACCTGGAGGTACTTTTAGAACTGATCCCAGAAAGCAACCCAAAAGAGCATGGATGTATTATTGAATGAATTGAGAAGACACAGATCAAAGTTTAGGGAGATCAACAGAGCTGAAATATGTAGGGTAAGATAGAGGAGAGAGCTACATAGAAATCTAAAGATCTTCGTAGATGTCCCCTTGAGTCTTTAGCGAATATTAAGCTGTTTATGCAAACTGTGAAACTCCATAGAGCCAGAAAATGATGGATTTCAAGGAAATGTTAAGCTAAATAATTCATAGGTCTTATGTGTAGCAGGGAGACATTTAAGCACTGGCCAATCTCAGTTCATAGACCTTGTTAAACACTTGGGAAATTTAATAAAAAACTCAACAATTGTATTACTCTGGTGGTAGGGCTAACCTAGATCTGTTAGAGTCTGTAAACAAGTCTGGATGGCGCCTGGCAAAATGCCAGAGGAAGTGGTTTGTGAAGTAACGCCAGCGAGCCATTAAGTGTGGAGACTCCTTATTGGTTGACTGATGTATCTAGTTTATGCTAATTAAGATAAGCTGTGTGGAATGTATAAATATCGCTCCGGTCCTAACAATAAATGGCTCCCTCTCCTGCTGTATCAACGTACACAAGTTGTTCGTCACCCCCCGGTTATTTTGCTGCAGCCATACTCCGGCATAGATCCACTCTGACAAGGCCTAAAATAAGCCTTTTAACTGACTGTCAAGTCAAAATTCAAAACTATTTGAAGGAAGATAAAATCCAGACATTCAACAATATAACATACACAATACCTAGTATCCAATGAAAATAACTAGACACATGAAGAGGAATGAAAGTGTGAACCATAATGAGATAAATCAATCAGTTTAAATTGACTCAGATATAATAATCTAGATGATGGAATTCCCACTCAAGTACTTTCAGACAAGTTACTATAAATATATTTAAGGATTTAAAAGAAAATACATAGCCAAATGCAGTGGTACAGGCCTGTAATCCCAGCAACAGGGAGGCCAAGGCAGGAGGATCACAAGTTCAAAGCCAGCCTCTGCAACTTAATAAGACCCTGACTCAAAATAAAAAAATTAACAGGGTTGGGGATATATCTCAGTGGTAAAGCATCTCTAGCTTCAATCCCCAGTAACAAAAAACAAACAAAAAGAATTTTCCTCCAAAAAATTTTAAAAATATATAATAAAAAGAATGGTTACATTAATATCTGAAAAATATGCTCAGGACAAGAAATATTCTAGAGATGAGCAAGGACATTTCATAATAACAAAAAGATGAATTCATTAAGAAGACAAAAACTTCCCAAATGTACACATCTGATAACAAAACTTCAGAATATATGAAAATATAGTAATAAAAAACTCAACAATTGTATTACTCTGGTGATAGGGCTAACCTAGATCCACTCTGACAAAGCCACAGATCAAAGTTTAGGGAGATCAACAGAGCTGAAATGTGTAGGGTAAGATAGAGGAGGGAGCTACATACATTTCAGATGATGAAAACCATCAGTCTGGAAACAACATTTCAGAATACATGAAAACCATCTGGCTGGAAACAACATTTATACCTGTTGTTTTAAATTAAAAAGGAAGGGAGTCAAGAGGTAGACTGGAGAAGCCTACTGTCAAGCAGCTGCTCCCCACGACTAAATTAAATTAAAAAGGAAAATACTACACAGACATTTTCCAAGTCATTTCAGCTAGATTTATTGGGAAAGGATACTAAACTAGGGCATTAATCTGACAGGAAAGCAGTTTAACAGATTTGATTCTGGCCTCAAGAAGTTCACAAAAAGCTTAAAATACAGATTTAAGAGATCAAAAGATATATGTTTTTTTTTCCTTAAACTCCACCTCTCAGTTTTTGAATCAAATAAATTATTAAGCTATTGTTGGCTGTTTTCCATCTTGAGGTATCAACTGCTTGGCCTCACAAGTGTCACAGAGCTTCTTAGCCATCCCTGCTAGGCCCACATGGCTCCATGACCCTTATTCTGATTCAGGTGGAACCCATAACATTGGAAGTGTAGTCGAGGATCACTGTTAACATTCTACAAAACTAGTGCTCTTCTTCAGGGTCTCAGTCAGTCTTGGGATGAGCTGTTGCATGTCCCCTGTCCTGCTTTCTACCCATTCTCCAAACAAGCGATGAGCTGTCAATGCACTTGCATTCTGAGAATACGTTTTTTTTTCTTTAAAAAATTAGGGTTCAGTATGATTCACACTTGTTACTGCTAATTAAACCCATTTAGGGATTAAAAAATTGTTATTAGTTAGAAAAAATCTTTCTAAAATATCCACTTTACTTAATCTTTTAAAATTTGGTTGTATTTCCCAAGGAAACCGCCCTGGAGGTAGTGTTAGAATTATAATGGATTACTCCTTTTTAAAAAACACATACTCTGCTAATAGGCAGGGCTCTTTGCTGCCCTTAATAAATGACTGAATTGATTTATGCCATTTCTTTCTTTAGATTTTAGCTGATTCCAAGAAAGGAAAAACAACTCCTCCAAAGATAGATCTTTTGTAGTCTTGCCTGATGAGGAGAGCTTCTCCTTATAGCTTTGCCAGGTTTTGTTGGAGTTAAATAAATTGGGATAGAATCCCAATTTTGCCACCTCCAACCTGTGTGATGTTAGGCAGTTTTGAAATCTCATGAAGCCTTATATCCTTTCCTATGATCTGCCTCGCTTACAGGTGTGTGTATATAATATAAATATTAGTTCTCTCCTTAATGATCTCTGATAACTCTATTATAGGCTTTGCTATTTATTTTCATCACATGACCATGTCTGACTCTTGGGGTCCGGAAAGTTGGTCAGTGTTCTCACTGTTAGAAATATACTTGTCTGCCTCCGGGAAAGGCTGTCTATTCACCTGTGCTCTTAGTCCTGGCACATTGTCTGGCATGAAGTAGAAGCTCAGTGTTTGAATCAGTCTTCTGTTTTTGTGACAAAATACCTGAGAAAATCAACTTAAAGGAGGAAAAAAATATATATTGTCTCACCACTTCAGATATTTCCGATCATGGCTGGCTCCACTTTCTAGGCCTGTGGGTGAGGTAGAACATCATAACAAAGAGGGCGTGGTAGAGGAAAGCTGTCAGCTAATGACTAGCAGAAAGGGGTCAAGGGGGGCTGGGGATGTGGCTCCAGCGGTAACGCGCTCACCTGGCAAGCGCGGGGCGCTGGGTTCAATCCTCAGCACCACATAAAAATAAAAAAATAAAGATGTTGTGTCCACTGAAAACTGAAAAATAAGTATTTTAAAAATTCTCTCTCTCTCTCTCTCTCTCTCAAAAAAAAGGGGGGGGGATCAAGGGGCTAGGAACAAAATGAATCTTTCAGGAGCATGCATCCAGTGGCGTAACTTCGTCCTTCTAGGTCCCCTCCTAAGGTTTCCATCGCCCTCCAAGAGTGCCACCAGCTGGGGACCAAGCCTTCAACTTGTAAGCCTTTGTGGGACATTTTAGATAACAAACTAAAACACTCCGTTGAAAGAAATCCTCATTCTTTATCAGAAACATAAAAAAAAGAAGAGGAAGAGGCCAGGGTCTCACTGTCCCTTTCAAGGGCCTACTCCAGATGACCTAAAATCCTCCCAGGAAGTCCCACCTATTAGAGGTTCCATTGCCTCCCATAGTGCCACCTTGGGAATCAAACCTTTACCACATGGACATCTGGGAGATACTTAAGGTCCAAACTACAGCAGAAACTGAGGCCACAGCGCTTCTGTGGGATGCAGGGTGAAGAGCTTTAACATCAGGCACCTAGCTGGGTGCCAGCTCCTCCATTTACCAGGTGGGTAAACTTGAGCCATCAAGTAAATGGCTCATAGAGATACAGAGCATTTTTGTCCCTCTCCTGTCCCTGCTCCTACCCAGATCAGTCTCTTAGATATAAAAGTGATCATTCTGGGGCTGAGGATGCAGCTCAGTAGTAGAGAGCTGGTCTAACATGCTCCAGGTCCTAGGTTTTGATTCCCAGTGCTGTTTAAAAAAAAAAAAAAAAGTTATCTTTCTGACAGTTGATGTCACCTGATCCAACTCTATTCTTTCACCTGTCATTCTATTTTAAACTCTTGTCTATTTTTCTCCTATGTAAGTGTAATTTTTTTTTTTTTTTTTTGCTTCATTGTTGTCTTTGCTTTCATGTGGAAATTGAGCTTGGTACCTGCATTGCCAATTTCTGTGGAGGTCCAGTCTGCATCAACTTCACCTCAACAAACACAACGGGATGTCCCCTACCTTCCTTTCCTTTTTCATTCCTTAAGAGAAAACAAGAATTAAAAAGACCTCTTGAGGAGATTCCTGTCTCTCAAATTGCTGGCATACAGCCAGGCACAGTGGCACACGCCTCTAATCCCAGTGGCTCCGGAGGATGACACAGGAATTGCAAGTTCAAAGCCAACTTCAGCCATGGCGAGGTGCTAAGCAACTCAGTCAGGCCCTGTCTCTAAATAAAATACAAAATAGAGCTAGGGATGTGGCTCGGTGGCTGAGTGCCCCTAAGTTCAATCCCTGGTACAAAAAAACAAACTGGCATAAAGGGTGGGACATTAGCTCAGAGAGGAATCATCAGTGGCTCTTTGAAATACCAGTGTCTGGGTCCTCTGAATATATCCTTCATTTGGGACAAACAGGCTATCACTTGTCCCAAATCAAAGTGGTCATGAATGTTTGGAGGGTGAGTGTGTCACAGTTGTGAGTTTTAAAAATAGATCCAATTCCTTCCTTCCCCTTCTAGTATTTCATGGCAGAGAGAGAGAAAAACATATATAATGGGATCACAAACTGGGTTGTTCTTGATTTTTTACAGTGCTAGGGATCAACAAGGTCTTCTTCCATGAGCCACATCCCCAGCCCCTTTTTTTCCCCCTTTCTTATGAGGTGGGGTCTCACTGTGTTGTTGCTTAGGCTGGTCTCCAACTCACGGGCTGAAGAGATCCTCTCGTCCCCACCGTGCCCAGCTTGATCTGTCCTTCTTTTTTTTTTTTTTTTTGTATTTTTTTTTTTATTGGTTGTTCAAAACCTTACAAAGCTCTTGACATATCATATTTCATACATTAGCTTCAAGTGAGTTATGAACTCCCATTTTTACCCCGTATACAGATTGCAGAATCACATTGGTTACACATCCACATATTTACATAATGCCATACTAGTAACTGTTGTATTCTGCTACCTTTCCTATCCCCTACTATCCCCCTCCCCTTCCCTCACATCTTCTCTCTCTACCCCATCTACTGTAATTCATTTCTCTCCTTGTTTATTTTCCCTTTCCCCTCACTTCCTCTTATATGTAATTTTGTATAACAATGAGGGTCTCCCTTCATTTCCATGCAATTTCCCTTTTTTGTCCCTTTCCCTCCCACCTCATGTCTCTGTTTAATGTTAATCTTTTCTTCCTGCTCTTCCTCCCTGCTCTGTCCTTAGTTGCTCTCATTATATCAAAGAAGACACGATCTGTCCTTAACAAGACTCCCTCGCCCAGTGCTGAAGTCACTGCAGTCACAGCCACCCACGGTTCTTCCTTCCTTCTCTCCTTCCCTCCTTCCTTCCCCCTCCTCCCCTTTTGTCTCCCTTCCTTCTCTTTCTCTCTCTTTTTCCTTCTGTCTTTCTGCTCTTGCCTAAAACAGACAAACAAATAAGAGGTAAATATGAAGAATAACTAAACCTAGATTTGGCCCTTGGACTGTGTGTGTTAAAGGGCTGGAATTTGGCAAAATGAGAAAGTAGCAGACACTCACTGGCCCCCCCTTTCCCTAACCAAGGTCCTTACCTTCACATAAAATCCTGCTTCCAGCCTTTTGGCTCTTCCAGCAGCACCATGATGGTTGGTAATCATAAACACACCTACAAAAGGCCGCAAGGGAGCCCAAAATAAAGTGGTCAATCCATTTTCTTTTGTTAGTGTGTTATCGTTATACATAGTATTGGGGTTCATTTTGACATAATCATAAAAACATGGACTGTAATTTACTCCAGTGAAGTCCCCAGTACCTCTCCTTTCCCCTCCCTCCATGCTCTCCCCTATTTCCTTTCCTCCACTCTACTGGCCTTCCTTTTGTTTTAGTTTTTTATAAATTAGTGCTTTATAGATATATATAAAGGTGAAATTCACTGTGGTTGATCCATTTTCTAACAAAGATTGATAGGATGTGAAAGCACCAACTATATTCAACATAAGAAATATTGAGAAAACATTAGTCACAATGTCTCAAAGAACCAAAATTGCATCTGAGGGTCTCAAGGGTCATGTGTTTGAAGTACATCTTGCTGGACTAGGGATATAGCTCAGTGGTCAAGAGCTTACCTGACATGCATAAGATCCTGGGTTCAAAATTGTTAAAAAGTAAATAAATAAAAATTGAGTCTTGCTGATCTGCAGAATGATGAAGTTGCATTTAGAAAACTCAAGCTAATTATTGAGGACACTGAAGACATTCAGAGGAGAAAAAAAAAAAAAACTGCTCTGACTTCCATGTCATGGATCTTATCTGTGACAAAATTCGTTTCTTGGTCAAAAAAAAAAAAAAAGGCAGCTCATGATTGAAGCTCATGTTGATGTCAAGACTACTTGTTGCATCTGTTCTGTGTTGATTTTATTAAAAATTACAATAATCAGATATAGAAGACCTCTTATATTTAGTACCATCAGGTCTACCAAGTCCAAAAGAAGATTATGGAAATCATGACCTGGGAGGAGCAGACAAATTGATTTGCAAGAAGTCGTCAATAGCCAGACACAATAGCTAGTCGTCTCCCAGCGACTCGGGAGACTGAGGCAGGAGGACCACAAGTTTCAGAACAGCCTCAGTAATTTAGCGAGGCCCAAAGCAACTTAGGAAGACTTTGTCTCAAAATAAAAAATAAAAAGGAGCTACAGATTTAGCTCAGTTGTTAAGCACCCCTAGGTTCACTTCCCAGTATTTAAAAAAAAAAAAAAGCTATCAGTAAATTGATTTCAGACAGCATTGGGAACGACACAGAAAAGGTTTGCCAGATTATTTCGTTCTGTCTTTGTTAGAAATGTAAAAATGCTGAAGAAGCCCAAGTTTGAATTGGGAAAACTCACGGAGCTTCATTGGTGAAGGTGGTAGTTTTGGAAAAGCTACTGGGGATGAGACAGGACATGAAATATGATGAATATGAACCACCAGTCCAAGAATCTGCTTAAAATTCAGATAAATACCAACAAATAAAAATCCCATTTGTTAAAAAAAAAGTCCTGCTTTTAAGGAATGGTTTTTCATAGTGAAGATGACTGATAAAAACCAGTGAGTTGCTTTTCTCATAAGCATTTTCACTTTGATCCATTTTAAAAGTCAAAGAATCTCAATCAGCTAACATTTAAGGCTAGACATGAGATGTTTTAAAGCAGGTGGTCCTACCCAGGGCCCCTGAAGTTGCCTTTGAGTTATCCAGGGAGGGAAATAATTGATACAATGCTCTATTTTTTCATCTGTTTTTATTACTTGGAAAAACACAAACATAAATGTGTATACCTTCAAATGTTTTAAAAAACAAAGCCTATATACTAGTCCCAAATAGAGAGGGCATCATCTCCACACACACAGCACGGGAACAGGTGAAACCTGTGATTGCAAAGCACATTGGCTGTGGCTTGCAGAGCACCATACGAGAGTAGCCAACATAGAGTGACAGTTGGAGCTTCCATGGGACATGGGGAGGTGTGCTCTGGGGGCAATGTAAACTGTTCTCTAAGACAAACCATGCAATATATTTTGTTTTTAGGTAATTAAGATTTGGACAAAATGTCTGGCCTTCTATACCTCTGGACTTCGGAAACTGTTAGAGTCACAGAGAGGTAGCGGCAAGTGGTTGATTGCAGTTCTAATTCCAAGGGAAGTTGAGTCAGAAAGGGTTAAAGATTCGAGAAATGGCATCCAGTGTGTTGTGACTGCTTCCCATAAATTGGCCATACCCAAAAGGCCAGCACTCTATGTAAAAAATAGGTAATGAGCCAGGGAGAGACTGGAAAAGGTGAACTTAATTATAGCTTCCATTAATGGAATGTTTCCCCTGTGCCAGGCATTGTCTTAACAACCCTGAGAACTAAGTGCTGTTATTATTTCCATTTTGCAACCAAGTAAGACCCAAGTGAATTGATGGGACTAAGGCTCAAGTCCACACCCTTCTATTGTATTTTCTCTACTCTTGATGAAGAGTAGAGAAAGTACTCTCCCAGCGGAGAAGTAGTGAGTATAAAGGGTCGTCAGACAGGGATGAGATCTAAGCCCGACAGGGGTATGGTGGGGCCAGGGTGGCAGGGGAAAGTGGCTGGCAGGGGAAGATGCTAAACTGAGGCTGCCTGGTGGTACATGTCATAGTGAGCATAGCACATCCAATGGCCTCAGGCGAAGGAGAACAAAGTCACTAGAAGCCATCCTGAAAGAAGATCAGGTACCTGGATTAGAAGAAACAGCCCTGGCAGGTCTCAGAGGCAAGAAGTTTAATTCTGCTAGAGGGTGGAGTACAGGGTAGGAGACTAGAAGATGAAGCAGGAAAGTCAAGGTGAGTTCAAGTCTCAGTGAGGTAATGGGTGGCTGCTGATGAACTTTAAGCAGTGCATTTTAATAAAGTATTCTAAGCAGATGGAGTACCAGTTTTTCCTTTAGATGACATGGTGTCACATATCTAGAGAGAGAACATGGGAAAGTGCCATTGGTTTGGACATGTACATTTGAGGTGTAAGCTTTCCAAGCAATGTCCAGACTGGAGCTGACACTCTACTTTCCCACACAATGCTTTCCTGAAAATTCTAATTATATTAAATATACTAGAGGCCAAAATCATCTTATTGATTCTGGAGAGCTTTAAAAAAGAAGAAATATTTAAATATACTTTGTGTCTAAGATGCAACTTTATTTTTTTTCCTTCAAGACAGAACACTGAGTTATCTAGTTTAGTCTAATTAATTCTTTGTTAAAGCCAAAGTTGGGCCCCTTTGGGTCTGTCTGCTCAATGCCCACCATCAATTGCTCAGCTCTAGGATGTTGATGCTGATAGGACCACTTTTGTTTTCCAGTTTTCCTCTAACTTTTCCAAAATAATAAGGGCAAAACATTAAATTAGGGAGGAGTTTGGTGACTGTGTCACAGCTTGACTTCAGATCCTAGCAAAATGGCTACTTCTTTCAGGAGATCGTCCCTAAATCACTTATGAGTTGAATAGTTTTTCTTGAGTTCCCATAAAGCAACACTCCATACTTTCCCTAAACTTCAGCCACCCCATGCTCATTTATTGCATTTTACAAGTATCTGGCCGGGCCCAATGGCGCACACCTATAATCCCAGTAGCTCAGGAGGCCAAGGCAGGAGGATTGTGAGTTCAAAGCCAGCCTCTGCACTTTAGCAAGGCCCTAAGCAACTTAGTGAGACCCTGTCTGTAAATATAATACAAAATAGGGCCGGGGATGTGGCTCAGTGTCTAAGTGCCCCTGGGTTTAAAATCTATCTTTCTCTCTCTTTTTTTTTAATGTAAGTAATGACACACAATGTTTTCCAATAGTCTTCCTTATTTTTTTTTAAAGAGAGAGTGAGAGAGGAGAGAGAGAGTGTGAGAGAGAGAGAGAATTTTTTTTTAATATTTATTATTTTTTAGTTCTCGGCGGACACAACATCTTTGTTGGTATGTGGTGCTGAGGATCGAACCCGGGTCTCACGCATGCCAGGCAAGCGCACTACTGCTTGAGCCACATCCCCAGCCCTATCTTTCTCTTGAAGGTAAAAAAATCTAACTCTTTCTTGATTGAGTTTCCAAGACGTGATGGAGTTCTTAGCTGGGCCTTAATACATTAATACAATGAATCTTCATGACTCCTTAAAGTAAGCACCATCTTTTCATCTCAAAGACACAAAAATTTCAGATAGATTAATATTTGCTCAAACACTATAAGCAATCAGAACAAGAACTAAATCCCATTCTCTGTAACTTTGAAGTCTGTGCTGTTTTCATCCCTATTACCTCTTTGATTACCAGTTATTGCTTTGATGATTAATTTTTAATTGATTTTATTCTAGTTTTAAATATTCCATCAGTAAAAGAATAGGCCTATTTGTAGCAAGTGTGGAAAATGCTGCTGAACACTTATGCAGTTCACATGAGAAAACTGTTAATACCTGAGAATACTTCCACTAAGTCCTTGTCTGCAGTGGGGCTCCTCCACTACTTCTACCTGTGAGCAGGATTCTCAGTGGTGTTCCTGAGAGGCTACAGGAAGGTATTTTGGTCCATATGCGCATAACTCATTTTATAACTCTTACAACATTGCTACCTGGCCATGGGTCCAAGTGAGTTAGAAAAGAGGGTAGGAATTGGCCAGGAGGGGATTGTGGCTTGTGATAATTGTGTGGCTGCCTCCTTTACCTGCTTTAATGTTTCCTTAAATGTGCCCCTTTAGGGAGGCTGCCAATGGCCACCCCATGAAATTCAGATGTTCACTTCTCTCCTTCTGTGCTCTATTCTTCTCCTTAGTATTTATCACCATCTAATTAATTTATTTTGCTGAAGATATTTATCTCCTTTATTGTTAAAGCTTCCCACTACAATACATGTTCAAGGGGATTTTTATCTCTGTCTCATTCTCTGCCATTTCCCTAGTGCCAAGAACAGTGCCTGAGAAATAGTAGATGCTTAGTAAATATTTATTAAGTGAACTATGTTCCTTGTACTACTAATAATATTTTGGAAGGCATTGAAAGTCAAAGGACATTGATAGATACAGTGACAAGGAAGGGGATCATTTTTTGTCTGCCTGAATGGTGGGAAAATATGTTGGATTTGATTTCAGTTGACATTACAGGAGTGTGTTCTCACACATTGCCCAGGACCATAAACAAAAAGCAAGCTAAAGTGGAGTCTTTTGCTTTCTTCACAAAGAAAATCCAAAATTTTGAGAGACTGCTAGGTACCTGTGCTCCCCTTCTACCTACAAGATCTGCCTTGCTTGTCTGCTCAGTTTCTGAAGACTGTCAAACACTTAAAGGGCTAACACTATGCTATTCAGATATTTGTATTTCTTTAACATGCTCGACAGGTAAAATTTTTTTCTTCATTTTTAATATGGTTTGTGTCAAAAATTCTCTGGTTAGGAGAGGGAACACCAAATATCATTTAAGCTCTCTACTGAGGCTGGGTGGTCTTGGCCACATTTTAATTTCATCTGTAATTAGAAAGATAGACTAAATAGATTTTAAAGAAACTTTCATTTCCAAAGATGCATAGCTCAACAGTTCTGTGGAAAATGGAATTTTGGCGTCCTATGCATTCCCTACGGAGCCAGTTTGCCTTGTGAGTAATGTAGTTCTGTGGACTGACGGGCAGCCTCGGAAGTGATTGGCTTGGTAGGTTTGCATCTCAAAGCCAAATGTTTAATTAATTACTGTTCTTAAAGATTGTAAGCAGGGGCTTCTTTGGTAAGCATGCCCTCCTTTGGCTTGGAGAGGGTGCGTCATTGTGTTATGATTGAGAGGATGAATTTGTATTTCTTCAGCGTTTCTTAAAATTTTTAACCAGTTCCGGGTTTGGTAGTGCACAACTGTGATCCTAGTGGCTCAGGAGACTGAGGCCAGAGGATCAAAGGTTTGATGGCAGCCTCAGCAACTTAGAAAGGCTCTAAGCAACTTAGCAAGACCCTGTCAAGGAATAAAAAGGTCTGGAGAGGTGGCTCAGTGATCGAGTATACTTGGGTTCAATCCCTGACACCAAAAGGAAAAAAAAAAAAAGAGATTTTACCTAAGCTTATTTTAAATGAGAACAATGCTTGAACATTCTTTACCTCCTTTGGTAGAGAAGCCATACCCCTCTGCTTATAAAAACCCAGTCCAAGTGCCATAAAAACAAGATGACCGATGCCATTTTGGAGGGCAAAAGACATTGGGAAGCTGTAATGTTGAATTGAACTGATGTTGAAAATGCAGTCCAACAATGATGGTGAGACCTTAGGAGAAGAAAAAGACTCAGCTGAGGGCACTTTCTTTCTTGTCCCAGTTGCTGATTTTTCTCTATAAGTCTAGTGTGTGTGGGTTGGGACTGGGGAACTACACAGAGGCAGTTCACCCTAGATCACCCGTGTCTGCGGTCAACTAGACTCTCAGGAAAGGAATCCGTTATAATGTATTTTCTTAGTAGATTTACATATGCAGATGGAACACAACTCTATGCATGATTCATCTGCTGGTGCAGTGGGTGAACATTTGTTTTCTATCCACAGTACTGAAGAAGTCATTTAAATTTTAAGTACAAGAAAAGCATTCATTTTTGAAATGAGATAATTAAGCTATTTTTTAAACACAAACACAGAGCAAAACAGGACATACCATCATTTATAAACCTTCCAGAAACTGAACTCTATTTCCCTTGGTGCCATTTGGCATTTTAAAGGTGGGGGAAATATTTTTCTCCTGCGAGCTTTCTGGACTGAATAATCCAGGTTATGGAGACCCTGTACTCCTCAACTTTCACTGGTACTTTATTCTTGGAAATAATCAGAATGATTATTGAGAAACATGATTGTCTGGTATTGTCTTACATGTTTTAGGTAGTTCCTCATTTATACCTCACAATCATTCCAGGGCTTTAGTATTGAAACTGGAAATTCCAAGATCACACAGTCACAAAGCTGTGTGATCCAAGCCATCAGACTGCAGAGTTTGTACCCTTAGCCTTAATAATCTATGCTACCCATAATTACTGTCTCAAAGACCAGATGTTTTGTAACACTTCTTTCTCAATGCAAACACCATTATGCAAGGTGAGACTTGGTCAAAGCATAAATAATAACAAATAGAAGTGGAAATATTTTGACTGAAGGAGGAGTGGGAGTGGGTAGGGTCTGGAGCTTCCATCACTCACCCCACCTTTTATAACTCTTGAGTCTTCATAGCTCGGGCTCCTAAGGACACATCTCTTTTCCAAATTGCCCTTTCATTTGTCTGAGCTTCTCTCTAGTAGATTCCTATTATTAAATGCTCTCAGACCTCATTTTGCACAAATTCCATATTCGCTAATTCACCTTCTTGCCGAAGTTCATTTGTAACCCCAAATCAATATTTGTGGTGCTGTCAAAGTCATTTTTGGACACAAACAGTACAGTGAAAAATTGGCATCACCCAATATACATATTTGCAGCTGAAGCTGAACAGATGAGGCTGTGCTTTCTTATTTCTCCTCCTACACTATAAATGAGTTTTTAGTAAATAAACCAAATAGTTTATTTAGTGCCATGTCTTTTTCACTTTAGTGCATTTTGTTGGTGATTTTGCTGTGTTAAACAGCCCCAAGTATAATGCTGAAATGTTGTGTTTCTTTTTTTTTTTATTGGTTGTTCAAAACATTACAAAGCTCTTGACATATCATATTTCATACATTAGATTCAAGTGGGTTATGAACTCCCATTTTTACCCCAAATACAGATTGCAGAATCACATCGGTTACATATTCACATTTTTACATAATGCCCTATTAGTAACTGTTGTATTCTGCTACCTTTCCTATCCTCTACTATCCCCCCTCCCCTCCCCTCTCATCTTCTCTCTCTACCCCATCTACTGTAATTCATTTCTCTCCTTGTTTATTTTCCCATTCCCTTCACAACCTCTTGTCTAGTGTTTCTAGGTGCAAGAAAACTGAGGCATATGAGTTTGATGAACTTCATTCACACATGAGTTATAATGCTGATGGCCATGAGTTATATGATATACTAAATAAGGTCGATGAACAAAAACACACACAGATATATGTTGACTGGTAAGAAAATGTTGTGACCAGGGGCTCATAGGAACAGTTCATAGTTTGAATCTTGAATATTCTCCAAAGGCTCATATGTTGAAGGCTTGGTTTCCAGCCTGTGGTGCTTTTGCAAGGTGGTAGAACCTTTAGGAGGTGGGGCCTGTAGAATAAGATTATCGAGGGCGTTCCCTTAAAGGGAATATTCCTCTCTCTTTCTGTTTCCCAGCCACCATGAAGTGAATAGGCCTCTATAGCCATGTCCTCCAACCGTGGTGAACTCTGCTACAACAGGAACAAGTTACCATGTACTTAAACCTCTGAAACTGTGAGGCAAAATAAATATTTTCTCTTATTAAATTTATTGTTTCAATATTTTTTTTCACTTCAATGGAAAGTTGGCTAACATAGAACCTAACATTGTATTTCCCCAAGGATTCATAATATTCACTAATTCAGAGTCTGTGACAACTTTAGAGAGCTTAATTACCACAAATAATGAGAATCGACCATTGAGATATATATTTATTTATTTTGTGGTACCAACTAGGGATTGAACCCAGGGGTACTTTACCACTGAACTGCAAGGCCAGCCCTTTAATAAAAACATTTTTGGAGACAGGGTCTTGTTAGTTGCTGAGGTGGCCTCAAACTTGCAATCCTCTTGCCTTAGCCTCCTGAGTCACTGGGATTACACATGTGTGCCACTATGCCCAGTCTAAGAGTTTGTTATAGGAAAAAAATAAATGTGCTTATTTAAATTGACCCTAATTCTCAACCTTATAAATCAAGTAATATTATCCTTAATTTATAAGTAATAAAACTGAGGCCTAGATAATTTGTCAATGTCACTGAGGAAGAGAGAGGTAAAACCAAAGCCAAATAGTAGGAGGTCCTGTTGTTTTCTTTCCTTTTGGATCACTGCTTCCATTTTGTGAACTAATCCTGATTTGGCATCTTGCGCAATTCAGCCCTATCGGTCTCTCCCTGCTGCCCGGGGGTTTCTTTTACATTGGCTTCTGCACAGCACTCTCCCAGATCTCTCTACTCCCAACAGCTGCCCAGTGGAAACCTCCCTATTGATTCTGGGATAATTTTATAGGAGGTAGCCAGATGCTGGGTGCTCCAGCCACATTCTCCTCTATCTCTTTTCTTGCTCCCATCTTGCTTCTGGTAGCCATTGGGGTCAAGATTTCTAAGTAAAGCAAAAAAACATTTCCTGCCAAGAGAGAGAGAATAAAAAGAAGAGAAAGAGAAGAAAGACAAAGAATGGGGAGAAAAATGGACCTGGAGGAAGAATAGCAAAAGCAACAGGATGGGGTGGGGACAGGCAGGGTTGGCTGCTCCAAAAGAGATACTGGGGCAAACCGAAAGATAAGGATGGGAATCAGAGCAACAGGCTTCGAGATGTGTCTATAAGACCTATGTAATTCTTTATATTTTAAAATAATTTTCATGTCTATAATCTTATTTTGCATATCATAACTATGAATATGTGAAAGGCACATTCTTTTTCTATTTTATTGATCAGAAAATTGAAGCATGAAACCTGCTAGTGTTCTGCTCCAGGTCATGCATTTTTAATGTACTCCACATTTGGGATAGATTATTTTTATCATGTAGCAAAATTTAGCAATTTTTCAGTTTTTCAATCTTTAAGCCAGTGTCCAGAACAGTCTACAAGGCAAAAAAAAAAAAAAAAAAAAAAAAAGTTCTCCTTTATTTTAAAACTTATACCACATATCTGTTTCAATACTATTAACTACAACTGCCTTTAATTTTATTGATCACGTCAAAGCATTTGACTAAAATATAGCAAAACCACTGATCATTTCAAGGGGGTCATGAAGGGAATCAGTCATGTGGGTGAAGATAAAAGCAGTTTTGTTATGCTCCGTTTCTGGGACTCTTTCTAGGGATATTACTAAAGTCAAGAATAGATCAGAAATGAAGAATAGATAGGGATAAAAGACTAGCTTTCATGGAAAATTGAAATCATTCCTTTTAAAGTCTACAACTTCTACACTGAGGCTAGATCCCCGGCCTTGCAAGATGGGTTCATTTCTAGGTATAAAGGCAATTGCCTTGATAAGATCTTGTTGGAGCTGTGATTGATGTCACCAAGTTCAGTTGATGGTATCTTCTTATAAACTTAATGATATTTATTAAGCAGATTCAATGGGAGCAATCCTAGAATTTGATAAGGCCAGGAGATGCAAAAGGAAAATGTACTCTATTGGAGGTTTTATAGGCCAGTTAGGGACTGGAAGACTACTGATGTAAGTTGTTGCCCTCACCCCCACACACATATGCAAGGCGCTGCCAGTGTCATCAATTGATTTGTGCCTCTCATGAATGCTGATACTTCTTATTGCAAGATGAGAATATCTATGAGATATTTAGTGACTTCTTCAATGCCCTGGGATTTGCACCAAGCCCTTAGTCTCTCAGTGAAAAGCTCTTATCATTTACCTGCCCAGAAAGGAGTCAGAGAAGAACAGAGTCAGAGTCTACATCCACAATGGGGACACACAACTGAGGTGCAGATTTATGCAGGCATTGATGGCATAAGAATTCGGAATAAGGGCAAGATCTTTGTATGAGAGTGTGATGATGGGTGGGTTATGCTTCCTAGAAAAGACAAAATAAACATTTTAGGGCTTCTTTCACAAACGAAGTGGTTGTGGAAATATTTGCAAGGAGGAAATGGCTTTTTAATAGAGAAACTTGCTTGGCTAGAAAACAAAAGTTCGTTTTTTTTTTTTTTTTCTTGGCTAAAAGTAGTGCTTCTATTATATCCTGAAGCGTCTGGCTGTCCTGGTAGAGACATCTGAGTACAGCCACAGGCCTGGAATATCCTAAGAGGGTAAGAATAGCCATAATAAGAAATGACTCCCGCCGTTCTGGTCCCTGCAGTTGTCAGGAATGCTGTGCCTCAGAGGCAAGCAAGTGGCTTAGGGCTGTCTCAACTTGGAGGCAGAGACTTGCTTCCTAGCCTGGGCTCAAATCTTTCCTTTCACAGCTACAACTCTCACCTTTGTAGCTAAAATACATTTATTTCTGCAAGAACTTTCCACCTCCTTGGTGAACACCGGCCTCCACATCTCCAGCAGCCTTGAGTCCGTGGTGGCGTTCTGGAAGCATGGAGAACTTGGACTTGTTGGGCTTCCTCATCATCACATTAAACTGCAATGTGACCATCGTGGGTGAGTATTGGGAAACCCTTCCTGTTCTGCTTTTGTTTTTAGGTTTGCATTGAATCTTTCTTAAAGGGTCAGTGTGTATCCTAATTTTCAGTTTGCCTGGCCCACTCCCCAAAGAAAGGCCACTGTTCAGACCAGAGGTAAGGGAGCTGTGGGTACCAGCTTTCCTCTAATTGTTCCATGGTTCCACCATCATGGAAGGAAGTGTTGGGTGAGGGCTTTGTTCTATCACAGGGTTTCTGCTTGTTGACAGGTGGGTGTTGAATCTGAAGGCTGAAGCAGGTGGATGGGGGTATTTTTGTATAACCCTTCTTCATTGCTAGGAAAAGAAACAATTCAGTAAGAACTCATGAGAAAATAATGCCTGGATTATGCTTTTTTCTCATTTATCTTTTTCAATTTTATCCTTGGAGCTTAATTTGTAAAGATTAGTAATTTCTCTTACACATTTTAAACCAAATCCCAGTTGTTGCCCTCGCCCCCACACACATGCAGTGTAGTTTAGTTACTTTTTTTTTTTTTTCATTTTTGCAACACTGGAATGTTACCCAGGCCCTTGCACATGGGAGGCAAGCACTCTACCACTGAGTTATTCTCCCAGCCTCCTAGTTATTCTTTAAACAAAAGAAATAATAGAGACGTCTGCACTGGATGCAATTGAATTAAATTTTCAGAGAGGTGCGAGGATCATAGCAAAAGGGATTGTCAAAAGGACTGATATATGCCTGAGATGTCATTGATAATTTCCTTACTCATTATTTTGTAAAATTTAAAGAAAATCAATCTGTTAAAAGTTAAGCAGATGACTTTATCACCTAATGATAATATTTTTTGAATTTAACTGCCTTCTCTTATAATTGAGTTTTGTTTTTCTGATGTCAGGTGATGTTTTCTCTATCTCTTCACAAAACACAATATTTATAAATTATCCTGGGTATGTTTTAAATGTGTTTCAAAATAGTTTATCCATATCATGGAAGTATAGCTTTAAAGTTATTTTGGGTTCCTAGATTAGTCTCATTCATCAATGCTAAATTAAAGAAAGACAAGCTTCGTTTTAATTTATAGTGACTGGAATGGGAGAAAGGAATTCTAAATTACTGAAAAAATGAGTATTAGTAAAGAAATTTAATTTCAAGGACCACAGAGCACATTAAATACAAGCCCTTTGATTGAATGGCAAACTTGTGAGCTATTATCGTAAATAAGGGGGATACTGAAATTAGCAGCATGTATTTGCTCAACACAGTTACAGGAATATGCTAAAACCCTTTAAAAGCTTATTCTTCTAAAAGGAATAAGATCTTACTTACATCATTGATTTGCTTAGCCAAATTTTCTTTCTGGGCCTTTTAGTCCAAGAGCTATGCCCAAAAATTTGAGTCAAATTGAAACATTTTTGGTATATAATGATCTTTAAAAATCTGCTCATTTGGAAGCATCGTACAAATGAGTTCAAGTGCAAATAATTCTTGTACATTCCCCATGCTCCGTAATTATTTATCAAATGAACAAACTAGCTGATACTGTTACTCTGACTAAATATCTATCTATTGATTTATCAGTTCTCCATTCTCAGCCCCAGGCAGTATTTAAAAACTATAGTTTAGAGGAACTGAGTTTGTATTTTGATGAGACCATTCTTGCTTTCTCTTTTCCAGGAAAGATCTGGCTTATCTTCATGATACTGTTGAGGATGGTGGTGCTCATCTTGGCAGGGTACCCCATCTACCAGGATGAGCAGGAGAGATTTGTTTGTAACACTCTGCAGCCAGGATGTACCAACGTCTGCTATGACATCTTCTCCCCTGTGTCCCATCTACGGTTCTGGCTGATCCAGAGTGTGTCTGTTCTTCTGCCTTATGTGGTTTTCAGTGTCTATGTCCTCCACCAAGGAGCCCAGCTTGCAGCCCAAGGAGCCTGCTGGTCGAATGGAGTTGCCATGAGCCATAAGCCTTCTGACCTGACCCCTGGGGAGAGGCACTGCCCACAGCCCTGCAGGGCGGGGTGTAGCCTGAGTGTGCCAGATTTCTCCTCTGGCTATGTCATCCACCTCTTTTTTCGGACCTTGATGGAAGCAGCTTTCGGGGCCTTGCATTACTTCTTCTTTGGATTCTTGGTCCCTAAGAGATTCTCTTGTACACACTCTCCTTGCTCCAGCGTGGTGGACTGTTATGTTTCTCGGCCCACAGAGAAATCCATTATGATGCTTTTCATCTGGGCAGTCAGTGTGCTCTCCTTCCTCTTCAGTGTCATCGACCTGATCTGCAGTGTTCGGAAACGGAGGGGCAGGAAGGGAAGCCCCAGGGATGGACACTCCTCCCCTGTCAGGAAGGAGTGTGGAGCCATGACTTCGCCTCCTCACCACACTGAGGGATGTGAGACCTCTCAGAGACTGGGGGAGAGGCTAGGTGAGATGGATGAGGATGGCAGATGGAGGGAAGAGGGGGTGCCCACTCTCCCTGGTGTGTGCACCAGAGGGCAGGATGCCAACAGCCCCAGCAGTAAATTGGGGCAGGTGGAGACCCCCGATGAAGATGGGAGTGAAGTGATGTCCTCAGCCAGTGAAAGGTTGGCCATGGCTCACAAAGAGCCTGGGGGCAGTTCCCACAGAGAAGTCACCCAGGACACCAGGAGCAAAGGCCTTGCTAGGTCAGAGCAGCAGCCCTCAGTCTCTCGAAGCCACCTGGCTGAGCACTACTCAAGCAGTCAGCTACAGCTCACTGACCGGCTGGCCACCTCTGGCAGCACCCCCCACCTGAGAACCAAAAAGTCTGAGTGGGTATGAAGAGAGACTGTCATGCACAGCCCAGCAAGCCCACTTCTCCAGCATGGGTGTCACTGTCCTGTGCAAATGATCACAGCCATGAAGAAACATACTCACCTCAGCAGGTGTGAAATCTGTCACTTGGTAGTTTATTAACAAGCAGACAGGTGAGCTGGCATAAGGAAAAATGAACTTCCTGGAAGACTCTGGTACAGATTCAATTTGGATGATGCTTGCTGTTGACAAAACAAAACAAACAAACAAATAAAACAACAACAACAACAACAACAAAACACTGAAATGCCTGCATCAGGCTGAAATAATTAATTGGAGACTGTAAAGTTTCTGATTATCATGAGATTGGTATATATGCTACACTCTCAGAAATCCTGTTATCTTATTCTTTTCCATGGTATTTGCTTAAGTAAAGCATGCTCTTTTACATTAATGGAGCTCATTAATATTTTGATATTTTCTGGTGAAATATCATGAGGTTTTTTTTTTTCCTGCTAGGATGAAAGAGACATTAGTTATGCATGTCATCAATAGAGAGCAACTAGTTTAACTTTAATAAAAAGCATGATGATTGCATTGTGAAGGCACATTTCATACTCCCTTGTGTTAAGGGAGAAATGATCAATGCAGAAAATATAACTCATGAGCAATTTGTTTGGGGGGCCATCTTATATTGTTATTGCATGTGGACATAGGGTGCACAGGATGGGGGTGACCCTATGGTTTCCTGAGGTGTCACTTAAGTGTTTGCTGAATGGCTTCCTTCACCCTGTAGAAGGAATATTTTTACTGTTGATAAGTGGTCACAGATTTGTCACAAGTTTTTCAGTCCAGGTTTTGCCTGTGCCCTTTAGAAAATTGTACACTTTAAGATTGCTCTGAGAGTGTTTACATTCTCATGGATCAGACAAAGAAAAACATGAGTGTCACGGGAGCACGGTCCCAGTTTGTGCTTTTTTTGTGTGTACACTGGAAACAGCTGCCCTAGGCCTTGGGATGGACTTTACCCAAGTGTGTCTCTGAACTTCCTGATGTCACTGTGATTTTTAATTTAGCTACTGCCCCAGTTAAAGTATGTATCTGTGTTAGATTTACTGCTGCCTTAAATTGGGCAGATGAGAGAACGCACCTGCTGTGGGACAGTATAAACCAACTCACTCTGGGTTCAGTTCCAGGTCATCTAGAGCTATACCTAGATGGAGAAAGAGGACCTCTGATGTTGCCCCATCATGCGAGGAGCAAGGTTGCAGAAGAGGTATTGGGTTTTCTGGACCTTGGATGACTCCTTGGGACATGCAGATGGAGGAGTCCCTCCTCTTTTCTTTGCTTTCACGCAGGACACTGAAAATCTCCCCTGGTTTTGTAATTTAGAGTTTCAAGACTTAATTTTTTTTCCCCTGGTCATATAAGGGAAACCAAACCAAGCCAAACCAAACAAAAACAACTTCAACAAAACCCAGACTACACCTAAAAGGTTGCACGAGTAGAAAATCATGTAGCTATCATTTCCTTTTGAGATTTTAATTTACTTCTTTTTGAAACTTTGGATGAATAAAAGATGATTCACAGGTTCAGTCCCTGCCCTCACCCCAGAGGTTTACCAAGTTCCTTTTGCCTAAGGCAGAGATAGCATGCAAATTATAGTGATTGTAGCTGTTCTAACAGGTAAACCCCAATTTTAGAAGAAATTTTATAAAGTACAAATTTTGTAAAGTTCATGATTGAGGAGCAACTCTGCTCTAGGTGGTGACTTGGCGGGGGGGGGGGGTCCTAGATCTCCTAGTTCTAACATCTTCTGCCCACAGTGCCATAATTGCTGAGGAAGGGAAAAGAGGAGTGTTTTAGTCAGCTTTCTGACCAGAACAATTGGAAGGGGGTACCAGGGATTGAATTCAGGGGCACTTGGCCACTGAGCCACATCCTCAGTCTTATTTTGTATTTTATTTAGAGAAAGGATCTCACTGAGTTGCTTAGCACCTCGTGTTTGCTGAGGCTGGCTTTGAACTTGAGTTCCTCCTGCCTCAGCCTCCCGAGTCTCTGAGATTACAGATGTGTACCACCATACCCAGATTAATCAGAACAATTTTGAAGGAGGAAGTTTTAAGGGCTCATAACTTCATAGGTCTTAATTCATAGAAGGCTGGCTCCATTCTTCAGGGTTTGAGGTGAAGCTGAATATCATTGTGGAAGAGTGTGGCAGAGAAAAGCAACTCAGAAAGCAAAGAGAGAGAGAGAGAGAGAGAGAGAGAGAGAGAGAGAGAGAGAGAGAGAGAGAGAGACGACTATGCAGATATAAATATATACCCCCCAAGCCAGCCACACCCTACCACTTTAGATACCACTTAGTTAATCCCTATCAGGGGATTAATTCACTGATTGGGTTCAGATTCTCACAACCCAATCATTTCTCCTCTGAACCTTCTTGTAGTTTATCGAATGTGAGCTTTTGAGGGACACCTCACATCCAAACCATAACAAGGGGCCTCATAGAAAGGGCATTGGTTCAACTGGCCACATTCTCTGAGTAGAACCAAATTCTAACTTTTGAGAAAAATAGCTAGAAAGAAGGAGGTAACATTTGGATGAGCAGTTAGCCAGTGTTTGTCCCAGACAGGACCATCTTTCTGGATACCTGCCCTGTAAGATGCATTTGTTAAATTCTAGTGACCACTATACTGGTCTCCTAGGAAAAGCTAAGCTAAGCTCAGGTCCTTAGATAGCATGTTTGATCTGAAAAAGCCTTGGGCATTATTAAAGTTGCTAAGCATATCTAGTGATATTTCTTTTAGGAATAAAAATCTGAGAGAAAAGATAAAGTGAACTGACTAAATTTGGCCTACAACCCAAATCTCTTCTACCTTGGGGCTATCTTCTTAATGATAATCATTTTAAATAACAAAGGATTGCAACTGGCTTAAGTGAGTGTACACTTGTGTGTTTTAGTGTAACTCTTTGGTTTTTGCACAGTATGAAAAACTCATGTTTTCCAACTTGCTGAGGACTTCTCAGAAATCTCTTCCCAGGCAGATTCTAAGGTGACCCAGCACTGACAAGAGCCCAGTAGTGAAATCCAAACTCTGAACCAACACCTCCAGCTGGCTACCTGCAGAGACAAAAATGAAAGAGAGATTATGAGGATCAAGGGGATTGTGAGGATAAAACATTGTGCTCAGCCAAAGGAGGAATTATTTGAGTCGCATTAATAAATGCAACTCTCACTTTTAATAGGATATTACAATCTGCTGTAAGAGCCTATTTCAATTTTTCTGGGTATAAATTTTGTTTCAGGCAAGAAGAGTTGGGGAGGGTTGTGCTTTAGAGACAAGGAGAAGGGACATCTGCATTTCTCAGGTGCAGACTTGCTATGTACCTGCCTTCCACTTACAACTTCATTCCAACTCCAGGGGCTGTGTTAGCAGCAGAATCTGGTAAATCCTGCCAGCTGTGTTTTGGTTGTGCTGTGCTATAAACATTTCCTAGGAAGGAATTGGATGCCTTCCTCCAGTCCCCTGCCCCTGCATTGTAACCCTGTAAGGTGTGTGTGTGTGTGTGTGTGTGTGTGTGTGTGTGTGTGTCTGTGTGTGTATAACACTGTAAGTTGTGTGTGTGTGTGTTTCCTCCCTCCTATCAGCATGGAGCAAATCCCTTCCTTGAGGAAATTTCAGCTTGAGCTGCATCTCTGTATTTGACCTGAGAGAGGTGAGTGGCACACAGTAAAGTCAAAAGAACTCTATAGAATTATCTAATAAACTGAATGTGGTTGAAATGCATTTCATGGGAAATTCAGGAAATTAAAAGTCATAAGGAGACTGGGGGATGATCTCAGTGATAGAGTGCTAGCAAAGTGCAAGAAGTGCTGTGTTTAATCTTCAGCACTGAAACAAAAACAAAAACAAACAAAAAACAAACCAGATTTTAATAAAAAGGGTTTCCTCTCTCCCCAAGTGGGAGGAACAGAGGAGTTCACGACAGGTTGTACTCTCCCTGCATGACACTGATTGGTCGTTGACTTTGGCCATCGTAGAGCTGAAAGTTTTCTCAGCACATCACCTGTGTGTCACAGGACTGGTTTCTTCCCTCCAATCTCTCTAGGAGGTACTTCTTGTTTTTCACATAGTCACCTTACTGTTTTATCAGTAGTCTGAGAAATAAGATTTCAAATCCGTGGAGCTAAGTCAATAAGTTAGTATTTATTGAGTGTTGACCTTGCATCTCAATTAATCTTTTGCTTCTGTTTCTTTTTACGAAACTTTGAAAATATCAACTTAATACATCAGCTACCAGAAAACTGCAGTAGGACAAGTTCTAGTGAGAAGTCACTAGTTCTAGTGCCATTCCAACTCTTGTGAATCTTCCTCTTCTCAGTCCTGTATGGAGCAAGTAACTCCTGTCATACTTTGTGGGCTTGTTGGGAAGCTTGGATGCTAGACATGGAAGCTTCATAAGAGGGACATCGTTGTGGGTCACCATGAAGTGGTTCCAGGACTGTGAAACCAGAGATACTTGATGGATTAATGTAAACAAGTCTCTCCAGGAATTGGTAACCATACATTTGCCTAAGGAGAAAGACATCCATGGACTTAAAAATACCTTTGACTTTCTTCATACATCACCTATTTTTTTGTTGTTATCTTGTGTTATAGCTCATAATCATGTGTTGTAACCCATTCTTTTCACTCACCTCTTTCCTCTCTTATCTCTGCCCAGAAAAAGTTAGGATTTAAGAATCATCAGCAGAAGATGTAGGAATTCTATTAGGTCTGTTTGGATAATAGAGTTGGTGAGCAATCATGGGATTTGCAAAATTGTATGCAACCCGGTCTCATGGGAAGGAGATAATTTAATAAGACTTTACTTCATCCTCTTGGTGATGAGAAGCAGCCCCTTGTCTTGGATTTATTTTCTTTGTTTTACCCACAAGCAACTGATTGTCCTTTTCCCTGTTTTTTCCTGCAGAGGTTTGCCTTGAGATGTGGGTGTGTAATAAAAAGTGACAGCCAAGAGAGACAATAGTGGCACTGGGTAGACATTGCAAGCCCCACGGTGCCAGTACTTGGAAAGCTGACTAGCAGGTATTCCAACAGAACACAAATATTCTCTCTTCCTTCCCTTCTGATTCCTCCTTCCAGCTGTTTACTAAGCAGCTACAAAACTCCCTCTTGGCTATACTTTGTCAAATTAGATTTCTGTGAAGGTGTGTAGGGTTTTCCCTCTCGGTATATGAAATAATGTGTTTTTCCCGTTTAATTTTTCCCCTTTTCTTATACTTTAGAAAGTTAAAGTTCTTTTGATCTCAGAAATGGTATCTGAGAAGGAATTAAATGTCTATGAATTAGTCTTTCTCACCTGAGATATTTGATCCCCCCAAAGCCTCAGGCATTACTACAGTTTACAGTAAGCATATCTAGTTTCATTTCCTTCAGAATTGAAAATTCAGTAATTTTGTAAAGATGGTTTGTGGGAATGACCATTAGAAGAATATAAAAATTTCTAGGCTAAAGCAAATTCATCAGATTCTGTAGTGTTCCCAGAGTGGATTTTCAGAGAGAAGTTAAGACAAAGACTGAGACCATAGTTAGGGGATAGGAATCCATTTCTATTCTCTCACTAGCAAAAGATTCTGAGGACAATAACTTTTATTTGTATATCTCTGTTCCCTTATATATCAAAAAGAAGGTGTTGTCCTTCCACCTAGAAGTATGACATAATATTTACTGTCAAAGTGTGGATGAAGGAGGCTTTACCTCTTTGCAGTAAGCTAGAAATGTAAAAATGAAAGATTGTTCGTTCTGTGTCTATTAAGCATCTTTTGTATATCTAGTGTTTATGCAAGGCATAGGGTGATTGATAAGAAAGTGATAGGAAAGACCATCTTTCAATCTGAGAATATCTTTAAATGAGATAATTGGGTACTAAATGAAGGCAACATAAAATACAAAAAGAAATTTTATGGTACAGACTTGAATATTGCTCCATAAATTTTTTATATTTCGTGAATAAACCATCACTGAGTCAACAGCAAAACTTCTTTCATGAAGTAAAGGAATCAGGCCATCTCCATCACTCAATTGAGGAATGTAAGAAGCCTGGTCCTTTTGATGTCACCCCATATCACCCTCCTGGGACCCTCAGCTCCCTCTGGGTTCCCCTTGTCAGGCACTTGCTCCCTCATTGTCCTGCATAGTCATGGCCCCTGTTATGTTTGTGTGTCCCCCAAAGGTCTGTGTAGAAAGGCTTTGTTACAGAGTGGCAGTATTAGGGACGCTGTGCAGTCCTGAAGCCACTGGGGGCATGATCTCTTAGGGATTGTGGGAATCCACTTTTTCCCACCTGTCACCCTCCTTCCTGGCTCTAGATATTGACATGGGCTCCCACCATTGCTATCCAGGGTCCTCACTAGATGCCTAAGACAATGGGGCTGTCTGACCTTGGACTTGAACCTCCAGAACCATAAGCCCAAATAAACCTTTCTTTATTTCATAAGTAGGCTGTGTTAGGCATTTTATTTCAGTGATGTGAAGTTGACTAATACAGCCCTTAACCCAACTGTGCCCAGGAGGCCTGAATACCGCCACCCCCCAAACCAAGTACCTACCATCGACATTGTGGAACCTGTCAAGGAGCTTAGTAATTTGACTCATCAGTTCATTTTACACCTAAGCAAATGAAAGTCTGAGAAGGTGATGTAACTCTTCAAAAACAATCTAGTCAGTTGGTGATTGGTGGCCAAGCATATCTTTCCCAGGTGGCTTTGGCTCCTTTCACTGTTCCAGATGACTTTCTTTTTTTTTTTTTTTTTTTCCTTCATCTTCTTTTTTTGTTTTCTTCCTGGAAATCGAACTCAGGGCCTCTCACATGTTAGGCAAGTACTCTATCATTGAGCTAGATTCCCAGCACATTAAAAATTTTTAAATTTTGATACAGGGTCTCAGTAAATTGCCCGGACTGGCTTTGAACTTGCAGTGCTCCTATCTCAGCCTTTTAGGTAGCTGGGATTACAGGAGTGTGCCACCATGCTTGGCCAGTGGCCTCAAAAGCAGTCAAAAGGAAGGAATGCTTGTTTACAATAGCTTATGTATAAACCTTCTAGGAGGAAATTAATAGGGGCGGGGGAATATTATGAGAACTCTATAGGAAACCCAAAGGATAAGAACGAAATTGGTATTTGATCACAAATCAGATTGGCAAACATTTTTGAAATTAAAAATCATCATAGACATATAAAACACAGAAATTTTAAAAATAATGCTTATATTCTCCCTCAGCAATAGAATATAATCTGCTTATAATCTTTGTCTGTTAGGGTGGTTTTTTTGGGGGGTGGGTACCGAGGATTATAACTCAGGGGCACTCAACCCCACATTCCCAGCCCTATTTTGTATTTTACTTAGAGACAGGGTCTCACTGAATTGCTTAGCACCTTGCTTTTGCTGAGGCTTTCTTTGAACTCCAGATCCTCCTGCCTCAGCCTCCTGAGCCGCTGAGATTACAGGCGTGTGCCCGACATCTTTTAGGTTGTAAATTTACAATTATATTTTTACTACTCATAGTGTGCTTTCTTGACATGCTAAGTCAAAAATAATTTTTATGGTTCTCCAGTCTTTGTGGCTCACCAATTTGAATGCCCAGCCTCTGTCACTGAACAAAATGCTTTTAACTTTTTGATATTAGAAAAAAAAAAAAACAAGAATAGATGTACAGTCCTTTTCTCAAATTTTGGATTATTTCTTTAGGATAGCTTTGTAGAAATGTCATAAGTTCACATACATCCTCAACTGTTATTAGTTCCAACCCTACGTGGACTACTTACTATTTGTGATGTGGCCACAATTTTATGGGTTGAACTTTAAATGCTACCCTTGGATATGCTGTTTCCCTCTGGTGCCTTGTCTAGAATGTGGGTAACGTCCCTCCAGGTGGTTGGGGTATCTTAGCTCTTCCCAACAAGTCTGTCAATGAAGTTTCTCAAGGGTATATTATCTGAGTTATTGATAAAACATTTTAATTATATTTTAGTAATTAATCAGTTATTAAGGTAGCATACTTACATATTAGAAAATTTAAATTAAATGAAATCTAAAAATTAGGCCAACTTCTAAAGGAACTTGATCAGCTAGTATGCTTATGCACCTTCCATGTGATTAAAATGTGATTTTTCTCCATGCTTGAAGTGATTCCCTTTCCAGAAAAACATTTCATCTAGATTAAATTCAGAAATTGATCTCTACCTTTTCTGTCTGTGGTTCCCAACTGCTCTGATTGAGAGACAGTCTTGCTTTATTTCCTGGCTTTTCTACCCAAACCATTTCATTTATACTTTGAAACACACAGACCCATCTATACCTTGGAAATAGAAATGCTGAGAAGTAGTATCTGGAGGAGACAGATATTCAGGAGGTGGTACATATACACTTTTGTTACTTGTTGTATTAGCGGGGATGAATCAGAGGAGAACCTGGCTCAGTTTGCTTGATACACATTCACCTAAATGGGAATTTATCCTGGTGGATACTCATAATTTCTGCTGCAGAAGAGGACAGGCTGAGTTGCCCCTGGGGCATTTGGTAGGAGATGACTAGTAGGAAGTTGGAGTGACTGGACCAGAGCTTGGAGATGAGTTTGGATGCAGATAGATTTAGGAATAATTAATATAACTGCCATGGAGTCCTACCCATTAGTCTATTCTCTGCTTTAGACACCTCCTTGGTGGCCCTAAAAGACAGGAAAAGTAGGTGGTGTCAGCAAGACTATTGGGATCCCTACAATTACTCCTAAATAAATGAATCCCCTTGTTTTCTATTTAAGAACCAGATCTTACAGCAAAGCAGTCCTGATTTATTTACCCAATCTAATAACTTGGTCAATAGGACAAGCAGCAGATCTGCAGTATTCCACAGTTCTTCGATATTAATTCTTATTTATTTCTCTGCAACTTCAAACCCTTTTGTTCTGTGTTCCCTCTTCTGACCCCACCTAGGCTTCTATCCCAAACTTCTGAGGGAATGAATGGTCTGGTCCTGTCTGCGGCAGGCCCCACGGCTGACTAAATCACCTTATGTGATGGAAAGAGAAGAGAATTATGTATTCATCTAACATTAACTTTATAGTGATGAGCCAGTGTTGAATCTGATCTTTTTTAAATTGATTTCATTATCATTTTTTAAATACACGACAACAGTGGAATGCATTACAACTCTTATTACACATATAGAGCACAGTTTTTCATATCTGTATATAAAGTAAGTTCATGCCAATTTATGCCCTTATACATGTACTTTTTTGCATTACAATTCTTAATACACATATATACCACAATTTTTCATATCTCTGTTTGTATATAAAGTATGTTGATACCCAATTCAAGTCTTCATACATGTACTTCATATAATGATGTCCATCACATTCCACCATCCTTGCTAATCCCCTTCCCCTTCTCTTCCCCTCCCACCCCTCTCCCCTATCTAGAATTAGGAATAATTAATATAACTGCCATGGAGTCCTACTCATGCTCTCCCTCCCTACCCCACTATGAGTCACCCTCTGTATATCAGAGAAAACATTCACCATTTGTTTTTTGGAGATTGGCTAACTTCACTTAGCATTATTTTCTCCAATACCATCCATTTGCTTGCAAGTGCTTCCTCTCCTCGGTCTATACCCAAAGGACTTAAAAACAGCATACTACAGGGACATGACCACATCAATGCTTATAGCAGCACAATTCACAATAGCTAAACTGTGGAGCCAACCTAGATGCCCTTCAGTGGATGAATGGATTTTTAAAATGTGGCATATGTGCACAATGGAATTTTACTCAGCTTTAAAAGAGAATAAAATCAATCTGATCTTTTTAACAATTCTTATACTGTATTTATTTTTTGCTGTTTCTCAGATTAAATGTACTTTTCTTGGGGAATATAGGTTTAATTTCAATAAGCTAACCTATATTATTGCCAATTTTACTCTCCAGACACAAATGATCATGATATCTCAGGGATAAGGCACAAAGTACTGGTAAGAAGGCTGGAAGTGGCCTTGGGGGCTGTCTGATCTTTCTTCAGAAAATAGCTCAAACACCCAAGTTAGTGCCATTCTAAATCCCTGGTCACAGTGGTGTCCTCAACTCTGTTCCCTCCAGCTCCACGTTTTCCTGGTTGGTTGAATTCCATAAGCTCCTTGCCAATCATTTTGAACCTTTTCTACTCTCCTCACACCTTCGTAGGTAGCCTCACTTCTGACAACACAGAGAAGCCATTCAGTGGGAACTTCTAAACTTCTAAAAGAAAGGGCTTAAATCTGGAAAAGCTGCTGTAAGTTATTGGGGAGGGAGAAGGACATACAACAGAAGTCACCTGGTGTCAACTGCATGCATGCCTACCGCATACCAAGAGCACAGATGTAGTAATTTGATCCTCTTAGTACCCTCATAACTGCTATTTTACAGATAAGGAAACAGAGGATCACTGGTAATTTTCTCATAGTCATACAAAGAGAAAACTGGGGTAGAAATTTAGATCTGACCCAAATACCTGTGTTCTTTCTCCCCACCCCAGTAACTCTTACAAGCTTCTGGCTTGAAATAGGGGCGGGGGAAACCAAACCATCACCGTCCCATAATCAAGTCTTGGCTTGCTCAAGGCTTTGTAATCATTTCTTTTCTTGTCTGGGAACACAGAAAGGATGCTTCTGATCACAGAAGTACTATCTTTGCCAAATGCTGATTTTTTTAATCAGAAGAGGATTTTTAAGCTGCTTGATGAATTTATTCTACATGTCTCTCTTCCTCTTGAGTGTGTAGAAGTTTGTTCACATTTGATCTTTTTATCAGATACCCAATATGCACTGGGTCTGTCTGCTCTATATCACTACAACCATCTCTTTTTGTGCAACTTAATTATCAAAACTGATGTAAAACCCAATCTAACAAGATATTAAAAGAGAGGTGGGAAATGATGTTTCTGTAATTTTTAGGATTTTTGTCTAGGTGGATAGAGCCCACTGATGGGTGATATTTGAAATTACTTATTAATAATTCAGTTCTTGAGCTTGAATACCCTGTAAAATCCAAATGCATCCAGAAGAAAGGCTTCCTGTATCACTTATGCTCTTTTGAACATGAAAGATTAGAGGGAAGGTTATGAAAAGAAGAGGAAGAAGATGAAATGAGGGGGTGCCTTGGACTAGGGACTGGAAAGGTGGAGTGATGGGCACCAAAGAGGAAAGGGAGAGACAAGAACAGACTGGAATCACAAAGACAGTTTTTTTTTTTTTGTCAGAGACACCAAGAGATACAGCCAGGAGCCAGGCAGGAAGCAGCAGGATAGGCAGCTCCATTAGGCTTCCAGAGGTCTAGGATTAAGGCTATGCCCTGGAAGGAAGCAGAGTGGAAATACTCCAGATTTGTAATTGGGGCTGGATAAGCAACATTGGGTAGATGTGTTTTGGAATCTGGTAGTTTTGAACATTGAAGGCAGGGTGGGAATCATGCTTGTGAGACAGACAAGCCTAAAGAGGCAAACTAATACGTCAGTAACTTTTATATTTCTAAATGGGGCCTTCGAGTGTTCAGCCAGGGCCCCTTTGGGTCAGTCTGAGATGGAGGGTAATATAGAGCCGCCTTTGTGGAGGATGGATGGGATTTTAGAAAACTTCTCTGCACTTCAATTGACCTTACTAACGACCCTGGGTGTATTTCTTTTCTTTTTCTGTTTTTCTTTGTTATGTGGTGCTGGGAATGGAACCCAGGGCCTTGTCCATGCTAGGCAAATGCTATACATCTAAGCTATATCACCAACTCCCTTAGGTATATTTCTGACGCCAAAATTCCCTAATAAATTTTTATCATTAGGTACTGCTGCATCAAAAAACATAGTTTCTTTATTATTAATGTCATACTGCACAGAAATTCTGGCATGACCGGGGCATGTACTCTGTTCTGTATTGCTTAGAGTCTTGATAAGTTTAGAAAAACAAAAACAAAACAAAAAAGCTAATAACAAACTTCAGTGTTAATAAATAAAGGGATATAGGATGGAGCTTAATACCTGAGAAGGAAACATGGAAGTCACCCAAGGCTACAAAAAAAAAAAAGAAGGCAAGAGGGGCTCCAAAGACGTGCTTCACCACCTTCTCAAATCATTTCCCATCCCAAGTCTGGAAGGGAGACTCCAGACAGGCTCTGGTTTGATAGTAGATGGCGACCCACACAACCGTGCTAGACTTAGACACAACATGTCTGTCTGGGGAATCACATGAAATAGAGGGTGGAATGTCATCCAGGTTGTTTCAGCAAAGTCTGATTATGCTAGGGAAATAACACTGCTGATAATTCCAATGGAATTAACACCTTTTGTTGTTAACTTGACACTTCTCACACAAGTTAACGAAAGATTTACAAAAAAGCTAAACCAGTAACTTTAGGGGCCTGGAAAAGAGTTATTGACTTGCTTCAGACCTGCCCTTACTTTACTGAATTTGGAAACATCTGTGTTAGTCTTGCACTAATCCTTCTTCAGTTGGCACAACATGATTGTGTTGGAAAGTTTCATGGAATTCACCGCATTCATCCTTTAATTAGACTAAACTTGGATTTAAAAGCTTCTGTGTGATTTGGAAAAATTCAGCCTTTGGTCTCAGACTGTTAAATCCTTTGAGAATTTTGAAGTGCAAATATACAAAATCATAATACAGTGTAAGGTTCTGTTAATCTTAAGAGTATGTGAGTCATTTTAAACCTAAAATATTTTAAACTTAGTCATATCCTTTTTATGGAATCCAACTTTCCAGTGTAAAGATTTTAAAAGTTTTCCAGCATATAGAATATAAATCCTAAAATATGGAAAGTCTATGTATGAAATATTGCTAATGAGGCTGGAGCATTTCGTTGCAATTGTGACTTAAAATTTTTTTTGTTTTGTTTTATCCAAGCTTTTCTTATAATATTTCTTCTCTATTCTTTTTCACTTCTCTATTCTCACTGTTTAGTTTTGCTTTAAGTTCATTTTCTCCACATCATCAGTCTCACATGAAGAAAGTGTCCACAGTAAATATGGTACTTCTAATGCCCTCCCATATCATGGTCATTAATTGATACAATGAATGTTAAAATTCTGTTTTTAGAACAGCAAACATTTTTAAAAATAATAGAAATTTTCTCTTTTGAATTGGTTAAAGCACTTGCCATTATTAATACTTCAGAGGGCACAAATATCTCATTGAGGAGAATAATATCTTGAATTCCCCTTTTCTTGTAAATAGAAATTTTAGATGGATTATTTTTATATTAAAAATGTCCATTGAGTTTTAGAATCATGTGAAAAGGACAGGGCAATAATTTTGAGAAAATCATTTTGTGGATGAGGCAAACTGGATTCATAAAAATTAGTAATGTTCCAGACTAATAAAAGATGAAGGCAAGAATACAAATTCTAATCTTCATCTAATTGTTTTTGTATTTCATGTTGTTATTCTAAGTAGAAATCAGAATTAACTATGGCAGAGAGGAAGAGAAAGAAGACATATGATGAGCATATTAGAGTGGGTAGTTGTAGTCATTAGTACCATTTGACAGCTATTTTCAGTTTTTATTTTCTGAGCAAGTGGTAGGATGACTTCCCTGCACTATTTGCATTGCCATATGGCTATATGATTTTCCTTGGCTAAGGGCACACACAGATGCCACATGTTATCTCCAGGCAGAAACTTCAAGTGCTCGAATTGGTACGTTCCTTCCCCACTGATGGAGGAATCATGGAAGCAGAGGTCAAGATAAAGATTTTGTCAAACTGGGTTTTTTACCCAACCAAGTGAATAGAAACTCTTCACTGACACATTAGACATGTATAAATGATAAATTATTTTTTTGTTGTGTGAAGTTGCTGAGATTAGAGTTGTTATTGTAGCAACACCCATCTTATTCTGATTGATATAAAAATGAAGGCGAATAAGGGAATAAAGATTGCTTGGATCAATGGGTGGATGGGTGCTTGGATGAATGAATGAATGGACCAACATAATAATTGGTGACTAGATCAGACTGGAGGGACAAACTTCTTTCTGCACCAATATCCTCACTACATGGACTCAAATAAAATGAAAATCACCAAGAGTTGGAAGAAATCCTGATGTTCATCCACAGATGACAGGATAAATAAAATATGTCATGTACTGTTATGGTTTGGATGTGAGGTGTCCTCCAAAAGCTCATGTATGAGACAATGTGAGAGGGTTCAGAGGGGGAAAGGATTGGGTTGTAAGTGCCTTAACCCAATCAGTGAATTAATCACCTAATGGGATTAATTGAGTGGTAATTGAAGGCAGGTAGGGTGTGGCTGGAGGAGGTGGGAATTGGGGGCATGGCTTTGGAGTACATAGCTGACCAATGATCTCTGCTTCTTGATCATCATGTGTGCTTCTTCCCTCTGCCACGCTCTTCCACCATGATGTTCTGCCTCACCAGTTCCAGAATGGAGCTGACCTTCTATGGATTAAGACCTCTGAAACTGTGAGTCCTCAAATAAACATTTTCTCCTCTACAGTTGTTCTGGTCAGGTCTTTCAGTCACAGCAGCAAAAAAAAGCTGACTAAAACATGTACATATAATGGAATATTATTCAGCCTCTAAAGTAAGGAAATAATGACATGCTACAACATGGATGAACTTTCTAAGTGAAAGAAGTCAGTCACCAAAAGAAAAAATACTTTGATTCCAATTGTATCTAAAGTAGTCAAATTCATAGAAACAAAGGGAAAGTGATGGTTGTCCAGGATTGAAAGAGGTGAAGAGAATAAAGTGTAGGCATGTAATGGGTATAATATTTCAGTTTTGCAAGATGAAAAAGATCCGGGAAAGTATTTCATAAACATGTGAAAATGCTTACAACTATAGAAATGGACAATTAAAATTGTTAAGATGGTAAGGTCTATATTATGTGCTCCTTAGCACAATAAAAAATAAGAAATGCTCATGGAAACATCTGTATTTTATTTCTCCACACTTTTATCGGTGCATTATAGTTGTGTATAGTGGTGGGATTTGTTGTTAATAGTCATACATGCATTCAATATAACAAAATAATTTGGTTAATATCATTCTCCAGTATATACCTTTCCCTCTCTTCCTTCCTCCCTCTGGTCCTTTTCCTCTCTTGTTCTCCCTTCAGTTTTCATGAGACCATCCCCTACCTTTCTTTTTCTTTTTCCTCTCTAGCTTCCAAATATGAGAGAAAATATACCACCCTTGACTTTCTGAGTTTGACTTGTTTTGCTTAACATAATGATTTCAAATTCCATCCATTTTCCTGCAAATGACAGAATTTCACTCTTCTTTACGGCTGAATAAAACTCCAGTGTGTGTGTGTGTGTGTGTGTGTGTGTGTGTATCATCCACAGATGGATACCTAGGCTGGTTGCATAGTTTGGCTACTGTCAGTTGTGCGGCTATAAACATGGGTATGCATATATTGCTATAGTATGATGATTTTAATTCTATAGGATAAACACTATGGAGTGGTATATCTATATCTGGGTCATGTGAAACATCAATATTTTAAAACAAATCCCTTTAATGATGATAACTGACGTCCATTGCACCAGGCAGGCACTGTCCTACACTTATTATTTACATTAGGATTAATCCTGACAATACCCTTGTAAGGTAGGTTGATTTCATCCACATTTTACAGAGGATAAAACTAAGGAAGATGGAGACTAAGTAACTTCCCAAGGTACTAGTGGTGGCAGGCAGTGGGGTCCAGCTTTCCTTTCTTAACCACCTAATTTTCCTGGTTTTCTACAGTACACTGGGGATTCTGTAAATTAATCAAGTAAAAACAGTGTTCACTGGAAGAAATTTTCTAAAATTATTGAGTTGTTAACTTGTGTTCAGTTCCCATTAAGTATGTCCAAGGGATATTCTTTTTTTTTCAATTTGTTTTAATTAGTTAGACATGAGAGTAGAATGCATTTATGCACTTTGATATACATAAATTGGGCATAATTTCTCATATTTCTGATTGTACATGCTGTAGAATCACATCAGTCATGCAGTCATATATATGTATATACTAAGGTAATATTGTCTGTTCTTTTTGTTAATATACTGTTGCTTTTAATTGGCTCAGAAAAAATATACATATTTATGGGGTACAGGTAGCATTTCAATACATGCACACAATATAGAATGATCAGATAATGGTCGTTGAAGTATCTATCTCTGTCTTACCCAGTTTCTGTTACTATAACCAGAGATAAACACATTTCTAAAAAGAAAAGTTTTATCCCAAGGGTCATCCCAAACTGTTGTTTGGTTAAAAACAACAAAGCATGAAGTGTTCTCTTTGGACCAGGTGGGGGCACTCCTGTCTTCTCCCAAATATTTACTTTCTTAAGTGACAAAAAATAAAAAAGAACCAATTCCATGCAAAGCAGTCAAGTTGAATAATAACAACTAGTTTTGCTTAGTTAATTTCTATTTCTCTATGCTTATTTCATTTTAGATCATAATATCACGTTCAATTACATTTACTGGTCACTGGCTTTTGGCTACATATGAAAAAACGAATCACCATGAATAGTTTTTAAAATGTTGAATTCTTAGGTGGCATCCCCAGAAATCCTTACTCTATTAATCTGAGATGCACCTTGGGCATCAGTATTTAAAAAAAAAAACACTCCACGTGCTTCTAAAGTTTAGGCAAAGTTTAGAACTACTGCTGGGATATTAGACAATCAGAATCAGGCTTTATGGGGGAAAATAATTGGACACTGGTTTCCTGATTGAATTTAGTATGTGATTCTCCAGAATGTTCAGTAAGGTGATAAAAATATAGGCATTTTTGTCTTCTGAATAACCATTTCACCCCGAGGTTTGGAAAGACATTCAAACTTGGGTGTTCAGTTAACATGTATCCTCACCTCTTCTATCTTTCTCTGGCTATCATTTGTCCTGACCATCCTAGGTCATCTCCCCTCTCCTGAGCTGGTCAAGTCAGGTGAACTATAATCTCTTCAGAATGTTTTCTCATGTCAGCAATTTCTGTGCTGCTCTTCTAGATCTTAGAGGCCTTTTGCTCTCTCTGCTACCGCTTCTGCACCGACCTTTGCTGCTCAGTGGCTCTGCTATTTGCCTTCCTCCCTGGCTAGGCCCTCCCTGAAGGGCCTCAGGCCTCTGCTGGCCAGGACAGATGTTTTTCACATCTGGCCCCTCCCCCCAGAGTGAACTCAATCAGTAACAGACTCCTCCATTCCTCCCTTAGGGCAATGCAGCTTCTCACTAAGCTAGAGCACAGCTTCTGGTCCTTGGATTTTGTACCAACTAGGGAAAAGTTCATGTGGCAACTACAGAATTATTGTGAATTTTAGTTCTCAGGAACAAGAAATCTTTATAGGTGAGCTTGGTGTAGCTGCCTCCTTTTTATGCTCATCCTTCTTTAAAAGCCTGGTCTCTCACATCTCCTCCTTCCCAAAGGACTGCCCCAACAGTCCAAAGCAAGTGCTTCTCGTTTCTTCCCTTTGACTGACCTTATTTTCTCATGTAGTTTTTATTCCTTGGCATGTTCCCTGAATACCTTGGCTAGATCTTAGGGGCAGTCTATGTCCCAACCAACCCATCAGCTTACGTGTGTCCACTGGACTCTGCAGAATGACTTCTATGTGGTTTCTTCCATGTCGGGCAGTACATTTCATTAAGCAAACCAATTGGTTACATCCCACCTCAAAATAGTCTTTATTATTCAGTCTTTCTGTCATGAAAAGATGTGGCTTGGTGGACCACTGGCAAACTTCTAGTCTCTAAATAAAGTACCTCAGAAGATAGTTTTAAAACAGATATACCTTTTGATTTCAACACAGCCTAATTGTATTTTTAGCAGAACCATTCATTATATTGAGGATTTAACTCTGTGGAGGTTAATGAAAACTGATCTTACTGTATGACAGGGATGTCTTGTGGTCCTTTTTTTCTGAGTAAATTGTGAATACAAACGCTTGAAGGCCTTCTGGGTGGGGCCCGTGCTTGTGACAGGGCCAGCTCTGGTTGTTCAGTATTTTTGGATGCATTGAATTGAATGAACTGCTATATCCTCCATGTTCTGGAACTTTGTGGCACCACAAGATGGCAGTATAGTATCAAATGTGGAAAGTTGATAGCTGCTGGATTTGATTTGAGCCTCCTTAGAATGTTTGCACCTACTCTTTAAATTGCACCATCTGCTCTGCCATTGACTCTCTTTGGACAAGAGAATCTGACTTTTTCCTGCAGACTTTGAAGTATTACATGCAACTGCACGTGGGCAGTGCAGGTTAAGACAGTGTAATAAGACACGGTTTGCTCCTTAAACTTTGTTATGCTTTCCTCCTTGTCTTCCGATACTTTCAAATTGCATTTATTATAAAGCAAAAAGAAAGTGTCCCCCATAACTTCTCCCACAAGTAATTTTAATGAGCTTTGGCTTTACTAATGTTTTTAACCATATGAGATTTTATTTACATTGATCTTCTAGCCACACAGCAACCACATCCCCCCACCCGCCAAATATTGACAAGATTTTAAAAAACTAACACTTGTTTCATATAGTAATGAAGGATACCTCTACAGAGCACAAATGGGTGTCCTGGCAAGGGACTCATTCATTTGTGTAACATAAGTGGACCTATAGAGACCCTTCTTTACTCTTCCCATCCCTAAAATCCATTTTGGGTTTTTGATTCCAGTAGATACCATTTGGGTACTGGCAACATTTTAATCAAAATTTTAGCTTTAAAGGCAAAGACCAGCACTTGTATTTTAAATATCAGTCTCTGAAATCAGTCTATAGTGATTATAGGTACTGGTCTTTTTGCTGAATGTTGTCCTCAGAATGTAAATAGGGTTGGTTTGTTTGACAACCTTGTTTAGATGGGGCATTCTTACAGCTATTTGTGAAAGTTATCAAATATGGCATTTTACAAGGACATTTTGAATTAATAAGGTCAAAAGCTTCAAAGTCAAACAATTCCTTCTCTATCATATAGTTGAAAATGTGTCATTATTCAGAATACCACATTAGACAACCAGGAAGCTAACCAGTGGTTTTTAAGCTCTCATTTTTCCCACATATGTGATCAAGACCTGCCCTCAAAATTCTACTATATAACAGAATATGTGAAGTTTGTGGCTGGTTTATGCACACTACAGCACAAGTGTTACCACATGGGTTAGATGCAGGACATTCATTGATACCTAAGTTACAAAGTAATTGTTCTTTAATAAATAAAAATGCTGGCAAGATAAAGATTTTTACAATGTCTGACTGCCAAAAATAAAATTGGCATGATAGCTAAAGTAGGTATTCTTGTTGCATATCTAATTTTAAAAAATCTAACACAAAGAAAGACTCTGGAAATGCTACTATCACAAAACTTTTCTTAAGTCTCTTGCATGAGAAAAATCAGTAAAGGAAGTAGTTTTCCTCCCATTACTTAGAAAAAAAAAAAAACAACTTTTTTTTTTCCAGGAAAAGAGAATAAACATCTATGAAGAATGCACTGAAAAAGTCCCCTCCCTTTCCACAATGATTGATGTCCCTGTCATTAGTAGGGTAGCTGACCATTTCTTATCTTGATTGACAGGTTAATAAGGGACCTGGGGCTATCTTTTCAGTATGAACACACAACCTTAGCAATTACTTTTAAATTATTGCTAATCTGCCAGAAAATAACAAGCATAAGGAATAAAAATATCTGAAAAAGAAATGTCTATGAAGGAGCTTTTACTTCCGGAGCTTTAAAAGGTTCAGTTCAGAAAACTTGCCAGAATTTAGTCAATAGAATTTAGGCACTGAGGATTTTTTTTTTTTAAGAAAAACTTGTAGTTTATAATAGTTCATTGGTTCAATTAGGATCGAAAAAGAAGGGAGTTTTGTAATGCAATTGTCCAGCAAAGGAAAACGCTTTAAATTGGGGGATTATGTGCGCAGACCACCTGTAGGGCATTCAGAGCCCTTTTCTATAATGCTTCAACCCATGCCTAGCTGCCTGCAGGCTGGCTAACAATGCCGGGAAAAGCTGTTTAAAAGGCTGAGCGCACTTGTGCCTCTGGTCTTCACTAACTGTTACAAGTCTTCCTCTCCCTCGCTCTCTCTCCTTTTTAAAGTAAAAGTCCCACATCCCTTTAATGGAAGAACTTTAAGGCTCCACGGTGGCCAATTGGTCTGCACCAAGAGGAGCCGGGCAGCAGGGAAAGAAACTTCAGACTATACAGCACATTTGGAGAGGAGAAAAGATCAAAGTTTTTCAAACTCAAAAGACCAAGTTCCCTACAGATTAACCCTATTCATTTAGCTCCTCTTAAAGGAATGATGTGCTGAGCCACTGGGCAGACAGGTAAAAAGTTCAACAATTGCCAAAGCATTCTTCTGCTAATTCAACAGCCTTCTGCTCAAATAAATTAGCTTAGTCTTGACAGAGGAACAATAGCTTTTTCTCTAGGAAAAGAAGCACATTTGGTATACACAAGTATGGAAGGTTATTAAGATGTTAACCCGTTAGTTTAATCCATTAAAGAGTGCCTGCTCCAGTACCAGATTGTCAAATGACTTATGCTGAAAAGAGTGATCTATGGTTTAAAATATTAACCTCCACACTTCAGCAGTATGTTAAAACCCTGGAAAACCAGGTGTTTTCAAAATCATTGACGCAGGATAAGGATGTGCGGTTTTGAAACCTTTAGTGATATTATACAAGATAAATAACAAGGCCTAAGTGGAAGTACTGCTTTTGCAAAAGTTCCATTTACATACACTAAGGTGAGTTGTAATCCATTGATCAGAAAAGAGGTACCAATGAAAACACTATCTTTGGGGAAGGTGCAAAAACTCACTTTTGATTTCAGTTCAACAATGATATTTACTTTGCTCACAGTTTAAGAACTAAAGGTTAACAGGTAATTTTCTCCATGCCTAAAGTCAGTGTACAGAATGGCAACCATAAAATGTCCATTTTCCCCACGGGTCCTTAGTTAGCACTGTAAAGGTAACAGCTTAGAAGAGGCAGGGGGAGAGGGCAATGTTTAAATCATTTATCAAAAGTCATTTTATTGACAAAATAGAATACTTATATTTGTTCTTACAAGGGGTAGCCTCTAAACTTTTTACAAAAAATGTACACACTGTATATCTTTGGATATATACATATTTTACACATTTTTACAATTTAACAAATAATTATATAAATACATCCTCTAATGTAAGAAACCCGTATTTACTTGGGGTGTATAATTAAGACATTTCTTGTTTATTTAAGGCATTTGCCTGGTCATTAAGAATACCCAAACCGTGCAATCCCATTAGATCGCAGTCATCCCTCCTCTAGGATACGTTAGGAGTAAGTTTATGTAGGCAAGTGGAGGGAGAAAAAGAGGTCCCTCGGGTGAAATCTGTAGATCTGGCTTCAAGCTCAGCAAAGGGCAATCAACAAGGGCTCCTAATCTCAGGTTCTGGAAATACTACAGAGTCCACCCTGCTCTGCCAAAGGAAATTAACGCCTGGCGGGAGGAGCTCCTGGAATATCAATGGAGGGAAGGGGGTGGGTCTGGGAGGCTTCAATGCCAGGTACTTTGTTCTAAGCGAGTCATTTAAGTCCCAGCTAATGGATACCATTAAGAGTTCATTATCATGCTAATAGCAATCAACACTGTGAAGGGGTGGGAACCTCAGCCCCTTAAGTGTCCCTTCACCACACTGGGTCTCCTTCCCCTCCCCCTTTCCGCCCCTTCTGGGCGCCCCCTCCCCTCTGCTCAGACCTGGGACAATGGCATCTGCTTTGGATAAGACACGGAGCTGGCCGTGCCAGACCGCCACGTCAGGCCGGTGCTGACGTCGCTGTAGAGGGAGCCCCCGCCGCCACCCGGCCCCCCGCCCCCGCCGGGTCCAGCGCTGCCACCGCCCCCTGGCCCGCCGCCGCCCCCTGCGGCCCCTGCAGCTGGACCCCCACCCACCGCGGCGCCCTTGCTGGCCCAGCAGCAACGGGTGCACAGGGCGCGCCAAGACTCCAGAGTCTTGCCTGACCAGACCCACACGCCAGAGGTAATGCCCACCACCAGGCACATGAAGTACTTGAGCATGAAGACTGCGTAGTCGGGCCTGCGCGCCTGGTCGGGCTGCAGGTCCCGCAAGCACGGGCAGTTGTGTGTGGCCTCCCAACGAGGGCGGTTGTGCTGCTCATAGAAGAGGCAGGCGACTACGACGGCGGCGGGCACAGTGTAAAGCACAGTGAAGAGGCCCAGGCGGATCATGAGCTTCTCTAGCTTGTGTGTTTTGGTGGGGCCACCCTGCTGCTTGATGACTGAGCGGATGCGGAAAAGCGACACGAAGCCGGCCAGCAGAAACATAGTGCCAATAAAGAGGTAGATGACAAGAGGGGCCAGCACGAAGCCACGCAGATTATCGAGGCTCTGGTTGCCCACGTAGCAGATGCCTGCCACTGGGTCACCGTCCACCGAACTGAGCGCCAGAACTGCAATGGACTTGACGCTGGGCACAAGCCAAGCGGCCAGGTGGAAGTACTGCGAGTAGCCGGCAATGGCTTCGTTGCCCCACTTCATGCCTGCCGCCAGGAACCACGTGAGCGACAGGATAACCCACCAGATGGAGCTGGCCATGCCGAAGAAGTAAACTAGCAGGAAGACTACGGTGCACAGCGCAGGGCCGGTAGTCTCATAACGCACGTGCTGCTCAACAGCGCCCAGCTCCTCGTACTCGCCGCGCCCGCCCGCGCCGCTCGCTCCCGCGCCTGCCGCGCCCGCGCTCGCTGCAGCTGCCGCGCCGCCAGCACCCCCAGCGCCGCCAGCGCCGGGCGCGCCGCCGCTGCAAGCCACTTTCTCGTGACCCGCTACCAGGCGCACCAGGTAGCCGACTGACACGAAGAGGTAGCAGGCAGACAGGAAGATGATGGGCCGCTCCGGATACTTGAAGCGCTCCATGTCGATGAGGAAGGTAGAGACGGTAGCGAAAGTGGACACGAAGCAGAGCACCGACCACAGGCCAATCCAGAAGACGGTGAAGGCGCGCTCGTCCTGACTGAAGAAGGGATTGTGGCAGGGTAGTGCGCAGTTGGCGATCTGACCTGTCTTGACGCGGTTGTACAGAGGGTGCCGCTCGCTGGACACGCTTACCATGGGCGCACGGCACTGGCACCCGGGCTCGCAGGGAGCCGCGCCGCCACCAGGGGGCCGTGCCTTCCCGCCACCGCCTCCTCGCGCTGGGGGCGCCGCTGCGTCCCCTCCGCCACCGCCCCTGCTGCTGCCGCCGCGGTGCGGGGGCCTGGCCCCCGGCGGGCGGCCGTGGCCGCTGCCGGAGGGTGGCTGCTCTCCAGGAGACGGCGGCGGCAGGCGGCGCGGCGGGCTGGGCGCGGCCGTGGTCAGGTCTGTGCGGTTATAGTCCATGCACAGCGTGTCGGGGTTGCCTTGCTCCGGCAGCCGGTCGCAGCGCATGCGGTCCGGCCAAGCGAAGCCGTACTGGCGCATGAGCGGCGCGCAGCCGGCCTTGGCGCGCTCGCACACCGAGCGGCAGGGTGGCAGCGGCTTCTTGTAGTCCTCCAGGCAGATGGGCGTGTACATGCTGCACAGAAAGAACTTGAGGTCGGGGGAGCACTGGATCTCCACTAGCGGCCAGAACTGATGCACCTCAAGGCCCGCCTCGTCCTGCGTGTCGTGGTTGAACTGGTTGGGCATGTAGGTGTAGTTGTAGCCAATGCCTTTACACAGCGGCACGGTGATCTCTTGGCACGCCAGCTCTTTGGCCGAGGCGGCTGCTGCGCCGCTTGAGCGCTGCAGCAGCGCCAAGGCGGCCAGCAGAGAGGTCACTTCCAACAGGTAACCCCACTCCATGCTGCGCGCCTCGGCCCTTGCCCTAGTCTTCCAGGCAGTGCGCGGAGGGTCCCAGGGGGATCCCAGCAATTGAGCCTGGTAAGGGGAGAACGGGTGACCTGCGGGTCTTTTGCCTTTCCTTGGGGAGAAGAGGGGATTTTCCAATAATCTAGCTCCTGTCTGGGTCACGTCTGCAACGAAGCGGTCGAAAGCCTGGGCAGAGGTCGTCCGCACCTCCTTTCCTCCACTCCAGGAGAGAAGGTGGCTGCAGTCGCGTGCCACAGTCCCAGAGGGTCTGTTCCTCTTACTCTGGGTCTCACTCAGCCCTCGCGGAGCAGGGTGGCGGGCCCTTGGTCCATCGTCCCGTACACTCTGTTTCCTCTCCCGCTCGTCTGGCCACTTCTCTGCTTGGCGCCCAGCAGCGGTGACTTTGTCGGGCACCTAGGGCGGCGGCGCAGCAAGTTTCCTTTCGGGCCGCGGTGCGCAGTCAAGATGGCTGGGCCAAGCTGCTCGCTGTGCCGGGTCAGCCCTCGCGGCCCCTTTTCGGCCTGCGAGGGCTCATGCCCGCCCCAGAGGCCGCGCCACCACTGTTGGAGTTCAGGACCCCGCACGCCCGAGGCCTCTGCGATCTTTCTTCGGCGTGAGTCCGTCAATCTGTACGCCGCGGGGACAGAAGGATCCGTCTCCAGGAAAAGTCCGCTTCGCTCTCTGGCCGCAGTCGAGTGAGATACAGACAGTTCGCTCTTCGCTAGACACACAGAAGCAAATCCAGACTAGAAGGAACCGACACCTGAGCGCCTCGGCCCGCGCCCAGCCGCCGCCTCCTCGGCAGGAGCAGCGCCCTTAGCCCAACTTCCCGGCTCCAGCCCCGCTAGCACCGCGCGGCCGGCTCATGAATATTTATACAGCCTGGACTTGGTCTCCGCCCACCTCTAGGCTCACCAATCACCGGACGACAGGGCGGAGTCTACTCGCTCCCAAGGCTCAACCTTCCTTAAGGACGTCCGTAGTGTCCTGATGGCCAAGTGGGCTTTCTGCAGATGTAGAGTTTTGATAACCTTGGGATTGACCGCAGAGAGGGAGCGTTTGTTACGAGTGTCCCCACGGACCTCTGTGAGTCTGAGATCTTGGCCCTATTTCCCCGAGTTTGTGCTTGGGGACGGAGTTTTATTGTAGTGTGCGCCTCCCAGTGCTCTTTCAAATCGGTCAAACCCCTGCCTGCTAAGTCTCCACGAATGGGGTGACATGCTGGAGATGGGGCCCCGAGACTCCCTTGAGAGCCAAGGCAACTTGGAAGTCGCGCAACAGGCTAATGCGCAAAGACCTACCCAGACCTGGACCCTTAGGGAACCCTGGAAGGACGCAGTTCTTGGGGTTCTCAGAGTGATGGGTTTTGAGCCTTGGAGATGTGGCAGGAGCGGAATGACCTTAGTTCATTCTAGATGAGGGGCTGGATTTGAGGCAGCCTAGTGAGGTGCTCTGGAGTCGGGCTGCAAGCGCACAAGGGTCTCGCTGCACAGATGCCCGCTTGTGACCCCCCTGTGGCTCAGCTGTTTTACTTCGGGAGCCTCAGTTTCATTACCTAGAAAGTGGGGTGATCACCACATCTATCTCTTAGGGGTTTTTAAAAATTGGGTGAGATAAAATACATAAACCATCCGGACGCAGTGCTTCCTTTACAAAAAGTAATTCCTTTTCCTCTTTAAAAATAAAACAAAACAAAAACTTATAAATAGAATAGACTGGAAACTGCCACCGGAATCTCTATTCTCTTCTTACTTTAGGACATATATTCATCCATCCGAAGTTCGCATGTTTTTGCCAGAACCTCCTTTTCTATTGCGGGAGGCGGGGCTGCGCCCTGGCGCGGAGGCGCGGACACGTATCGGTGATCTGCACCCAGCCCTAGCTGCTTTTAGCAGCCACTTGGGATGCCACCAACCCGCGCTGGCCCAGCCAGCTCTGCAACCACCTTAAGAAGGACGCGGAGAGGGGACATGGGCGGGGGGAGGGGGGGGAGCGGTGGCTAGGGGCCGGCGGCCTGGCAGGTTCATTTACGCTTGTTAGGACGTCCCAGGGGGTTGTCTTTCTCCTAGAATGGAGTGTTTATTTTTTAATTGATGTGCTGTTTCATTTAGCGCTTGTATGGAACTCATGCTGGGGCTGTAATTACTGTAATCTCGGGAACAAGCATTCAGTTAGCCAGGAGGGTGGCAAAATAGTTTCTCTCTCTTCCTCCCTCCCCTCCTCTCCTTCTCTCTCCTTATCCTCCTTTCTTCCTCCTCTCCTGTTCTCCTCCTTTCTTTCCTTTTTTGTTTCAGGATTTTTGCTCTTTGTCAGATTTCATACCAAGAACAAGAAGAACTAGAGTACAAAAGTCGCCGAGGGCGTGGGGAAAGAGGAAAGAGAATTAAAAGTACATTTGAGGACAGTAAAAAAAAAAAAAAACAAATAAAGATACATTTGAGGTTAGTTCAGGGATTTTTGGGGGGTGGTGGTTGTGGAGGGTTTGGAGTTTATGAACAAGTTTTGTACCCAAACAAAATTAACTAGGAGCATTTGTGTATTGCTGATCTAATGGAATGTAAGTCTTCCCCTTTCAGTTTTCTATGGCTTAGTTTAGCAACCTATTATGAACCACACTATAAGTAGACCAGTAGAAGCACCTCCCCCGCCCCTTTCTGGCAAGTTCTGTGTTTTTTCCCTTTTAGGCAGATCCACAGGTTATAGTTACACCCCATCTTCTTTTTCTTTTACTTTAAGAAAAAAAAAAACACGAAGAATAGTCGGAACCTCTTTATATTGAAAGCAACACTTCTCACTTTAGTTTTGGTAAAACTACTCTATAGGAATCCGAAATTCAAAGCTTCAGAAATATTAGCTGATTCAGCAGAAAATGGATCACTAGAAAACGCGGACTCGACCTTTACTTTTTTTTTTTTTTTAACCATTGATCCTTTACCTCCCTCTCCACACCAGAAATCCCATTTATGGTATGTTAAATGGAGAAAGTCACCTATAGCTTTAGCTGGTCTCTTGTTCCCAGAGGGCTAATTTCCAGAACATTCATCTAGAGGTAATTCCTAGAGTTAAAAGAGTTTTGATCTGATCTTAGTGGTGGAGGCAGAGACCCTTATCCACAGTCTTAGGCAGCTACGTTGCTTGGACCAGAGAGACCACAGAAGGGAGGAGCTAGTTTCCAAAAGCAACACAGATGGGGGAAAGTTCCTACCACTTTTCTTCATCAGGGAAATGTCAAATATTGAAGTTTAGAATTACACTACATAAATTTACCAGAATTAGGTAAAAACAAACTGGCATTTGAAAATTGAAGCTGAAGATCGTTGATTTTGGCTCTTAATTGCATTTAAATATTTTTCTTTTGAGACAAGATGAAAATTTTGATGATGTGGAATGTGGAAATTTTTGGTAAGTATTAGGCTTGAATAAAAAAAAGAGCAGACAAAATTTTGGACTTTCAAAATTATAGGCTATTTGGAGGATATAACTGATTTGTGATATTAAAACCACTTATATAAGGTCACATAATTACTTTTAATTGAAAAAATATAACATCTTAAATTTACTATTGAATTAAACAGATACTTGACAGTCTTTCAGAGAGAAGGTAGAGACTTATGAAGCCAGTTAGTTAAAAAGAGTTTTGATGCTAGGTGGGATGAAAGAAACCAGGACCATTTATCTAGGTTGCCAGCTAAATAATGGTATTTTTTTTTGTGTGTGTGTGTGTGTGTATAAAGCCGCTACATTTTAGGGAAGGGTAAATAGTTTTAGTGGTACATAAATAAATTAGGAAAGTTGAAGGAATTTCTGAACAAATGTATTGTTATTGAATGGACTACAAACACAATAATATAGTTTGGGTTAATCAGCTTTCCATTACTATAACAACTTATAAAGAAAATTTATTTTGACTCACAGTTTTTCAGCTTTCAGTCAATGGGCAGTTGGCTCTATTGCTTTTGGGCCTGTGGTGAGGCAGCATGTCCTGGGAGTGCATGCTTGAGCAAAGTTAGTTACCTCATAACTGGCTGGGGATGTGGCTCAAGCGGTAGCACGCTCGCCTAGTGTGCATGCGACCTGGGTTCGATCCTCAGCACCACATACGAACGAAGATGTTGTGTCCGCCGAGAACTAAGAAAAAATAAATAAATATTAAAATTCTCTCTCTGTGTCACTCTCTCTTTATAAAAAAAAAAAAAATAGAGAAAAGACCTGGGTCCCCAAATCCCCTTTGAGGGACATCCCCCCCACCCCCAGTGACCTGAAGACCTCCCTCTTTTTTTTTTTTTTCAATATTTATTTTTTAGTTTTCGGCGGGCACAACATCTTTGTTGGTATGTGGTGCTGAGGATCTGGAACCTGGGCCGCACGCATGCCAGGCGAGCGCGCTACCGCTTGAGCCATATCCCCAGCCCAAGACCTCCCTCTTAACTGTTCCACTACCTCCCAATAGCACCACAAGCTGGGGACCAAGGTTTTAACACATATACCTTTAGGGGACATTCTAGTTACAAACTACAACACAGTCAAAGGCATGCATATCAATCAAAGGAAGGAAGATTTTACCAAAAAAATCAAGGGTCAAGCTAATAGGAGACTAATAAAATTGTGTCTGTATAAAATCAAATTTCAGAAACTTTGGGGAAATTGTGTTTCAGTGCATTATATTTAAAAATCCAACATGAGAGTTTTGATACTAGAGAGGGTCTAACATATATTAATAAAATGGTATGTGAAAGATTACATGAAGAACTATTTTGTAACTAATGAAATTTCTTAGGTGTTATATCAAACACCATTTTTCCCCCCTTCTAAAAGCTTATTTTCTTTCAGGGAAATAATCAAGTATTATTATTGTTAGAGAAAATACAACTCTATCAGGTAATATTGGGATATCTTGCCATTTAAAAAAAAATCTGTCTTTCAAAGGATTGTGTCTTCAGTTATCTACTCCATAAACAGAAGTAAAGTTAGGAGTGAACTGGTCTTGTTTAAATCTCTACTAGAATTAACACAGTTACTATAGTTTGGATCTAGAATATCCCTGAAAGGTCAATGTATTAAGGTTTGGTTCCCAGCCCCTGGAGGTAATGGAACCTTTAGGAGGTGGGGCTTAGTGGGAGTGAATTAGGTCATTGGCCATGTCCCTTGGAAGGGAATATTGGGACCCTGTCCTCTCCTTTTCCTCTTTGCTTTCAAGCTGCTGTGAGGTGAGCGGCTTTCCCCCACCACATACTCCCCAACACATGTGCTGCCCATAGTTTCATCACCAGGAAAAGGATCCCATCAAAAGGAAGTACTCTTTGCTGTGTCTGAAAAAAAACAGAGCAATGTTCAAATGGGTGGAGATAACTGAGGCAAACATGTGCTACAGGCTTGGAATCAGATGCTCACTTTGCGTGGCTGCCATTTTGGAAAATGGAGACTTTACTCACTTTGTAACTTTATAATTATTCTAAAATGTGTTTTAAAACAAATATTGATTTTTTTCTCTCCCTCAATTACACTGGAATATTGGCCAGGTGGTGAAACTCTTATGGGATGTATCATGCATTAGTTGGGAGCTTTTGAGTACAATAAAGACCTCCTAAATAAAACTAGCTTAGTTAAGAAGGACATCTCACGTTTCAATGCATCTGATTGCAGGAATTTCACCACAGGTTCCTCAACAGTATTATATCACTAGGTTGGCTTATAGGCCCTTAGGTTCCCCTTTGGTTAATGGAAACAGTGCAGGAGGAATGATAGGACCTCAGCCTGTGAAACTCCCTTATTAGAAAAGGGGAGCCTTGAAGGCTTTGAACTAACCTCCTGATATAGCACAGTGTCTTATCTGTCATACGGCTACACTTAGCTGCAAGAGAGGCTATAAAATTGAAGATCTGGTGAGTAGCAAATGATTGGGGGGGGAGGGTTCTGAAAGCAAGAAAAGGAAAGAGGGGACAAACAACAGTGTGAGCTGCACATTACTTTATGAAAGAAATTAGCTTTCAAGCATATGTCAGTTAGCATGCTTAGTCTTCCAGGATATTTTGTTCAGGGTTATGAATTAAGTATGATCTAGATTGAAGAAAATCTTGCTACCTATATGTTTTTCCTTTTGGAGTTTATACAGTACAGTTCACTGCATAGTTGGTGGGAAAGAAATTTTGCTGTTAACTATGAGTTTTACTTATAAGGTGTGAATACTTGGTAATCTAGCTCCTGAGTTCCCTTTTGTTAAACTGTCCCCCTACCCTTCTATTGGAGACTTCACTAAACATTGACAATCCTAGAATTTTAGTTTATTTTTTCTTTCAAGTCCCATACCATGTAAAATTTTTATTTTTGTTATTTTAACAATTAAATATAATGCAGGAGAAACTGTATTAAATCCTATGTCTGAAGTGCTTATGGCTGTAAAGGAATCTTTATATAAAAATAAATATTGATTCAGATAAGAGTTTACATCTGGTAACAGTGATTCATTTTAAATGGTGGTCTGAAACAATGATAATATTTTACTTCAGTAATACAAATACTAATTATTAGGCACCAAGGACATAGAGATGGTAAGGATGACAATGGAATTTCTTTCTGTTGTGGGTTTATCTTTGATTAGATTCAGGTAACAGGGGTAAATTTTTTTTTTCCTCCTAGAAGTGACTACACTTGATTAATTTTTCCAATATTGCATAAGTCTTGCATATTTTTTAGAAGCAAATTACCTCATAGGGCTAACCTTGTAGTTTAGTGAATGGAAGAATAACTTGTATCATAAAAATAATTTCTAAATATAAAGTAAGGAAATTCATGCATTGAGGTGTTGAGTTTATTTAAATAATAATACAACATAATTATGAACTTATTGCACACTTTCTTAAAACCCTGCTCAGTAGGATGTGGTCTGAACTAACTTCAAAATATACTTTTAAGTGAAAAGAAAAATCAGGCTATAGAACTATTGAACTACATGGTATGGGTCCAATTACATTCATAAATATTCATAGAAAAAGACTAGAAAGAAATCCATCAAAATGGTACCTAACAATGTATTTGAGTGGATTAACTAGGAGTAAGTTTTCTTTTTAAAAATAATGATCTAGATTTTATACTAGGGAAAAATGATCTTGAAACAATCCTGGACTTAGTGAACTTCACACCTATTATGTGTTATTTTGTGTCTTTTTTCTCATTATATAGATAAAAATTATCAAAGGGAAAAATCTGTCTTAGCTATCTCTTTCCATATAGATTGTCTATCATGTATGATCATGTGCTGTTTGGCTATCTGTGTTATCTGATTCAGAGATTGAATTATTATCTTTCCTTTTGGTTGGATTCTCTAATTCTAGCTCCCCTGATTTGTTCTTCTGATTGAGAATCTGTGATTTTGAATGGGATGAGGAGATGGAAAAGAGGAAAAAAGTTTGCTTATATAGTTGGGAGACCACAGGATTTTTGTGAGAAGTAGAACTCTTAGTAGTAGCAGCCTTGAGTATCCTTGGCACCTTGTCTGGTTTTTCCCTGAGCTGATTGGCCTATTGCCAACTACTTTGTCTCCATGGTATTACATATTGACACAGCAAACTATCACTTGAATATTTTTTTTATTGGTTATGAGCAAAGTAAAAGTAACTGAAGAAGACCTGTGGTAGTATAGAGAAGTTAGGCTTTGCATGGGGCACTCCTGGGGGAATGCAGCTCAGGTATTTGCTACTTAGATGGGCAGATAACCTGCAACCTCTTAGATCTTTACTTACTCATACTTAAAGCATGGAATGACAAATGGAAGAGTCCTTCGTGGGTTGTGAGTTACATGACATCAAAGTATAGTGCCTGGATTTTGACAGATGAATTTTACCCTTAATGTATAGAGTGATAAGAATTGTATCTGTGGTTGCAAAAATTATGACTGGATGAAATCATCTTGATCTTTCCTCTCTTAATGGTAGGAAGTTCTCTTTTTATATCTCACTCATAAATTCACTATTTAATACAAACTTCTGATTATTATTGTTGCACAACAATGGTTCCAAGACCTTTTTATTTGGCCCATATTTTGAGGATCATGAGTTTAGGAAGGGCTTGGCTAGGCAGATCTTACTTGGCACCTCTTCTGCAGTTGTAATCAGCTGTCTACAGGACTGCAGTCATTTGAAAGTTTGTTGGATGGAGCTGAACCACCAAGCTGGCATGCTCCTGTGGCTCTCCATTGATGCTGACTATCTACTCTAGTGCCTCCATGTAGCCTTTCTTAGCTTGGCTGCTTTAGAGTGGTTGGATTCTTGCATGGTGGGGCATCTCCCAGAGCCAGCCAGGTGAAAACTGCATGATACTCAAATTCACACAACAGAAGTGTTTCAGCTGTACTCCGTCAGCTGAAGCCACCCAGATGTACTCTGATTCAAAGACAGGGGTATGGACCTACCTCAAAATAGAAGGAATGGAGCTGTATTTTAAAATCACCATAGTATTAGATGGATAACATGTAGCCCCTTTTACATAGAATTCTTGTGGAATGGCCACAGATAGTCAGTTAGAATGCTACTGAGTAGACATTTATAAAGTACACAGAAAAATATTAGGGAACAAGTAAGTGTTTTTAAAGAGCTGGGAGCTGGGTGCAGTGGTGCATGCCTGTAATCCCAGAGGCTTGGGAGGCTGAGGCAGGAGGATTGCAAGTTCAAAGCCAGCCTTAGCAAAAGAGAGGCATTAAACAACTCAGTGAGACCCTGTCTCTAAATAAAATGCAAAATAGGGCTGGGGATGTGGCTCAGTGTTTGAGTGCCCCTGGGTTCAATCCCTGGAAACCCCACCCCCTGCAAAAAAAAAAAAAGAGCTGGGAAAGGACTACACAGAGGAGTTGAAGACTGATCAGGAACTGTGTGCTTGAGGAGAGAGGAGAAGTTTTAGGTATATGGACAGAGAATTTAAAGATGAAATTCTCTTTGCATTTACTATTGGTGACACAGCAAGAATTTTCCTTGAACAGAAAGATTTTTATTTGTATCAAATTAATTGATATAATTTGTAACTTTGAATAGTTACATTTTAAAATCTACAGAGTCCAATAAATGGTACAATGTTTTCTGCCTAGAGTGATACGAATCCAACTAAAGTGACATAGAGGATACTGACCTCACATTACCTGAGACCTGGAGGAGGGATTGGCTGCCAAGCTGTTGATTCTGTGACTCCATGCAGTTTCAAGATCCAAGTTCTTTCCATCTTTTTCTCTGTCTTGTTGTGTTTGCTTAGTTTCCTTCATGGTTCCTAAGTGGTTACCGATTCAGGTTCATGGCTTCACCATGCCAATGCCCAGAGGCAGAAAGAGGGATGTTCTTTTCCTTTGTGCCTCTTCCCTCCCCCTCCTACACACCCCCATACTATTAGCTGTAGATGGACACAATACCTTTATTTATTTTTGTGTGTTGCTGAGGATTGAACCCAGTGCCTCGCACATGCTAGGCAAGCACTCTACCACTGAACTACAACCCCAACCCTCCTTTTTGTCTCTTTTTAAGTGCCAGGAAGGCTTTCCTGGAACTGACTTGCCCTCATGTTTCATGGGTCAGAACTGGGTGAAAGCCCTGTTACTGAGCCCTGACCCTGGGGGGAAGAAATCACTTAAGTGAAGTGGGGTTTGCTAGCAGGAAGAAGGCGGGTACACTGGCCTTGAGCAGATAACCAGGGGTGTCTGCTCAAACCTCAGGGTTTGTTACATCTCATGGCAGGAGAGAGTCTTTTTGGATCTAACTTCTGCTGTTGAGGGTTAGGCTAGTAGTCTTGGAAGATTCTTACACTCTTTGGTATGTTAATTATCAACAAAACTGAAATCCTTTCTCCTCTTCCTTTCTCTATAACTTCATGCAGGTGGGATCCATTAATAAGGTTCCAGCTGTTTATTTCACCAGAGTAACAATGTTTTGCTTAAGAGTGTATTTCTGCTTTAGAAATTCAACTACCTGTAGGGCCTCTAGGCCTGGCCAGGCCAGGTTAGATGAAGACTGTCGATCAGAACAAGCTGGGTGGTTAGTGGTGTTTGTTCATGTTCCTGTCTCACCACAAACTCCCTACGGGGTAATTACTTGCAGGAACACCTTCCTAAACAGTCAGGAAGCAAGCTATGAAGAATTGCCAGGGATGGAAATTTATTTCTCACCTGTGTGCTTTCTAGAACCTAACAGGACTGAGAAATAAAGA